>NC_087548.1:48536179-48836179 GCF_963921805.1 Phalacrocorax carbo
GGAGGAAAAGGAAGAGTATTTCCTTGTCAGCACACACAAGATTAAATAACAGCACTTCTCCAGCCTGCACAGCAAAACATTTTGCAACTCACTAAAGAGGAGCCTTGGTAGAGGTTACCTGTCTGTCCTGAGTAAAGCTTCTGTGCTGAGAAAACAGGTGACTTCAGTTCAAGGAGCCAGACAGTCAGCTCCCTGGTTGTGTAAGTCACAGCACAGCCTCCCTGAGGTTGCTGAAGCAGGGGATTTGAACAAAGTTATTCAAAACAGTGGAGAAGTAACAAAAACAAAACTTCACTGTGTTTGGCTAAATGAAATTGAGAAGTTGAACCTTGCAGCGGTATTTACTATTAAAAAACAATTAAAATTCACAAGTGGAATTTACCCATTTTTCTGCAAAAACAAAAACAAAACTGTTCATGTCCAAAAAAACTCCAAAAGCTATAAAAAGGGATTTCCTTCAGCTTTACAAGTTATGTAAGGACATCTCTGACTTAGAAACACAGGTAAAGTTTGTTCTGCTTCTGAATATCCTTATCGTACTGATCATACATTACAACTCCCTTATCACACACACCCCTTTAAAACTATCTTCTTCTCTCTCATGTCCAATTGCACAAAGTCATAACAGAACGAGAATGTCATTAGACTGGTTAGGGTGATACCTTCATATCATGTTAAAAACATGCCCACTTGATAACAAAACAACCAGAACAGACCACAGGAAATTCATACATTCCTGAATCCTCCTGTATCACATTCCCAGTTTCATTTGGGAGAAAGAACTACAACATCCAACTGGCAAATGGATCTGCAACAATAATTTTGAGTTTTCAGTTTCAGATGCTGTGAGAAGATGGCAGCATCACTACTCCCAGCTCTTTACCTGTCGCTCCACAGAGCTGCTTCTGCTTCCAACTACAAACAACCAGCTCTGCATCTGACATGAATCATGCCAGCTAAACAGTACAAGCTGTGCAATTTTTCCTACATCAGGTATGTACATATGTTGAAGACGGTGCAGTAGAGCCCTCTTCTTTGGAAATGCCAGGGTTTTTTCTCAGTTAAGAAAAACATATATTGTATTTGTACGGCAGCTACTTGAAGAGTCACCATCAGTGCTAGTGCTGCCAATTCTCTTTCGTAAGTACCAAACTGAAGCCAGTGCCTCCATACAGGTGCTGTTATTTTGTAAGCTGCTTTTTCTGCAGCAAGTTTCAACACCCACATTTCCATACAAGAGACACAGATAGGGGCATTTTGAGTTACACAGATCAACTCCTCCTTCCCTGTCAACCAGTTGTGGGATGGAAGTTGCAGAGGGAACCTTCTCAAGCTAAAAGCAGTTGAGTTTCAGAATTTATTTCCACTGAGAACCTACTACAGGTTAAAGACTAACACCACCAAAAAAACCACCAAAAACAACCCAAAAAACCCCATCAACCCACCCACACTGAACCCAGTCATTTCCCTCAGGTCTGCTCATCCCCATATTAATGGAGAAAATGTAGAAAATTTTTATTTTTACCTTCCATTTCCATTCTTTGAGATCTGACCCTTGGACAAACAAACGTCAAGCTTTATTTTCAGGTACAGCATCAATAGCACCAAGCAGCAATGCAGCTTTTCCCCTACTGACATGAGCAGAGTTTGACATGCTCGGTGGCTCTCACTCCTGGACTGCACCAGGTCACTGCTGTTTTCCTCTTTCCCTTGCAGTACTCCTGTTGTAGTATGTGGTAACCCACTCTTCTATCCATACTCTTACATAATTACAGCACATTTAGGCTTTATAGGTCCTAGACAGCAACTGTGCACTGACAAGAGACTAAGCAAACATGTTCATTTTAAGACACACACCAGAAATTTAGCAATGTGTCAGGGCGAAGAACTTAATCACCCCCTGGATCCCCAAAACAGGGCTGAAGGAAAACAAGCTAGATAACCGCTCTTCCCCTTATAATTATGAGGGGTCCAGACTGCTCACTTTAGTTGTCCTGCCTATCTGCTACCTCTGGCCACTTCTGTGTCCCATGGTCTCCATCCATCCCCACCTCCCAGCCCAAACTTGTGCTACCGTGCAACCAGTTAGGGAAGTCAACATCCACAGGTTAAAACCTACTGTGGGGAGGGGAAGAGTCAGTGTAGTTTAAAACCATCCACAATGCCTCTTTCAGTAGCAGTGCTAGCTTGTGTTGGATGAAATGTATGTGCAACACCACTGGAGACATTACATCTGAGTCTTCCTTGGGGGCGGGGGGGGAATTTAGTGGGAAGCCCAGTACGCGGTACACTCACTTTGAGTCCGCCCAGCCTCACCTCAGGGCCAAAATAAGAAAAAGCAAGGAAGAGTTGAGGGATTCTGGCCTCAAAAAAGAGAACTCTGAAGGACTGAGGGCTGTCTGGGACTAGGCCTGTGATGGATATGATGCAGTCCTCCCCTCTGATGCTGCACAGCGCCCACCTGGGGACTGAGCTTTCTGCAGGACTGCTTGCTGGAGCAGATCTTGAAAAGACAAAAAGCCAGAACTACCTGAGGGTAAGGCTACGTCCCTGACAGTACATGTTGCTCTTTTCCTGCTGCAGCATCATTATGAAAACAATTTACTTTATTCTGCCAGTGGTGAGTAACAAACTACAGTTCCTTCTCATCAGCTAAACCCTGGCCACAAGGGTGTTACCCTCACATTTACTTGCATATTCAAGATACTCAGCTGCCTCTGAAGGACTGGCAAAGAGCACGTACTATGGGACAACTGCATGACCCAGCCAACCCCACGCAAATCAGGATACATAAGGTTTAGGGTCAAAATCCAGAACTCACATCACACTGCAAAGGTCATTTTAAATACCCAAGTTCTTGACAGGAGATTAATCTCAGATAGCAGACTGCAACTCATCTTTTCTTGGCAAGCACCATGGAAATGCAGTAAAACAGCCTTAACATTTAAGAAATCATCATTTTACCATAACAAATGCAAACAGCTTCAGCTGCAAGCATTTTAAAGGGTATGGGGTTTTGCTGTGCTTGAGGTTATGCTAGCCTACAGAGAAGTTCCCCTTTCTTTCCTTGTAAAAAGAAATGGCAGGGTTCCTGTAGAGGTTATGTTGAGAAGTAACACAACCACACTTCTGAAAAAAGCTGCTAGTGCTTTTCACAAATAGCACAGGGACAGATTTTATGAATCATCATTAGATTATTATATTGTCACTCACTAACCTTTGCTATTTTTTAAACTGACTGTGTACAGCCATGGAGTCTGCACACTTCTGTTAAGATATACAAAGAAATTCTACATACCAGCAACTACAAAAAAGTTCATGCAGAACAGAACTTGTTAAACATAGGTGTTTCATTGCAGAATTTGGATGGCAACAAGTCGGTTAGCAATGACTAACCCTATAGTTTGAAAAAAATTACTTTGGGAGAACATGCACAAATGCAGTGATTTATCATGTGTTGCTACATCCACTCTATGAGGTTGTAGAGCACCAATCACACCTACTCCTGCCTCAACTCAACTTCTGTGTTGATATCAACAATGCAAAGGTCATTTTGACCTTTAGCTAGTAACTGGGTATTGGTTTGTACCTATATTAGTGCCTTTTGTATGTTCAAAAACACAGGTGCAGATCTTTCAGTATAAGTGTTTCGGATTTCACACCAAATTATGCATGAGCATATCAGGAACAGGATTAACTGAAGCTTTGCTTGCAGAACATTCTCATGAGCATTACCAGGATTTTAACTCCTGCCAAGCCTAAAATGAGCTTTTTCTTACGCCAAATGAAATGTAGCAGAGAGGGTCATTATTACACTTGATGATTAATTTAAGAATTTTGTTTGCACTATCATTAAGGACATTATGAAAGAGAAAAGTAGATGTGAGAGCTGCACACTACAAAGGTTCTGCCTCAAAGTTTCTTGACAAAACGGGTAATTACTGCAAGTTTCCAGCCCTTGAAGGCTAAACTTGAGTTTTTTAGTATTACAGAAAATCAGAACTGTAAAATTATCTGAAAGCATTAGGGGCGAGCCAAGATTTATGTGCTTCCTTCAAGGTTTGGGGCTCACCAGTGAAACCCAAAGCCTTCCTTGGCAAAGCTGACTTCCAAATGCAGCAGGAGCCATCCACGGGTTATCTCAAACCTGAGATCCCCACACCAGACCACTCACAGGTTTCACATTTCAGAAGTCATGGTGGAAAAATTAGGTTAAGCTCAGCCATATACATAAATCAATCCCAGCCTAGAGAGGTATGTCAGTGAATTCAATGGTGATTAATGTTACTTGTGAAAAAGATTCTGTAGAGGTGCTGAAGCTGTTAGCCTCTTCCCTGTACCCCTTTGTAACCTTCTGAGATCAGCAGCTACAGGTATCACACCACCAAAAGGTATACAGAGGGGAACATTCTTGAGACAGCTATATCCTCTTTCATGCTGCATGATCCAGAACAGGCACAGGCAGGAATGAAGATACCATCATTGTCTATACTCCCACTGTCATTCTGCATTGCAAAATACCTATCTCTTCCAAATCACACTTAATAGAGCAAGAAAGGAACCAAGTCCCCATACAGCCCATTAAAAAAATTGGCCATTTCTATTAAAAAATCATAATTCCATATTAATTCAAATCAATTAAATTTAAGTTCAAAGTTCACCACGGATATAATTTCCTAAATTTTAAGTTCAATTGTTATGCAGCTCATTTGCTAAGCCTGCTGGTTTGCTTTGGGTTTGGTTTTTTGTGTTGTGTTTTGTTTTTTTTTTTATTAATACAGGCAGATGTAATACAGTAAACAAAACAACAAATCTTACTAAGCATTAGTTTCCTTCTCACTCTCCCTTCATGCTTTCCCCAGTTTTCTCTAACGGGAATATCAGCTTTGAACTTCTGAAAGAGTATTTAACAGCAAAGCAAAGCAATGCCCCAGCATTAAGATGTAAGCTTAGCTAGGCAATGTTATTTATTTATGAACACAGGAACTTCTCACACACAGTATTCTTTCCAGCAAACTATATTCAGAGTTCTGTAAGTCTAGAAATTTTGTTCTTAGAAATTGAAAAACACTAATCTTCAAGTTTCCTACGGTATGTGCATACTTGCATTGAGAATTAAGCCTACTAACGATCAGCCTGCTTTTCTCAAGTAGCTTTTGCAGATCTCTTAGAAGTCATCCATGGTACCTAGGAGTGTACAGACTACAAGCTGAATATCAGTACTCCAGATTAACAACCATTTATTAGCTGTTTTGCTACTGCTCTTCTACAGTTAAAAACTGAACAATAGTTTTCACTATTTTTGTTGCCAAGAAACCTGTCTCCTGTCAGACTGTTTGCTGATGGTCCTCACTTATTAAAGCAGATTTTAAATAGCACGCTTCATTTAAGCTTCTTTATTCTTAAAGGCTGCAGACATATTTCTGCTTGGCAAGAATGCTTATCGTCTTTAACAACAGATTCGCTGTTCAGTGACACACAAGAAACTGCACTACAGTTTGCATGCAATGGTCTGAGAAGCCCTCCAGCAAGGTTAGCTGACTGCACACCTCAAGACGCAACGCAAGCTGATCCTCATTGATTCCAAAACTTCCATGACTCCCCTCTGAGAAAGCCCAAAACTAACAGTCATTCCGCAGAAAAAATATAGGTACCCGAGTACCTATACTCAAACAGCTTCTCTATCTTTCTAACATGGCGGGTATAGTGCATTTTACAATTACCTCTTTTGAGTCACAGTACTTTAAAAATATCTGAACAGGTTAAACTTTTTTAAATTCTAACACGTTTTGAAAGACTGGTGGCACATCCAACGTTTCAGTGACAGCCAACGGTTATGCAATTTCACTACAGCTGACCCCTCCTCTTGAGACTTCCAGCAAAACACTGTCACACTGTGGGTCATCTCAGATGATGTGATCTGACACCACTCTTCAGCAGGAAAAAAAGCCCTGATTGCTTATCTTTTTGTTAGCATGACACAAGAAAGTCAAACGTTAATGTTTGAAAGTACTGCTCAGAACTAACCTTCTGCAAGGCAATGACAAAAATTAGCTTTGTATCACTGTTGTAATGTACGTGAGATGCTGCTTCTTTTTGACGTTCACCACACCACTTCTGATGCACCGAGAACCAAAGATCTCCTATCCCCTGCTCCTTCTCAGGGTATGAAAATGGGGTGCATCATTCTCCCTACTACATGATTTTTTGCAGGATTTCCTGCAGGAGTCCTTCCTGTCCGACACGAGTGAGGTTTCACAGGACGCTTCCTGAGAAAGCATATCCTAAAGACTATCTCATCAGATCCTGGCCAGGATGAGCTGCTGATTAACAGTCTCTCAGACCGCTCCATAGGTGCTGGGGTCTTTCCACCCAAGGCCCATAACTTCTCCACAGCATTTATCTCCTGTCTGGTGCTTTGGTACATTCCCAGCTCTCACAGCCATATGTTAGGTTTAACCTTCCCTGAGATGTGCCAGTGCAGTCGTCAGTTCCATGCCTGAGAAAGAGTGCAAAAGCCTGGAATCAACTGCTTCACCTCCAAAGGACACAGTAACTACACAACCAGGAGAAGGGGACCATACCTGGGAAAACAGCAGCTCAGCAGAGAGCCCCACCAGCTCCTGTGGTACACAAAGGCTCCTCGTGAAAGACAGGCTCAGGAAGCCAACAGAAGTGTCATGATGGACTCAAGGAATGGCTCTTCTTGGAAGAGCACAGGAACAGCAGGTCAAACACGAAAAAAATTTTACGTACCAGGAAGACCTGAAAAGTCTTCAACAACTCCAGCAGAAAGAAGGTGAGAGGACTGCCTACTGAGATCCGCAGCACTGTAATAAGGACTTTTGTGTCACTTGTGAAAATTACAATTTGCACCTTTCAGTGGAAGTCTGCACCACGCACAGTTTATACCACTTCCAGCCTAAACATCTTAATGCTCATGTCACTCACCAAATATTTTCCCCCCGAAAAGAAAACTTATGAAGTGGCTTAGACGTAGGAGAAAATTAAGTTTAATAAACATTATTTTTCTAGCTCTTTAACGGGCTGAGAAGTCTGCTACGATCTCGCACTGCTCACCGCCCTCTGTGAGGCTCTCCCAGCTGCTCACTGTCCTCCTCATGCCTCCCAAAGCCACCTCATCCTAGCAGCCACTCCTTGGCCGCTACAGGGCTCTTCCAGTTGCGGCCAACAACCCATGCCTGCCATGGGGCCATGTCACCATACTTTCAGTATTTACACACGAGGTTAGAAGACACCAGGAGCAGAGACATTACAGTCTTAGCCTTATGCATATGAAAACAGGCAGGTTTGAAAAAGTGCCTGTTCTCACAGTATCACCCTATCTGGTCTTTAACAGCTTGCACGAGAAAATCGAGCAGACTAACACTGCACTGCATACAAAAATATGACAGCAGCAGCAGCAACGATCAAATTCTGACACCACCTTACAAGAGTGAGTATCATCTATGTTCTTCTCAACTCATCAGTATAACACACATTAAGAGGAGTGGCTAAAGCTGCAGGCTATCTGCTTCCCAAGGAGCTGTGGCTAAAATGACATTCTCAGACATCCCCTGTGCCCTAAATAAACACATCTCCACACACTTCTGATAAGTGAGACACACAGGTGCAAGCAAGAGCCCTGTGCCAGCCCCTCCGCTGCCTCCCATGCTGCCAGAGAGCCCATGGCCAGGCAGGCAACACACTTCCACTGCTACACAGGGTCCCATTTCATCATTTTTACTCCTGGATGGGTGATAAATTTTAAGACCAACAAGCAACAAGATGAACTGTCTCTCAGACGGCAAAGCACACGGCCTATTCTGGGACAGCTGCTATCATCAACAGGCAAAGACATGTAATTTCAAGTAATAAATATATGATCATTTAGATCACCTCACTTCCCTGGGCAGGACAAAGGCACTACAAAATCTAGAGCTGGACGATATGACCAAAACAAATCCTGTTTCTTCAACAAAGAGGTCTTCAGACCTGCAGAGTACTGCAGAAGAGCATGGGGTTGTTTCTGCTGTTGGTTTGCCAAATTTAAATAGAAAATAGCAAATAAAAATCCTTAGAGAATATATATTATTGTCAAACCCCATTTCAATAATGACAATTGTTCATTATCCAAAAGATTAAACTATATTGGATTAGTAAGGGTGACACATCACATTTAGAAAAGTCTGGCAAAAAATTACAATTATATCTACTGGACTGCAGAAAGCACATCACCAGCAGAGGGAGGATAAGGCAAGTCTATAGGCCAGAAAGTCAAGTATTAGTGAACTCTTGCAGTCAAGACTATAGTCAGGCCAGGGTTTAGACAGCATCCAGGACAGGGAGCACAGGCCTTGGTTCAGACTCTCAACCTACACAGTGGTACTGCCCATCAACCAGGACTTGAGGAAGCTAGTGTAAAACTGTCCCAATTTTTTTTTTTTTTTATGTGGACAGTAAACAACTCCTTGCTGATTAGAAGGATTTGCATTCAGCACTGAAGAGGACACTGCAATACAAGAACCGAATAAGCACAGCTTGCTTGGGCAAGTAATGTACCACAGTGATGGTCACAAGAGATGGTGGGGATAAAAAGTAAAAATAAAAATTAAAAAAATATCAGCAAGCTATTTCAGTGGAAAGCTATTTCAGGCGAACAAGACAAAGAATATGTTTTCGACTAGGACACCCTACAGTTCCATCATCGTTAAGATCTCATTCAAGGGAAGAAGCAGCAGCACAGGAGGTTGGGGAAGGATGGAACAGGACAAGGAACAGGCAATTGCAGTTACTGAATTAAGCGTAAACTGAAGCTGTGACTTACGCCTGCATCCTCAAAGGACTGACCTTCATCCTGCCCCACTCCTGGGCCGCTTCCTGTGGCAGCTCAGAGCATGTGAAGCTGTTCCCACGTACGAGCTCCAGTGCTGACAAGCAGCTCAAGCTGCAGGAGCAAATATGAGAAATGCCAGTCTATTTTCCTTTGCTGCACATTAGGAAAGCTCTGGAAGCAAGGCAGACTGTAACTCCAACTGGATTATTTATACTCCCAGTCTTCGTGAGCATTTTACGTTTTTAACATACAGGCCACTATTACAGCTCCAGTTTCAAGGAAGCCGATAACTTACTCCACCAGCACAGAAAAACATCATTATCACCATCTGAAAACATCTTTTGTAGTTGTATATTATTTGTATTACTTGGTCCAAACCGAGGCTGACCAGACATGAGTGGCACATGATCTGCGATACATCTGCAGACAGTCTTCTGCTTATAAACCTTCTACAGCTAGCAAAAGCTAAACAGAGCAAGCGCAAAAGTAAGGTATTTCCACAGGTCTAAAAATCAAAAAAACCTAGACTGCAAAGTGGCAATCATTTCCACCTTCATGGGAAAAATCCACAGAGTAAGCTGAGTGAATTTAGTTAATCGTAACCACATTAAGCCATTCATCTCTGGCAGAATGTCCCAGGCTTTGCAGCTAACATTTCACTATGTGAATAGGTAGAAACATTTGCTCGCATAAGCTGGTTAAATGTGATTCAGACCAGATGTCCGAATGGCTTAGCAGTCTTTGTTGTGAGATGTTTGCAAAACTTCAAAAAAGAATGACAGACACAAATACATGACCAGGTTCCTGCCCAGAGGACGTGCAAGGCCTGGAGTTTAACAAGACTATTTTTGCTAGCACATATTGCTGAACTCATTGATGTATCACAACTGTAGTTACACAATGTTCAGATCTTGTTCAAAGGGAAGGTGAAAATGGGATACAGTCTGGGCTGTAAAATATATGCCCATTAGGGTCCCCTCACCCCTACACAGCACTGCTGCACCTGTCAGCCTCAAGGAGATGGAGCAGAGAAGTGATATATGAAAAATGCTGCCAATCCTGAGCATCTTGGAAAATACTGATACACCACAGGGTGGGAGGAAGCATTCCACTTACAGCCTTGATAAAGACCCTCAGGTCTGATAAAGGTGTACCAGGGTAAGTCTGAAAAGTTTGTCTTATACTTAGTAGCAGGTGTGAGAATACTAGGGCTAGAATTGTATTTACAGTGGATCTGCTCACATAATTCTACCAAAATGATAGTACCATCCAGCTCCTCTTAGTACCACATGGATCTGGAGAGCACATATTAAAGTATTTTAAAAGCAAGTATCAGACATAACAAAACTTAACAGAAGCATTCAGGGCAAGAATGATGTAGGGAAAACCTTGGAACAAGGCCAGTAACAAGCCAGTAATTCATCCTTCCAAATACAAGGTCATTTTCTTCTCTCATTGTGGAATGTATTGATTCTAATTAAGCACAGATTTTCCTGCAGCTATGGTGGTTAATATGATGTCTGGTTCAGACAGTTTCTGCAACACCTGTACATTATAAATTTACCCTTAAAAAGCAACTTGGGAGAAAAAATAGAAACATGGAATTGCTGTATTATGCAAATGTGTATACACATGCACATACAAATTTCTGCACAACTATTACACAGAAGTATTTGGTTCAGTATTGTGAAACAAACTGATCCACAACCACTTTCATAAATAAAGGGTTTTCCCTCAGTCACTAATCTCAAACAACAAATGCATCTCAATGTCACCATCCCAGATTAGCTGCTGGAGGCATCTTAACAGTTTATAGAGCTGAAACCATCCAAGCAGCTTGGTTAGAGCCCAAGCGTTCCCCAGAATACACCATATACCTACAGACAAGCCTCAACACAAGAGTTCAGACCCACCAGTGTCAGATGCACCAGTCCTCCTCTGCTACTAGGAGAGGCAGAAGACTAATTTGTAATAAAGAGGCATTTCACGGGCAAAAGAATAAATATGCAATGACCAATACCAATAAAATCTACCATTACAGCAGCACACTGTCCTCCCTGCTACCAGGTCTATTGCCTCCAAATTTAATTTTTAAAACCACCAATTAAAGGAAACACACAACTGTGAAACATCTTAACAGGTATAACATTTTTCCACATCTGACTTATCTACAAGAACAAAAGTCAGCTTCCTCCTTAAATCCATCCCCATCTTTAAAACCCAACACACATTTGAGGCTATTCAGCCTCAAAAAAGATATCATAACTTGAGAGTATTTGCCTTAACCCAAACCTCAGAAACTTGGTTTTTAACTTCAGGGGTGGAAGGGTAAGGAGGAAATTGAGCATAAAGTACCTAATTTACAGCTTAGGTCCAAGTAAAGCAAAAATTTATTCTCACTGCCCATACTTAACTTTGATCCACGCAAGAACATTGAAACCCTGAGCAACCAGACTCCCGATACACTTCTGCCGGAAGCCTTTGTGTTCTGCAGGAAGAAAACTACCCTTGGTATACCACTCTCCTTCAGAATATATTTATAATCACATTTAGTTACAAATGCACTTTTCCTCAGAGTTCTCCAGAAAAGAAGGTTAAAAAAGCAAAACAAACCAGAAGATTTTGTGCCAAAGAACAGAACTATATGAAAAGTTTGAAGCTGAGGAGCGGAAAGCAAAGCAACTAGCAGAGCTTCCCCTGCCCAAGATTTAAAGAATGCACCTGAAGTTTAGTGATGAAATATTGAGTCTTTTGTTTTAATTTGTACCTCTCTGTTTACAGAACAGAGGCACTGCTCTCCTGCACCCATTTTTAAAGGTACACTGACCAACTGCTTTACATAAAATTGTTGTACAAATATTCTTGCTACCTGACACACACTTGGGATGGCAACGTAAAAGCAGCTGCTCTAGCCAATTTTCTTCCAAAAGCAGCAACTGCTCTCCCTACTCCTAAAGGGAATTTAATGAAGCCATCTGCTCGCGGTTGCGACTATTCTAAAAACATCCTGCATTCTTTATGCTCCCTTTTACAGTTCAAAGCCTGGCTAGCATCCCAAGGCTACAACCTTTGCAACAAGCAAAGCAAGAAGCAGAAAGAAACATTACTGAAAACATTTTGCTCATATGTACGTTAAAATACTTCAGTAACTGCCTATATCATATGCAGATATATTATTGACAACATTTTTGGCAATATTTGTAGTTTAAAGCAAAGTGATAGAATAGTAAATTGCAATGTGCATATAAAATTGAATCTTGCAATACTTGTTTTTAAGTATTTGAATATACTATTTGGTAAAGTAAACAAATGTCAAATCAAGGAAGCGAAATGATCCGCAATTTAAAATACCTCAGTGCTACAGCCTCATACAAGCATAACCAAGACATTCATTTAGCTTCTAAAAACTCTGCCCAACCCATCTGTAAAATACCAAGCAGGAGCACAGATTTAAAGCAACTGCTCTACAGACTAGAGGAAAGGGTTGTCGTACAACTTAACTGCCGCACATCTGCAGCAGACAGTTTCAGCTGCCAGGGTGTTGCCTGTCCTTTGGAGATGTATGGCATAAAGAGTACTGGAAGAGGCACAACCAGGCAGGAACAAACCCTGAGCACAGGTAGGTCTCCTATACAAAGCTACTCCTTTTACACAGAGTAGACATACGTAACATACATTGACTTTTAACACTTCCAGACTTCGACGCACTTTTCTCCAATTTCCTGTCTGTTAGCACCCCTCTGACAGCAGACTTAAAACGTGATTTTTTCAGGGAGATATATTGCAGCACAGGACTAACTTCTGCTGCATCTGGCAGTATAAATAAGCATAAGTGTTCTTTTCTAACTGAAAAATACACCCTTTACTCACAATGCAAGTTCAAAAATGTAAAAACCTGTTTCATTGTGTTTCCAAGACGACTCTGAAATTAACAGTGCTGCAAGTCATCTAGGAACAGAAAATCCATTCATCATGGTACCAAGCACAATGGAGCCTTCAACTTTGCCTGGTGCAGGCAGATTGCTTTCCAACACAATTAATCGTTGTGTTTGGTTATAAACAAAACGTTAATCACCAAAAAGCCGCCAAAAAACTATGAGCAGTGTAATAAAACACACAGAACTTTATTTGCAAGGAGAGCCTACCAAGATCAACCAAGAGCAAAAGCTTCAACATACAACGTGCCTGTTTTGAGTTTCATTGTTTCCACGGCAAGACTTTCTGGGATAGAGGGGACAAGAAAGGGCAAAGAATCCTTCTTCCAAATGGTTTTACGGCAGTTTTCAAAAGGTACAGCTTCTCAGTGGGAGTCACATCTAACATACTAAGACTGCATATTCAAAATTTCAGTAATCATCTGGTGCGCAGGAGAGTTACAGCAGTAGGACAGGACAGGCAAAAAATCAGTACAGCTGATTCAGCTGAAAGAATTCCGCAAAATTCCATCCCAAAACTTGAGTGCGAACAGTTGCTCTGCTCTTCCAGCAGAGTGACAAAACCCCAGTTCTGTGCTCACACTTCATAACGTTTTGTCAAATATCTGCTTCTCCACAGAGACCAGCCTCTTGTAACACAAAGGAAACAAAAAAATTATCTAAATTTACTTTTTTTTTTTTTTCTCCCAGGTTGCTCTGTAATAAAAATGAGTCCTTGATTTGTGCTCATTAGGAAGTGCACCTTCCAAATCTGGCCTTTTCACATTCATTGATCAATAAAAGCAAAGATATGATTTTTGGGTTTCACAGCAGGGAGAAGCAGAAGTAGGAATGGTACTGCAGTGCCACAGACATAATTTTTTTTTCCCCAGTGCTGGAATTCTGCAAAATCAAGCATGCTGCTACTATGGCAGACACAGCTAACTCATCTGAAATAGTATGTGGCGGACAGAGACAGCTCCCAAAGTAGGCCAAAGCTACTACCAAAGACCTTATAAGCCCAAAGCTCAGCTTCTGTGAGAAGCCAGTTCTCCCATTGCAAATGGTGCCATTTCCTCGTTCTACATGTGTTAAGTGACTGAAACATGAGGTTCCTGAAAAAAATCAAAGCAGAAAGCACCAGCAGGGTGCCACAAATGCTGAAGACACACAGCATCTCCTGACCTAGGAATGAAAATCACCCCTTAATTCAAAGGAAAATGGTCCAAGTAGGGTGTTTGTTGTATGCACTGATTTAAAACACATGAACACACACCCCTCCTCCTCTACATTGGCCTGAGAAATTATGCCCTGATAGCAAAAGCTTTACCAACTGACCCACTTCAGCCTCACCCTCTGTGTGGTAAGGCACATCTGGCAGACAGATGGCAGGATGGGCCTTGCTGCAAACAATCTGGACACCAGCACTGCAAATGCATCCAACATGCTATGCCCCTCCATTTCCATTAAACAGTCTCTAAGCACTCCTGCTAGAAAACAGGCAGCGAAAACCATGTATCCCATCACTCTGCAAGAGAAGCAAAAGATCTTCCCATTAAAGGTGTCAGGGGAGTCTGTGCTTGGTAGTCAGTGGCTACTTAGCAAACCATTGCTCAAACAGCACCTTCATCCAACTCCTTTTCTTCTTCTCATGTGCAATGGAAATTCCCAGCATCATCCACCACCACATAGTGTATCAGCCTGGGCTATGTGGGAAGAAAGCTGGTTTTCTCTACCAACACAGCAAAAAGAGAAACAGTGCTCCCCCAAACACACCTCCTTTTTAACCAGGGATCCTAGCTAAAAGGATTAAGGCAGGAACCCATACTGCTACTTGTTTTACCACTTCTCAGACTTGACATGTTCTGGAGAATATCCTTCTGGGATATATAAAAACGGGCTAAGAAAAACTGTATTTTCCAAACTAGTGGTAGAATCACACCTGCATATGCTAATCTTCTCGCCCCGTCTGTTGTCTGATTAGCGTTTTTTATCAAGGATTAAAGAGGTTGTAACTACCAACCGCCTGAAGTTGGCTCAGTTGGAAAAGCCCCAAAGCTCACTTGTTTGAATTGTGTCAGAATTGCGTCAGGGAGGAGAGGGAAGAGAATTTGGAGAGATATTAGCAGAGCATTAATGGAGATGCAGAGAGCTGCCAGCAGACAACATGATCTCCTCTCCACCTCCACAACCAGGGACAGAATATAATCACCCACAGGACCAGAACAGGACCAGGCACACAGGCAGAAAAATTCACTTTATACAACCACCAGGCTGATAGCACCTGTAAGTACACGTCAACAGCAGAAAATATGTAACTTCTATGCTAGTACAAGAGATGCAGAATGCTACGCATGCAAAGGGGGTTTTTTTCCCCCCTTGTTCTTAGAGATAAATTAAAATACTGAATTTAAATTTTATGGGGGTTTAAGAAACTTATCCAGCTGAACAAAACTAAGCCATTTGCATTTATGGGGAGAAATGGAGGTTGCGACATGTCACTTTTCAGCCAGCTCAGTTTCTGAATTTAGCTCACTATACAGCCAGACAAATTTTAACACTAGTGCAGGGAATCAAGTAAGAGCTCATTTAACTGCAGATTTTCAAGAAAAAAATATACTCCATCTCTTTTCACTGTGCAGAACTGCCGTTTTGGAAAACCTTAAGGTTTTGACTGAAATTCTGCCAACCAGAGGAAACAGACTGGAAGCTACCAGACCAGTTGCTGCCATGGAACAATGCACCTTAAATGCATCCCTCAAGTTGGGGTTTCCACTGATTCACCTGTCTCCTTAATTTGTACTTGTATGAGGGTATCTTTTGAGTCTCTTGTATATAATTTACCTTCCGACATTTGCACCAGAGACTTGGCATGAACTCTGAAACATGCCTCTTTAGCTTACAGCACACACAGGGTTAATCAGCTCCTAGGACGCTCTTGCTAACCAAGTGAGAAAGCACTGCCAAACACCAACGTATTTTATTTGAACTCCGTGTAAACTTGTGTTTGTGCTCCAGCGAAGGTGAGAAGCATACAGAAAGGCTGGACCTCACAGGCTCTGAAAGACCCGTATTGATGCCAGAAGACTGAATAAACACAAGTGAAAATGCCCGAGCTGCGCTTCTGTGACACACGGGTAAGAGTGCACTTCAAAAACACCAACCTGAGCTTCACTGAAGCACACTCGCCACACAGAGCTAAAGGCTTCTGATCTACAACTGTATCGACAGGTCAAAGCCTGTAACACAAGACGCACTAAAAAAAGAGTATCTGGAGTTCAGAACAGCAGGACCTAGCACAGATCACACCACCTTTTCTCTCTTCCCATTCCAGACCTTGTTTCAGTCCCTTAAGCAGAAAGACAGTTTGGGCTTCAGCTGCCTCCAGAGCCTGTCTCTGCAGCAGTGCACAGGGGATGCCCAGCTTCTGTTACTCCATTCCCACACCAGCCTCGACATTTGCTGCTCAGAGGACTACAAAAATGACTGAACAGCAGTTCTCCCACAGCCCTCTTCAATTCCCTCGCTGGCACAAGCTAGCAGCCTGTGGCAGACACATAATGCTTCAAAACAGCCAGCAGCAGAACCCATAAAGGACCACTGAGGAGGAAGAGAGAGGGACAAGTCCCTTGCGCTGAAGCCCATTTACTTACTTTTGTCTTCCGACTTCACTGACTTCAGAACACCAAAAGCATTTGAGTGCTGTAACCGAGCAGATAAAGCCCTGAACCACAAGGTTAGCAAGTACAATTTGTGCCACAAGTTGGCTTTGCTACTTGGATATCACAAAAAAATTACGGAATGAGCACTGCTAGCATGTTTAATCTTTATTTGGCACACACCCCACCCCCAATTTGAAAGACATGGTTCTTTGGAGAAATAATTTGAAATAAACTAATTTGAAATAAACTACTGTTTAATCAAATAGTTCCATCTCACTAACAGTTAGACTGGTACTCTCATCAGAATATCCTAAATGTAATACTGCTAGAGAAACAGACAGTGAATGAGTAATGAATGGCTGCCCTCTCCATATCAGTGAACAGTGATGGGCTGACCAAGACACACGGTACAGCCACGACGGCTGCAGCAGACAGAAAACATTGCTTTCTACCAAAGCTATAGTCAGGAAAGTTTAGAACTGCCCAAGAAAAAGTTAACATACAACTAAGACATTCACACACAAGCATTTAATTAACCTTTGCTTTTCATGCTACCCAGCCCTGAGTAATGGATACGAGATACTTTGTTTTTAAAGGTTTGTCTACCTCACTATATATGTACCCCATCAAGGGGTCCCAGAGAGAAAGTATCACAGTTACTAAATCGATTTAGGTGGGTACTACCATCTTGAGAAGCAGAACCAGGAGGTCTGGCACTAAAACCCTGCCTAAAGGTAGATGGTACCCATTTACTTCGTTGTCGGAAGAGCTGGATGCTAAGCCTGTCACTCCAAAAAGTGGGACTTCAGAGCAGATAGATCTTAATTCACAGCTACTGGTGCGAGTTTTGACTTTTCTGCCTAGCAGTAGATTTCTGATGTTGCAATTCATACACCAGTCTGAAAGGTTTCCAAGGCAGAGGACTAAAATATTCTTGTAGGTTAGTGTATCACTGAGCAATGGGCCTGCTAACACAGTTCAAATGAACAAACAGTACTAACAGACTGTCCATTAATTAAAGCTGACACTTCTTTGCCCATCAGGCAACAGTGCATTGGGAGCCATCACATAATGCAACCATTGTTAGTCCTTCTTTTACATATTCAACTGCAGAACAAAAAGCGACAGTTGTACAGTCAACAAGGACTTGAACTTCTGCAGGTAGCATTGCTTCTCAACAGCAAACACAAGAGCAAAAAAGATCTTGCACTGAAAGAAGAGGTGAAAGCTCTTAGCTAGAAAAAAACTAAAAGCTTTCTATACCAATTTTTCACTGAACAGCACCCCCTCATAAGTGCCACCAGTTTAAGTTCAGCATTGTAGCACTTAGCCACTATCATTAGGTGGAAAAGGTAGCACAAAATGCCTCCCAAGGAAGTTTACTTTCCTTCTTCCCTCCTCCCAGGTTGCCACATTTAGTGCTCTTTTACAAGTTTGCAAGCATATTAATAAAATACAGCCTTTTGACATGTGAATGAGACATTTGCCTCAAAAAATGAGATATCCACTTCTTCTAAAAGATTTGTGATAAAACAGAGTTATTCTTCACTAAAAAATAGACTAAGAAGTTGCAAAGCACTGACCAGAAGGAAAAGATACGGTGAAGGTTGCTTGCATAAAGGAACTTAAGGGGGATTCTGAACTTGTGGTGGTGCTCCATGAATTTGTGCAAAACATTTAAAAACAAAAATTGATTCACATTCATACCAACATTGTTTCTAAACTGTGATGTTTTATAAACCTCACTAGCTACAAACAGCAATCACAGCTGGCATAACATAAGGACCAACTAAAGAGAAAAATAAATACTTTCATCCCAGTTTTCCTGAGAAGAGCAAAAAAGATGAAAGAATGTCCAAAGCTTCAGAAATGAGCAAAGAAATAAACCCCATAACAAAAAGAAATAACAGCATAAGACCAAGTAAAGAGCCTCTAATGCTAGTGATTTATTCTACCAGAGCCTGTTAGTGTCAGTTTATGGAATAAGCCCACATGATTTTAAGAATTCAGGTAAGGAGAAAATGCTTTTTAATTAGCAATATGTATCTGGGTTGGCTGATGTCAAGTGCCTTGATGTGCTGATCTCAGAAAAATGACAGATAAAGACTTTAAACAATGGCTTAAAAGTCATTACTTTTCATAATCCTAAGTTTATGAAGGTGTGCCTTATCACTATCTTCAAAATACACCAAAAGAAATTAGAAAAGCAGATGTAAGCTGTAATTCTCCCAAGCACCAGAATTTCTCTTACTTTCAAACGTCTCCGCTTCTAAATTAGGGTATAGATGAAACAATATATGAGGCTGAAACACAAAGGTAGGTAACACAACAGCTATGAATTAGAGGGGGAGAAATCTGTAAGCAATGAAAGAGAACCACAAAGAACAATTAATACATGTGAAGCACTTACAGGAGGGAAAACACAGACGGAAGAAACATGCAGCTACAAAGCCAAAAGCTGTCACTGAAAATCAGTTTGGCCTCCTGGGTAACAGAGGCTACTAAACGCCTCCAGGAGTCAGCTGAAGTTAAAAATCTGCTCTTAGAGAAGGAGACATTCTCTAACATACAGCCCCTTGCAGAGGCAGAATCCACCACTGATTTTCTGTTCCTTAAGTGTCCTTTATTAACTGGCCTGAAATGAGTGTCATCAGCTTCCAAATGTTGAGGTCCTACATACCTCACCCTGAGGAATCAACTAAACTTTTTCTACCCATCATTTTTATTCATTCATTTATGCCCTTTACCTTTATTTTAGTAAGTTAGTTACACAGGCAGTACTTCTTGAAATTGTCCCACCACAAGCATGTTTTCCAGCACTCATCAACCCTCCAGGACTTGGGTAATACCTTGTACTTGTCCACTGGCAAACAAGATAATGGAAGGAGACTAAACCAAGTTTTTTTGTGAGCTTAAACTTATATGCATTACAAGCACCACAGATTAAAAAAAGGTACACAGAGCAAGTTCACGATGGCTAAGTACAGAAACCCCCAAACTTTCAAATGTGTCCTTGGCACTGGCTTTTAAATCTGAGACATTCAGACAATGGCTGTCCAAAACATCATCTTCCTAAAGGAACGGGTTCAGAGCCAAAAGTCATGACTCAGACCAGCAGCTTCCAGAGGCTGTCAGTACTGGGCTCCTCTGATGTCAAGTCAATTTAGGTAGCTCTAGAGTCACCGAAAGGAAGAAGCCGCCAGCTGACGTTTACTCTCCAGAATCTGTAAGACACAGATACTCTCGTTTTACAACACATGGGTCATGGGTAAGGCCATCTCTAGGTGTTTTTTTTTGGTTTTTTTGGTTGGCTGGTTGGTTTTGGGTTGTGGTTTTGTTTGTTTGGGTGGGGTTGCTTTTTTCTTTTTTGTATGGGGTTTTGGGCAGGTGGGTTCGTTTTGTTTTTTTTTTGTTATGTTTTGTTTTAAATCAGCTATTTTTTCGGTACACTAATATCTTTAAGTGATGTAACTTCAGCCAGATAAGCACAGAAAGAGCACTCCTAGGGTGGAGAAGCAAAAAGTAAGCTTTAGAGTACTTCTGCATTCTTTTTTTGACTCTAGGTACACCACTTCATGCGCGTAAAGAACCTGAATCAAGAGGTAGAAATCCTTCTGCCTAAGTAAGGACATGGAATAAGCCACTGAGACAGAACACATTTTTCTTGTGACGCAACTTTGACCATACCATGAACACACATACTTCTCTTCAACCTGAGTTCAATTCTCTTATTGCTGTAAGACAAACACAAACCCCTTCATCCTTTATTCCCATCAGCTAAAACACACATAAAAGTTTCCAAGAGGAAGGGAAGCAGATGGGATTATGAAAAACAAAATTAAACCTCTGACTCATTTCCTTTCTCCCCTTTCATCCATTACAAACCAGCAAACCTCTTGCCTTCAACACTCGGCAGAAACTACTTGGATTAATTACCATCTGCACTTACCTTCTTCAGGAAGAGAGAATCCCAGTGCCTTCCCTTTCAGCTGAGCTGTGTAATGTTACATGGACATGAGTAAATTAAAATTTCAGGGTAGGTATCAGCAGGCAGGAAGGTGAGGGGGGGGCTGCCCAGACATGAGCGCCTGTTCACTACAGGCAAGAATAGAGTAGAGACAAGAAAGGAAGAGAAAAGGCATTCTGAGTTCCACCAGTTGGCTTTCTAGTCTGGGGGTCCACTTTTGTTTAGAATTTGATTTTTATTTTATTTTTTAAAAGTAGTAACTAATGTCATCTCAGTTCGATACTCCAGTGCATCAGGAAAGCAGAGGCCACGCGGATTTACGGTAGTGTCTACCACATCTGCTCTAGAAAGCACCTCAATAATACAGGTAAAAAGACTTACTTAAAAAATAGGCTACAGAACCCAAAGGATTTCAGGAAATTGCTCATCAACACCAAAATGGGAAAAGAGGAAATAAAAACCAATTGAATACTGTCTTGTAAGTGAGCCCAGCAAATCACAGAAACCTGATGACCCAGATGGCACAAGTTAGCATTCAGAAAAAGAGGTCAGTTTGGACAAAGAATTACACAGATTACACAGATTACACAGAAGAAAATCTTATTAATGGCACCATTATCCAAAAGCAACAGAGCTGAACACTTATGACAGGCCCTGCTACCAAATATGAATCCTCCAAGAAGGTATCTTACTCGTTAACCTGCTTTTTTATGCCATTTTTGAGGAATCTTTCTACAGACACAGAGAGGCTTCAGACTCAACTCTTCACCGACGTGAGAAGGGGACAGAGGCCACTGAAGTCGTTTGAAGGACACAGGCCCACCTCCCTGGGCCAGCAGGCTTGGTCTGCTCTGGATCGAAGGCCAGCCTGGATCCATACACTCACAAACCGCCATTTCAGCTGTTCGCCATGCAAGCCAAACCATGCCACACAACACCGTTCCCCAAAAACCACTGGAGGGCAAAAGATGGTGTTCAGGCTTCCCAGACCCTCAGGGCCTGCTCCCTCTGGCAGGCAGTGGGAGCCCAGGAGGGAGCGGGTGGCTGCAGGGGAACGTGGCAGGGCAAGAAACTCATTGAGCCACTGCTCACGACAAACAACACCATGACGTGTAAAAACTCTGTAAGAGGTACAAATTACTAGAAACGGAAGCCATTTCTGTAGTGGTGCTGGAAGGAGCTGTGGCAGCACTGCACTTCTCTCAATGATTAACCATGGGGCAAGAAAAACAACATGCTTCCCGCCCATCAGTCCCAGCAGGTTTGTCCTGGCCCCGTTCAGCTCCAGTGGCCCTTCACAAAGGCCGGCATTTCAGGGAGACGGCACCGCAGGGGCACGGCTCTCCTGCCACACCAGCCGCAATCACAGAACGGCCAATGGCCATTCCTCCCCATCCCTTGATGCCTGCGAGAAGGATGAAAAGACCAGAGGCTAGCATTACTGCCACCGGGCTGACGGTGCTACATCAGACTTCATGTACTTAAAAGGGAGGAGGGGACAAAAAATTAGCATCAAGATATTAAAAAGAAGAGTCATTGTCAAACACAAAAGGGTAAATAACTCCACACCTAATTTAGGAAGAAAATTAAATCCATGCTCTTAAAAAAAAAAAATTATCCTGAGACGATACAAACTTGAAAAGCCTGCCATCACAGCAGTAGTTATTCCCTCCTTAATGGATGCCCTGCGGTTTTTTTGTTTGATGAATAGATTGGATCAAGGCCTCCCCAGATCCTTACCACATCTCACATCCCCAGTCAGCCTCTGGCTGCCCCAGAGGACTCTGGCCACAGCGAGCCACCAACTGCTGGCTAACACTGCTGCAACAGCCAGGGTCCCTACAGGACAGACATTAAAGTATCTTGCAGAAGAAAGAAGTAGGTCTACAGCTATCATCTACCATTAATAATTTGAGGCACAATATCAGATTGTTTTATTTTTTTTAAAAAGGGCTTTGTACAACCACATGATTGATTTATCGGACCCTTAAAAAGCATCTTATCCATGCTGAATCCATTAACTGATCAGTTTGCTTCACATTAAGGGTCAACCCTCCTTTCCTAAGGCACACAAAGACAGCTTTGACCAGTTCACATTTTACACCTCCAGATTCTTGCCTCAGTTTTCCACCTGGAACTTTACTGACTTTTTCTTTTAACTAGAACTAAAAAACAATCCAAACAAGACTAAAAACCCAAACTGTTACCCAGTTCTAGCTCTGAAAGAACCCAGCTGATCTCCACACTCTTCTAACCCATGCACACAAATCAACACTGTACCCCTTGTAAAAGGAGGAAGCACATTCCCCATTCCCAAGCCCCGTTCCACAGACAAACGTGCTATTTGAAATAAAACCAGTCTAAAGAATACAAACCCAGCAAATTAGGAGTTTGAAGTGCTAGATAAATGTTCTCAGCTTAAGTACATTTTATTCTCCAGGCACTCTTCAACAAATATATTCAAGACTTATCATGCCTAAAGCATCCCTTCCCTTTAGGAAGGTGACTAATGGTAGGCTGCACACCATTCTGTCCCTGTGATGCAAGTTTTGGTACAAAAAGGTTTCTATATACCTAAAAATAAAAACTTTAAATCAAGGAGTAAATTCAGTCCCTTATCATTAAACAGCTATAGTTTCCAACATATTTTTATTAGAAATTTTCCACCATTCAAAAGCAAACAATGCTCCCAAATACAACTAACCATATCCTATATTTACGCACTATGTGATTCTATGAAAAGTGTATCAGTCCACAGAAATTTCGCAGTTTTTAAATTAAAACAAAAACTTCTGCTTTCAGCCTTCTTAACTAGTACGCAGTCTGCCATTAAGTCAAGTGGACCAATAAACTTCATGGCAACTGTCATGTAAGGGTGAGCAAGATAGTTTTGCAGCAAACCACTGCCTGCTGCCTGCAAAGTCATTACTGAATGACTATTCCCTATTAAAATCAGCAACTTGCTCAACATAATTAAAAAACATAGGTTGGAAGCACCATATTAAATCTTGGGGAAACTACTAAAGCAGCAGAATGAGAGCTGTGAAAAAGCACCACCAACAATAACACAAACACAGGAAATGCCCCCCAATTCATTGGTAGCAAAGCAATTAATCACAGCGAGCTGGTCAGTGTGGGAAAGCGTACCAAAAAGCCTACAGACCAGATTACACCACTTTTGCTCACCTTATGGAGAGCCCTTCCCTACAAGGAAGGTCCATTTGTAAACCAAGACAGCCTGCCACCTACTGAGAGCAAACAAGAGGGTAAAAATCTGGGCCTGATCAAACAAGATCGATTGCTAACCTGAAATTAAAAGAAGAGAGAAAACAAAATACACAGCCTGCCCTAAGAAACTGTCAGCAGGAGACATTAGGGTGCTGGATGCTGTTATTAAACCAAGCTATAACACAAGCCAAGGAGCAGAAATCACCAAGCCGTGGGACAAAAACGTCAGCATCAAAAGGAGAATGACATTATGCAATAGGTCTCCTACACACCATCCCCTGCAATTCCATCCTAAAACCTGGGGAGAGAGAAGAGAACCTAACAACCTCTCATCACAGAGATCATCATCTCTCACTCCAGGGAGAGGTGTGGAATTAAAATAATTTTCTCTTTTGGTGGCTGCCAAGGAACATGACCTACAATTCCACATTAGATAACAACTGAAAGAATGCCAGTATTTATGAAATATTTTTATCAGCTGAAAGAAACTGTCACTTCAGTCAAGCCAGATTCACCCCTAATTTCTTGATGCCTATTTTCTTGCTCCAGCTCACCATAGCACAGACCACACTGCGGTTTCACAGACACTCCTGGCAAAACCAGCTGATGCAGCTCCTGCCCCTGCAGCAGTGCTGCTTTGCCACTGGTGGGGCTGTACCATCAGCAGGCAGCACTAATGTGGTGCAGCATCAGGCCTCCAAGCAACTGCACCACCACTTTTGAAGAGGATGCATGGGAGCAAGGAGAGGGAGCAGGAATTGGCAAAAGTAGTTTAGGCTGGCTTTTCTGGCACATGCAACATCAGTAGGCCACCAAGTTTGAGAAGCACAAGTGTGCATGAATGTAATGACCACCTGAATGATGTAAAAACACCACCACTGCTGCTTTCGAGTTAGTCTAATGAGCAAGCAGTGACATTGGATATCTGCATATGTATTCACAATAAAAGTTCTATTATGCAATTTTCAAGCTACATTCAAACAATACATATAATCACGGTGGAGGAAAAAAAAGCAACTCCATTACTCCATTCTTGCCCATGGTAGAGATGCCCACAGACAAGCATACGCTGGAAACAACCACACTGACCTGCCAGTAAGGGCTTGTGTTCATGCTTGCCATTCCTCAAGCCACACTGACATCTCTTTTAGGCAGGAGGAGAACATGGACACTGGCACATGCCCTCCAACATGGGACAGGCCTCATGCCCAAGCCATCACACCACTGTGTATTCTCCCTACACTGGCAGCACCACCGTGCCACCATGGCTAACGCCAGGTTAGCTCCTCACAAGGTCCTTCTTCAGAAGGTGCAGAACCTATGTGCCCCAAGAGCCACTGAGACAGGCAGGCAGCTCAGATCTCAGCGTCCTTCCTAACACAATGGTCAGCCCACCCCAAGCTGCAGGCAATCCTATGGATCCCAGTACATAGAGGCATAGAGACTACGCCAGGCTCAGCATGGCCTTTCTGCCTGTGGTACAGTATGGATATCAATTACGAATATAGCAATATCACTGTAAAAACCTGCAGTACCTTTTTCTCAAGGGTTTTCATGCATGTGTAACTAGTATGCACAAATAGTTATCCCAAGGCAAAGGGTACACTTCTTGCTATAGTTAATGTAAAATGTCTGAGTACTAGTGGTAGTTGAGAAAACATCATCATACTTGAGTAATCTTTGTAAACAAATCAAGCCTTTTCTGTGCAGACTGTCTGGGTACACACTGCAAATAAAGATGAAGGACAAACAAAGGTCACAAAGCTAAGAGTTTAAAATACCTCCTCTGGAGACAAACCTCAGCACAGCATGCAGACTGTAAATAAGGAACATGATTTTTTTGAAGTACCATGAGATCTTATGAGATCCTATACCTCTGCCTCAATTTGTAATTAGGACTCTCTCAGTAACATGTGCACAGGATTATAGATTTCCACCCCCACCACCACCCACCCCCTAAAATCAAGTTTCAAGTTTGCGGACCAGATCCAAGGAGCTGGTTTCTACGCATTCCTGAGGGAGAAAGGGCTATAGAAAAGCCTTTTATTTCTGCATGTATTTCCCAGAAGGCCTAACTAATGCAAAAGGAAATGTATCAGGCTTCTTCAATGGGGGGAGGGCAGGAGGGGATTAACATGTTTCATGGGCAGAGTGTGTGCAAGTGGGGAGGAGTGCGCACTTCAGCATGAGCAGTTAAATGCATTTCTTTTGTAAACCTCATGATAAGATAGCTAAAATACCCTTTTCAACAGAAAACCCTACCGGAGTAAATGTCAAAGTAAATTGCTCTGAAAAACAGACTGTGTGTCACAAAAAGCTACTGTGAAGAGGACACTTGAGACTGCATACCTACACCTTGTGAGAATCACCACTTAAACCTGTCAGCATTGTGAAGTTAAGGGTATAAATACAGGACTGCATGTTTTCAATGCAAGTCAGCATCATCTCCATGAACAGCTTCACAGAACTACTAGCAATGGTCTCCTCCTAAATTGATTTTATACACACTCCTCTGCAAAGCTTTTCAAGAACTAACCAGTGTTGGTCCCAGATTCAGAAACACACTTCAAAATAAGATCAATTTAAAGGGGAAAAAAAAGGGGGAAAAAGTATTCAGGACCAGAGCAACCATTCCCTATACCAAAATAAAATGTCACAGAAAAACTGAATAAAAGGTTATTGCTCCAGAATTAGGACTTTGGCTGCTGGGTCTACCTCACTGCCAAATCAGACCTATAGGCAATGCACCAAGCAGCTTTTGCCCCACCTCACAGCTTTGAGGACCCAAATCCTGACTCCAACCACCACATACACTGTCTACCAGTGTGTTACGTCAAGCCTCTGCTGCCCATCACAGGTCAAATGCTGTTCTCCTTGGCTTGGGTTTTCCTTAGGGCATCCTCCTCCCTCTTGCCTTAAAACAGACATGGGCCAAGCTTGCTGAAGGTACATGTTGCTTTTATAGGGATGAGAGGCAACAGACCATGCAGCTCCAGCTCACAGGTTAGTATACACTTAACATACAATTAATAGAACGAGAAGCTTAATTCAAGTTTTGCTGCAGTTGCTGGCTCAGAAATTCCTGTATTTAAACACTGTTTTCATGTTTAATATAGCACACAAATACTATAGCTCTCTACTTACACTAAATAAAAACAAATTCATTCCCAGAGTTATTTGGCATTAATATTAGTTACAGTCTAAATAGCCTAGGTTATTTAACTAGTCCACTCAATAACAGCCATCCAACCCTCTCATAGAAAGGTAAAAGCAGCAAAATTAATTATTTACTGAAACCCAAATAATCAGGTCAATTGTTCTAAGACTGCGCTTTTAGGTGGTGAACTACTTAGCCTTGTATTTAAAACATTTAATAAGTCACCAGAAAAAAAAACACCAAGGTTTATTACTGATTTTGCCCAATCATTTATTCTTTCCTATAACCTCATTTGAAGACTTCCAGCTTTGCAACACTACATTCTGGAATTTTAACACTACAAACGATAAACATTTATATACCTCTCTGAACACTGAGATCAACACTTTCAACAGTAAACCATTTAAGAAAAAAACCCACACTTGTTACAGTCTAAGCAACACACAAGTAACTTAGAGCTTATCATGTTTATAGGAGAAGGTGATAATATCATAGTCTTCCATTTAATAAAGTACTGAAAAGATCCAGCAGACACAACCTGAAGACCACCAGTAAAATATGCAGACTTTCAAGGCAGAGAGTAATTAACCATCGGAAATAAGATGACGTGGGAGATTTGCAATAATTAGAAACAATATGATGAGAGATCAGTTTTCTGGATGGGGAAAATGAAAGTGGTGGACGAACTCCAGGGCTCAGTACAGAATTTCACACAGTCATTCCAGAGGTCCATGTTACTCAGGGGTGAAGGTAACACCTTTAGTTTCTTTTTGTTCAGGGAAGTACCGGGTTAGTTTTTTCATCAGGTTATCTTTTCACCTCAGACAAGCTGAAACTCACCACCTCACCGCACCACCCTCTGCCTCAGGCAAGAGAGGGGGCACTGAAGGGGCAGGCAGGATACCAGCTGCTGTAATTTTGGGGTGGTATAAGACTGTTTCCCTTCCCCAAAATGTTTGCCTGGCTTTATCAAGATTCTTCCTAACTTTTACATTTTTGCTAAATATTTCTACATTAGAGCTGTAGCTACAAGCTCCAGAAGCAACAAAAGCTGCAGCACAGCTGCAGCTGTAACATGCATGGCTCTGCAGCGTAACCCCTTTTCTGGGCAGCAACCCACTCAACTGCCTGCTACTCCAAGTGCTACTCCCTTGGAAAGAGAAAGCCTCACAATCCCATGCAGTGCTCAGAAAGACTTCATGTATATACCTCGGAGAGAGATAACAAAGACCAAGGCAGCCATCAGACTTCTGGCTGTTTTGAATACATTTCTCTATTTTTCCACAAAAAAAAATATTCATCATTACAGCAGATTTTTCTCATTCTGACTCTGCCCAACCCATTACCAAGTTAGAAGCTAAACCAAAGCATCAGTACATACGTATTTTGGAAACATAACATCTAGTCATTACAGAGCAAAGCCCTACTCAGTCACCTATCTGAAAATTATTTGGAAAAAAAAATCCCATAATTTCTCTTTGGTTGTACACACAGCTTTGAAAAATCCCACCTAGATTTTGAAGTCTCCTTCACAAAGCTACACTCCTCTAGGTCTGCTCTTATTTTCCATTAATCATTTCAATACAAGTTCTCCATATTAACTCCAACCTTGCATGGCATAATTACAAATGTTCTCTCTGCATATTTTTGCATATTTAACTGAGAGACATTTCATGCTAATTCAGAGGAAATGTCTCAGTACCCATTTATTTCATATGTTATGCTTACATTGTGCTGCTCCATTTACTTCTCAATTTTTAGGTAACCTCTAGAATAGCACAGGTGTGATTCATAAACAGCAGTTATAACACAATATAAATTACAACCATAAGTACACTGATGGAACATCAGCTGAAGGTAACACAAAGGGAACTCCCCAAATTGCACATGATAATTAAGAGCCTTCATGAGAAATCCCACGTGGAGAAAAATCTCATCATAGGCCAGGAAAGTGATAGACTGTAAAATCAAATTAATGGGAAGGTAAATTTCAGCCTCAAGATATTGTGTGTTCTGCATGCATGCCAGACCTCAGAAAACTTTCTCTTAAAACTTGACACGGGATCTGAAGCTGTCTGGGACAGTCTGGAACAAAGGAGAGCAGCAGTATATGCTGTTTTGCCTATGGTAGGCAAGACGGTTTGGAGGAACCCTCTCATCCCACTTGGTACCAACACACCTCTGCCCAAATCATCATTCCACCAAAGCATTTGTGCCCCCACTGTTACTACCCTCATGAAGACATGTGGGCTGAAGGGTTACTGAAAATACATTAGCAGAACCCATCACTCTGGAAATCATCCACCAGACCAAAGCCAACAGCATGAGCCAGCACAACATAAGGATCTTTCTTTCCTGGCCAGTCTCTCCATCCACAAGACTGCAAATTCTCAGGCAGGGCAGGACCATCAATCTAGTGCCTGCTGTGGAAGTGCTACTTTTAACATACAGTTAAACATACTCTCCAGGAGCACTGCAAGCCTGAAGGCATGGGTGGTCCCTTCAGGAAATAATTAATCCCCATCACCTAGAAAGATCCACAAAGCCTGATCAGTTGGCACGGAGCTCAAGCAGCCTCCTTTCTCCATTCCTGACTACTTCCTGAAATATTTAGTCTGCTTCTGTCACCCACAAATCCAAAGCAGGAAGGCAGATCCTATAATAAGAGCTGTAAGATTCCATAGCTTGTAACTAGTAGCTTCTCAAA
The DNA here is from genome assembly GCF_963921805.1 of Phalacrocorax carbo. NCBI lineage: Eukaryota > Metazoa > Chordata > Aves > Suliformes > Phalacrocoracidae > Phalacrocorax > Phalacrocorax carbo. The sequence goes on from NC_087548.1 coordinate 48,565,651, forward strand.
TCAAAGGAAGAGGTATAACTTGTTATCTCTGCTCAAAGTTCCTCATGCGTCCTCAGAATAACATCGGAACTTCAAGCAAATAGGGTCCTTTGGGATTCTGTCCTCCACTAGATTTCCAGACAAGAAAATTTCTATTTACATGATTAATAATGTAATTACTATAATTACTTATAATAACATATTCGTATATATTATATGTTAGGTACTATAATATTAATGTAGTAACATAATTAGTTATTAAAAATTCAGAAAGGTACAGACTTTTTAAATTGACCGATGCCTTTAAAGTTCAACACACCATTTAATATAAAAGCAGAAAATGTAACAAACATGAAAGTCAGGTTATGCACTCATTTTACTTTGGTCTTTCAGGCAAATTTAAGCACCTGTCTTTGAGCTTTTTGAAAATTTTCCTCCCAGTTGCAAGGTTCAAACTGCAGATTTACACTGTCCACATAACTTAATTTCACAGTCATGAGGCTATCACCCAAAGCCCCATAAAACTTTTAAAAACAAAATTCTTCATTTTGTATTTGGTTATGGCACGGCTTTCCCAGAGGCCGAACAAAACACGGCACTTCAGCCACTGCAGCCCTCCCCAGGCCTCTTGATTGTTTGCATCTCTGGGAGCTAATGCAATGGGGCGACTTCGTCGGCGTTATTTTTACAAGCCATTTCAGCTGCATAAGACAGCATGCACCACTGGCTCCTGCTCTGGCACGCTGTGCTACACACCCCCATCTGGACCTTGCTCACCCTGCTGAAGCAATGCTGGACTAATCCCAAAGGTCTGTGATTCTTTCAAAAGAGTTCGTTAGTTTCACAGCAGTTTTGGTGGACCTTACTTTACACTGATGAAGGCAACCAGAGTAACAATAGCTACTTTGTTCACACCATAAAACAATGTGAAACTGCCAGGATCATTCTAAATTGCTGAAATTGCTAAGTTTTACTGCACTATGTTAAATAGCTGGTCTACAAAGCAAAGTCATAAAACAGATCTTTGATATTTCCCTGTCCCATTCACTCTCACTCACAGCAGATGCCAACTACTTGGTTAGCCACATTTCATTAATAAGAAAAACATGCAGTCAACTGAAACAAATACGGTAACTGGAAACCTCTCTTCATTGTTTTAACCATTTAGCTCTTGACAAAATAATGGAAAAGGAAATCCGAACACAGTCCACTCCAAATCTGCAACCACACTTCTTCATCTTACACTTAGACTGCTACTCTGCCACTAAAAAGCAGTAATTCTCCATACACAAACAGAAACTGCATCATGGAAAGTACTTCGCAAATACAAGGGTTTGTGGGTTAAAAAAAAACCCAAAAAACGTTCCTACAAAATGTGCTTTGCATAAAAAGAGAAAAGCAGTGCAAGGGAACACAACTTCAACTTGAGGAACATTCTTGTTTCTCCTTGCTACCACTCATTGCTGCTTACTCCTTGACACCCTAGGTGGCCCAGCAGGTCCCTCTGAGAAGCCTCCAAAACAGCCCCTTTGGGTGTTGATGTTCACCAGGCAGGCATTCTGTCAGCCGGCCGGGAGAAGAGGCTGCAGACAGCAGGGAGCCCCAGCCATGCTCCCACACCAGCAGCCACCACCACCAGTCAGCAGAGGACCAGCTGAACCACTCCGCAGAGTTCACAGGCAAAAAAGAGGAGGGGGGGGGGGGCACAAAAAAAGAGGAGGGGGAGGCACAAAAAAAGAGGAGGGGGGGCACAAAAGGAAAAAAGCAGACAGCTACATAACCCAGACCGCAGAGCCTAACACCTAAGAGCAGCTACTCTGGATGACAAGTATCAGCTTACCATTCCCACAAATTATGCCATGTGTCAGTTTTGGCCATTCAGGAGAAAAGCAGGTCTGTATTACACACATTTCCCACCGATAGATGGGACAACCTTCTTGAATCACTCAGGCTAAGCACAGAGAAAAGCCACCAGGAAAATAAACCTCATCTCCCAGCAGCCCCAAGAGCTAAACCAAAAAGCCCACTGCAGCCTACTCTTTCTGAAGGACCTACCACCTCAGGCCAAACACTGCTCTCCCACCATCACACATCCTGCACTTGCTGCACTCTGATCCGCAGCACCATTTACTCAGTCATGACATATTTCACAGAAAAAAATACCTTCAACGAAGGTGGACTTCCTCCAGGGAGAGATTTGATTCTTCCTCTGCACCATGGTCTCACTTACTGTAAAAGCCTACCCCCTTCTGCACTCCACATCCTCAGCTCTTGCCTGCTATCTGCTCATCTCCCAGATATAAATATATACACACACATGTATTTCTTTAATAGTAGGAGGGGAACAGTCATTTCAACACATCAAGCCTCTAATAGCACTACATACCTAGTGACCACAAAGTGACAAAGGTTACTTTTTCTCTTGATCCACCTCTGTTTTCTTAGTGTGACAGTTCTGGCTTTCTTTTCCTCACAGAATACAACCAAAAACCTGCTTAAGAATTAATAGGTATCCTTAGACCTTGGCCAAAGTAGTGAAATGTTCCAACAAATTTTAATAAAACTAAACAAACAAATAACCTACTGATTAACTGAACATAAGCAAAGTTTCTATTTAAAGTCTTAGCTTCTCAAAATGGTCACAAATTCCTCTCCCCTTTTGTTTTCTCTATTTATTACAGGCAAAGCATCAATGTCATGACAGTGTAATGGCATCCTTTCAATACTGAATAGATTCTTGTTATTAAGGAAAATAGAACTTTTAGAAACTTAAAATATTATTCTGATGTCTCCGAGGTTTGCCTTTTGTTTTGCACATATTTGCAAACAACACCCTACTAGTTTTGCATTTGTGTGGAGTGAGTTTTGGTCACTTATTCAAGCAAGATTCAGCGAAGCTGATAGTCAAGGTACAGTTAAGTTTAAAAAGAGCAAAAACAGAAAAAGCATGTACTAGTTATGTGACACATACCCTAAGCTTTCATTAAAAACACAGAAGCATCAGCATGATTTAATAGCAATAAAGAGAAAACCTAGTAATACCTTCCAGAGCACAACCACAACTGAGGTCTGTCCCTGTCCCCACCCACCCTCCCCCCCCTTTATTCTTCTAACTTCAGCATGGCTGTTCTTTGGGAGAAAAATACTGATATTCAACTGCCAGTTTCTTATACAAACACAGATTATTCTGTATACATTTATAAGATTACTTCAAAGTCTGATGTCTTCATAACAGATCTCAAGATTCAAACCATAGTTTTGCACACTCACAGTGTAAACAAGCAGCCACCTGCTCAGCTACAATCTACACAATACACCCAAAGGGGATTTTTGTTAGTTCTTCATATTTCAGCTGTACGGCAACAGAAAATATACAGTCTCTATGTACAATGTACCAACAAAAAAAAAAAAAGAGAAAGAGACAGCTTCCCAGTAGTTTGCATCGCAACACTGAGGCACTTGCTCAGGCATTGCTGTTTGCAGGCGCTACACCTACGTCTGTGCGCCTGAGTACTCTCAAGCTGGATGAAGGCTATTACAGAAATTAAGACGACTAGTCAGAGAAAGAGATCCCTCTCCAATGTAAACATAACATAAGATCATTTACAATTACTCTCCACATAAGCAATATGACTCGCAGCCAGTTTAGGAAATCTCAGTCTGCTGAGTAATCCAAACAGCTTCGTTGTTAGCCATGGTGTAATGAAATCAGTCACAATACTCTATAAACCTCTCTCATTTGGAGCCTAGACTATAGCATTTTGCAAGTTAAGACAACTATTTTCTGCTTCTGCTACTAAATTATTCCCTATTGTGACAACTAATTTACTTGATAAAGAACCTTTAAATGAGCTTCTACCTTATGCTGCCTTGCAAAATATCTACGAAATTAAATTCTTACCTGCAAGCGAAGCTGCATGGCTTTTCTCACAGCTCTCTTACAAAGACCATAGCAAAAGGTTGCCTTGAGCAGTAGGGAATGGCCTGAATTTTGTCATCAAGTAATGAGCCTGCCACAAAAATAATGACTGCATGGCAGCAGCCTGCTGTATATAATTCCCTTTGCTGCCTAAAACTAGATTTTGGATCAATATTAAAAACAAAAACAAAACAAAAAACCCAATACTATCTGAAAAGAGTAGCAAGAATAAAAAGCATCTGTGCTTGTCTCACTAAATACATAGCAGGATGCAAACTAAGTTCTTTTATATTTAAGCAAATGTAAAAATAAGAATATGAGAGAATGCTTAGCTCTGCTCAGCCAGCCGCAAGCACTACATACCTCACTGTGCAAATGGTGAAAGCTTTCTAAAGAGACACCAATACTTAGAAGCAGCAAAATAAATGCTACACGTTTTGTGAGTGCCCCCCTCCCTCTCCAGCCCCGCTCACCCTTTCCTCCCCTAGGGCTTCAGTTCTTGGTTAACATCTCTTTGGCTGAAAATAATTGCCTGCCTCCAAAAGGCGTCTCGGACAGTGTCACTCCTTAATCAGCAGGAGGACAGCTGAGTGATGCAAGGCATTTCCACCTTCTCCCTGGAGTAATCACACCGTCCACAAGGCAGTATTGCAACATCAAGAACTAAAATGATTTTAAATGTGGTGCTCTCCCCTAATGAGAGCCATATTCCAATAACATCGCCCTCCAAAAACCCACTTCACATTATTACACCAGCTGCCTATCAGGACTTAGCTTATCGATACAGCTAGCGCCAAGGATCAATCAGTGCAGGCTGCATACAAACCTCAGGGAAAATCCATCTGTAGAATGGACACTTTTGGTGTACCTAGATACATATAATCAGTTGTGTTATCTTTAAGTTTTTATCACAGTGTGAAGAGGGTAAAAGGATGCAGTAGATTTACAAGTTCTCATGCTCTGGCAGAGGAAGGATACCAGCAAAATTACATTATTTACATTTATCCCATTATTTACAAAATGGGATAAATTTACCTCTCTGCAGAAATAACTTAGAAAATTAAACTAGCTATCTATTTCTCAATGAATTGGAGAGAAAAAAACATGCTTGTAGGCTTTGCCAATACACTTGCAGTGGGTAGACCAAGAAGGAACGTGTGAATCAGAATAATACAAATTTCAGTTTTCATCAGATCAGTAACGCATGCTGTAGTTTCACTCCAGAACGAAAAGTCAGAACGAAACATCAGTATCTGCAAATTGCACAGGTGTGTTTCTTCGAAACAAGTCACCTTCTCTTCCCCACATCACACATTTACTTGCTAGATATGACCCTCACCATCCTCATCCTCAAAGAGCCATCAAAATAATCTTTAATGTAAGGACATTTAAATCCCACAATTGTTTCTTTTTACCCATTCTTTTTATCCAGTTTTCCATTCTTCCCAGCTCTGTCCCCTTGCTAGTTACCAGACACTGAGCCACAGCTCGGACCTGGGGCAGACTCTTGTTTGTATTCCCTGCCCCACACCCATTTTTATTCTGCAGCTCGTTCGATAAACTAACAGCTACTGCCCCCTTTTTCTCCCCTATGCATTTGAGATCTGCATTTGCAGCAAGACTTAGAGGGAATAATTTTTGGATACAACAGCCAAAGGCACAGCTCAATGACCAGATGCAGCAGGACCACACAAGTTATCTTTAACCCGCTCTTCCCAATTCTGCTTCTCCTTCTTACATGAGGCTCACCTTCTTCTTGTTTCAAGCTATGCTGTAAATTTCCCAAGGAAAGGACCACGTTTCCCACACGTTTATACCATGAACTTTTAAGACACCAAAGCTCTGCTTGGGGCCCTTGAGTGCCACCAGAATACAACAGCCCTGGCAGTACCATAAAACCATCAATTACACTTGAGTCTACCAGCTTGAGATTTTTGCAGGAAATTAAATCATTACTTGAGAAAGTAGCAAAGTTGGTCTTTCCCAACCTGCGAGTCCTTCGTCTCCACACAAAAGGAACTACCTATTTTGCTTATATTAGACAGCATTTGATTATTGGGATGAAAGTTACAGGAGCCTTCATATCTTCCTCCACAACCTCAGAGATTCAGTTAGATTTCAGCTTGTTTTCTTCTCTGCTCCCCAGACATTTTTAAAAGCTCACATTTTCATCAACTGCAGAAAATTAAATTGTCTTTGGTCCATCCCACATCACAGCCACACAGAAACCTTTAAACCTCTTCACACAAACTTTGAAAAGCAAGTATAATTAGGTATTAGAAGTAAAACAAGGAGTTTTGAAAATGAAGAAAGCAATTCTTGCTCTGGGAGATCTGAAATAAGATGTGCTTTAAATCCTTAAAATGTTCATTGGCATGTTAAGAAACTTAAGAAGTGGAAAAAACATGTCAGCAATGTAAGTGGATGCGAAAAGCCTGACTACAAGTAGGTTTTGCTGAGTGCTTAAAACATTCAGGTTGAGAAGCAAATAACCTGCATTATTTCAGTAGACAGAGCTGACACAGGGAAGGGGAAGTGCTTCTGGAAAAGCCCACGTTTTTAACAGGTTCCTGTTCACACTACACCACTTCTTGATTAATCAGTGTACTGCTTTATGATGCACGTCTACATGAACCCTGTGTAGGAAGGCAGCTGTTAACACAACACGCATTAAAGCTCACAAATGTGTTTTTGACTGCAGATGGCCACAATAAGAAGCGTAAAGCTTCATTACTGATCTTCATTGCTATCATGGTTTCTCCTGCTTTACCAATTTCAGAGCTATGCTGTTCCACATGACTCTGAGAGGTAAAAGCCTGAGTAGCTGACCTCAGGCTCTGGACCAGACTGTGCCATCCTGCCAAAGAGATAAGCAGGGGGTTACAGCCAATGTCCAGAAACATTCTACAACCGCTGCCACAAACACTTGGCTGTTTCAGTGAAGTCCAATTTCCTCCCACCTGCCACAAAGTGCCATCCCAAAACAAGCACGAGTACTTTACTCCTGTGAGTAGTCCCGCTGGCTGACAGCCAGGCTAACAAGGCAGGGCCTCTGCTGAATTCTGCATTTTGCTGTGCATTTTACGAAAGCAAACAGCTTTCACCCTCCTACTCCCTCTCTCTGCCACAAACCCAAGCACTGAAAGTAATACAAATACAAGGTTTTGAAGGATTGTTGCACAAACTTTGCCAACCATAACAAAGCCCCAGAAAAGACAATCATTACACTGCTGGGAAAACTGCTGGTACTGTGCTGGGTATCACATGCCCCACCTCTTACTCTACGTACTTAACCCTTTGGCACACATCCCACTGTTGGTTCAGCATGATGAGTCTGGAAAATCTGTGCCAATGTGGCTATCTGTAGCGCATAATTTGCAAAAACAACAGACAGCTATGTGTACGTTGTTGTACACAACAGCATTAGGAGTTTTAGGCAGCCAAAAAGCAAAGTTTATGTACAATTCTTCTTTCTCCTAAGTGTTAGAAGTGCTACACATATGACTTCATTTACATAACCAACATGTACTAGTCACTAAAAATTAACTATCAACTTTGTTCCACCTGTGTAAATATCTAAACAGTTTTATATTATAATTTAGACTAAAGTGGTTTTCATTTTAATGAAGCCTGAATTCTAAGTCCTATGGATTATACTTGTCTCTAAAAGCAAGTATCAATTATATTTTTACCAAATGCTTTTAAGTAAAGGAAATAAAGCATCAAGAACTAAAACTAAATTCAATTTTAGCTACAGCTTTTCTCTTTGAGTGAAAAGTAGTAGTCACCCGGTTTTATTACAGTTCTGGCCTTCACATTCTTATACTCTGGGTGATTCAGGAAACAATGAAGTTGCTCATTCCAGTACAGGCAGTACCCACCTGACATTGTTCTGGCTCACAACAGCACAAATAGTTCCATCAATATGTTTGCAAAAAAGGACTTGCTGAAATAAACGCGGTGGCTCAAAACTCTGTAGTTTTCCACTTCGAATGCTGAAATCGATAGGCTTCATTATCACCAGTAACTCAGCAGTAAAACCTTCTTTTCTTTGCTTCCCATAAGAATCTTAATGTCTGCCAGTATTAGATAGTATGGCCTATAAAACATCTATGGCTTTACTGTCAATATTTTGATTAATTTTAATCCTAACCAAAGATTCCTCTGTCTGTGAAGAGAAGGAATACTCTCAGGTGGCAATGTGTAAAGAAAAAAAAGTAACAACATATTGCCTGGATAACTAAATACAGCATCTTGACTGGATAAGTAAATATAATATCTCAGTATTAATACCACATTTACAATTTTAAAGCGTATAAAGTCTTTAAAAAATCAAGGCTTGAACATCTTGAACTCATGTAGTCACAAAGGACTTTCAACACTGCAAGAAGGACTCAAAAAAAGCCTACTTAAGTCATTTGATCGCATCTGAAGAACTTTTGAAGTCACTGCAGCAACCACAACCCTACATGGACATCTAAACAAATGTTTTCATGGTGCTATTGGCTGTAATAAAAGCACTACATTAAAAATCCAAACTGCTTTTTTTAGTTACACCATTAAAACATTTTTCAAAGTCAACATGCAAATTCTGAGCACGGGCTACAATATTATCTTCTGCACACATATCTATTCCAGCTGAGCTTTATCCAGACACTTCAGAATCTGGATGACCGGTCACCAAGACTCCCCAAACATCACGGTCTGGATGCTCAAGTCCAGAGCTGCCACAGCACCCTTCCAGATGGAGGTGCACGCTCAGATCATCAGGGTCTGTCCCACATTTTGTGTACCCATCTTCAACTTCAATATGTGCTTTCAAGATCCTTAATTTTTGACAAATTAGTTCCCCACTTCTACTCATCTCTATCTGGCTTTTACAAGGTTTCAAATAGTATTATTTATCTGGAGCTTGCTTGTTGTTATTCTCTCAGTGATGAAACAGGACATAAACCCTCACAAAGCTTCTAAACAAGTTTTCAGGACCCTGAAATACCAGTTAAAATCCGAGTTGTAAACAATACAGAAACAAGCTATCAAAAAAGGTTTTCCTTCCTCAAGCACTAACCTAATCCACTCTCCACACTGTATAAGAGGTATGAGAGGACCCTTCCTCCCCATCACAGGAGCTGATGAAAACCTCACGGCTTTCCTTCTCTGGGGAGTAACCACTAGAACAAGACCACCTTAGAAAGGGCGTTTGGACTTTGGCGTTTCACTAAGAGCATTCTTCCATCCCAAGACATATTTAAATGACAGCCCTCTTCATGGGTGTACCTGGACACATGCACATAATGTTTGGCAGTCAGGTGGTAAGGCAACTTGATCCAGTAGTTGCTTCAACCTTAAAATGCAGTTGTTTGACTGGTTAAAAACAAAAGTTGCCAAAGCAACACTTCATACCTCAGCAACTGAAAAAAAGCTCAGACACAGAAATCATACTTCTAAGGATCTGAAAGCATACTAACCGAGACCTCTCCCTGGGCTCAACCTCTGACTTAGGGCCAAGGTCTTCTCTCAGACTGACACACTGAACTCACCAGGCTGAAAACAAAGTGACTTGCTGATAGCAAAACACCGACATCACTAACTCCAGAGATCTCACTCTCAGATGGGTCTTTATTTTGTCCCAATTCATATTCTGGTGCATATTTTTCTGTTACCTTAGGAAACTTAGAGCTTTCTTTCCTTTCCAGCTTGTTAGTGGGTCAACTTGAGGAGCTGTATCTCTCCCATACCAAATCACCATTCCTTTTCAAAGCACTTAATTTGCTTTGGGAGTAGACTTCCACCAGCACGTAAGACCAGCTTCATCACTGACCTGCCACGAGCACAGGCTGTTAGCTGAGGCCACAAATGCCCTCAGAGGGTTTGAGTCTGCCATCCCACAGCACAGGTCCTCCCCAAGCCCAGCCCTTCGGGGATGCTGTCGTTCAAGAGACCAGCATTACCCAGCGAGTGCCCTAGTGCCTGTACAAGTCTTCAACCCCTTCTCCTTGCAACGTGCACGCAGTAACCGCACTCCTTTTGTTACAAATCTTCTTCACCTATGCATCAGAATAGAAACAAGGTTTAATCAAAAAAACTTTCACAAAAAGCCACCTGAGTTGTAGAATGGCTGACGGTATGTCAAAAAGTAATGAATGGGTAGCTGTTTTAAAGGTACAACTGGAAAAGTGGAGTAAGGAACTCAGACAGGAAGAAAGGGGGGAGGGGGGCAGAAAAATCACTCTGGAGTCACAGCATCTAAGTTTGTAGAACATAAAAACACAACTCCAAGTCCTCTCAACACTAGTAACACCTGTGCATTCATAACTCTCATGAAGAAGCCAACCCGTTTCATGATGGCATCACTGTTATAAATTTTGCACTGGATCACAGATATTTCAATATACTAAAAGCATACAAAATGCAACACAAGACCATGTAATACCAAGCTGTCCATGCTAGTGCATGCATATTTCAGCAGAAACACAGAGGACACCTGGGGCTGTTTCCTGAGGCTGGGCTATATAGCTTTTATCCTCTGACTATACAAAAATTTTAAAAAATTGATTAATCCCAAACCCCACCTTTCTGATTCATGAAGATAGTGGGAAATGCTGTAACTATGCTAAGAAGTCCATTTGAAATACAGCCCTGACATCAGGATGACCTCTGTATGCTGCTGCTTTTCAAAAGCATATTTAGATCCCAAGCAGACAACATGTCACCAGAAAAGTTATTTCTCCAATTTCACAGGGTGGCCAGAAGTACTTATATCACAACAGCTCCTGAAAATCATTTCCAACCCAAAATTGCATGGATTAGTAACAGCATCAATATCCATAGCTAGCCTGGATGAAAAAAAAAAATGTTCCACAATACCCTTTCATTTTTCCCTTCTGTTTCTTCTATAATGGGGGGCATCCTTACAAATATCCAAACATGACTGGAAAGTTCACAATACTGGGATAGTCGTTATGATCTTTCCACAGTAATCAACCAGGTCTTTGAGTCCTAAAAACTTTCTCAAGTAATATTAAAGGCTTGTACCAGAGCAGCACGAAGGCCCCTCCATGATCCCAGCAGAAGCAGCATGTCAGGCCACTAACAACCACACAGTCTGCTCAGCCTTAGAAGTTCGGATGGAACAATACATTTGTAGTAGTAAAACTCCGTTTTGGCAACTGTAGCAAGCCCTGTCCATTTAAACCACCAGTCACTAGCTATTAGGCTTAGCAGTATCTATACATCTCTTCCTTCATAAAGAAAAGAAGTGAGGTGAAATGCTGGCGCACGCAGTCCTAGCAAAACAGCCCTTTACACTTGCAACGTTCTCTCACTCAGCTAGTTGTACCAATTCTGCCCTCACCTACAGAGTACTGATTAGTGCAAAGCAAAGCAAATTTCAGCTGCCCAAAGTAAAAGCATAGAAGGAACACAGCTTTGTTTCATCCCTCTTCAGAACTCCCACTGTGCTAGTCCTGAAATTACTGCTCAACTTTTGGTAGCATAACCACGACAAACACCAGCACATTCAGTACCCAAAGATGACTCAAAAACAACATCAGGTGGGGAGGAAAAAAAAAAAAAGGGGGGGGTTGGAGGAAAAAACCCCACCAAGATTAAAAAGAAAGCAGAAAAATATAACAGAAAGTATTCAGTTCGCTTCCAGAATTCCACTGCCCCTCAGCAGTGAGAAATTCCCAGAAAGCGTACTACGCTGCACCTCAGCATTAGACTTTAGACTACCCGCACAGAGAGCACTTCTTTCACAGCACTGCTACCTGGCCACCATAACATGAAGTAAAATACTTTAAAACACACATGTGGTGGAGAGGAAGGAGGGACAGGAAGATGCACCAAGCATCAACATGCCTAGTGCAGTCTGCAAGGCAACAGCAAGCCTCAGTTTCTGCAGGAACAGCTTGTTCTCCCCACTAGCATAAGGCTTTTGTGTATCAGCCATTATACTGCTTAAGAGATATACTCTCAATTACAGTTTCATGTTCCTCCTCGTTTAAGTTTTATTCAACACAGAATTATTTTCCTCAAACCCTTTTATAAGAGATACAATCCTCCTTGCATAATAGTCTTCAAGTATAATTTTGGTACAAAATACACTAATGTAAATAAATAGCAACTAAATTGGTGGAGTCATGTCAGTGCAGCTATGATCAAAGTCAGACGGCTATCTCCAGAACATCTCATTTACCCTGAAATGTCATCTCAAAGTCTACCAAATGGGGAAGGGACAGCTGCGTTCCATATAAAACCTCCACACTCCAAGGAATGTAAATAAGGGATATTGTTAAAATGAAAGACTTAGTTAAAGCTCTACATCTGTAACGTTTAAAAGGTTTTCCCCTCCTTTTTGTATCTTTAATCAAAGGTTATAAATGTTTAAGGGATGGCAGTTGCCATGGAAATATGCAGGCCAAGATTTCTCTGTGGGAACCTCAAAAGCCCCCTTCACCACAGAGTGCTCTGTAATGACAGGGTCACATTAACACCTTTGACTCCCAAAGCCCATTTATTGCATAGAAATTAGCACAGCTGACTCCATTCACCTTCCACAGACAAACATTAGCTACTCCTGCTCAACCGATTTTCTGCTGCACTCATCCCTTACCAGACCTATTTTGGCACCATCCTTCATACAGCAGCAAATCTATCTTCAATGTGCACAACCTTCTCGGGAAACACTAAGCAGAAACCAGGGAGTGCAAAGGCCATCAGATGTTTCACCTGATCAAAAGCATCATTTCATAATCTGTTGAGAAATTTCTTTTTCTAAAGCAATCGACATAATAAATCTGCATCCTGTTCCAAATGATGAAGGCATAGCTATGAAGAAAAACAGAGGCAGACATGCAGCGACAGGAACTGAACTCTCATAAAAGCCAACAATTAAATTAGACAACAGAAGACAGGTTCTGAATGGCCACTTTTTCCCCTGGCAGCTGTCAGTACTAAAGCAAGAAAAAGAAGTTCTTAAAAACCTCAGTGGAATTCCTGGATATCAGCATGTATCATTTGATGCACAATCAATTTATGCACATAGGAGGCCCATTTCAGAGCAGATGCAAGCAGAGCCTTTTTAAAGAAAAAAATCAATCCCAAATAGGCAAATTCAACCACTGGAGAATGTCTCCTTATCAGAATCCTTATACTGTGAGCAAATACTAATCTTACCTTTAAAATACACACACTTAATTTACACAGCCATATGTGTTTGTATGAAACAGATTTGTCACACACGCTGCCATTGCAATAATAGATCCCTTAGACATATGAGATTCAAGATACAGTTTTTATTTGCATAATTGAAGACAACACTATTTCGGTAATATCTACCCCCACTGAAAATAGCTAGTCAAATATTTTAATTAATATGCTGTGAATGTATACATATCTGGTGGGGGGGGTTATTTATTTATTTAGTTCTTTGGAGAGATGGAATTGCAGAGGTAAGCTCTTAAGCCTATGAAAAGGTCTGTCTTATATACTTATCATACAATCCCTCACAACTAAATCCTGTGCAAAAGTAGTGAAATGAAAAGGCCATAATGTGTCTCACTTACCTAGCAGATAATCAGGATAACCTTTCAAGGCAGTTTATCAATTTCTCTGGCACTTGGAGTAAAAAGATAGTCAGATTCAACAGAATAGTCAACTTATTTCAATAGGGCCAAGCATCTAAACACGTAACTGCAGATCTTTAACAACCCCAATGATTTCAAGAAAAAAAAGGCAGCCATTCTCTCATCTAAATAAGACTAGATTTTAACTGGTTGAAAAAAAAAAAAAAAATCTAATTCTCACTCCTAAGCGAAAGACAGATACTTCTCAGTGGTGTTGCAGATTTTTTTTGTTGTTGTTTTGGGTTCTTCGGGGGGGTTGGGGAGGGTAGAGGGGCAGGATATTAGTTCTGTCAAAGATATTTATTTTCTTTGCACTTAAGAGCTCCGATGGACGACTAATTTTCTGACAAATGGACCCTTCAGGTAGGGTATGTCTGGGGCCAAATACGGAAGGGGATCTGTGTGCACATACATATGGATCTCTAACAAATCCTTAGTAATTATGCAATTGCCCAAAGGAAATAGGAATGCATAATTTCTTGCCTCTGGCCGTTTTTACACACTTTTGGGGAGAGGAAAAAAAGCTTTGAGCACAACATTGCTCTAGCAGACTTCTACATGCAAAATGACAAATTAAAGCATTACTGCCCTGTTACTATAGCAACTATTTTTATATTTTTTGTTGTTGTTGCTTTTTGAGACATCAGGTCAGTATGTTTGTGCAGGGCCTCTTTCCAACAGGTAAACCTCTGCAGGCACACGCCCAGCCCCAGCTATGCTTCATCCACACGGAGCTGCTAGTAGTCAGGGCCCTGACCTTGCTATCTTCTGTGTGCGGCACACTCCTCTAACTGCTCTGCAGATCAGTTCCTACCATACTCAAATTAAATACAGATTTACACTCAGAAATATCTCACGGCCAACACTACAATGCCTGGCACGAATTACAGGGCCTACCAAGAACCTCCAGGGTGGGATTTACAGGGACAGATGATAAATATTTCACTAGATTAGGTTGAGAAAAGATTGATTGTCCAAAAGCCTGTCTATGTTTCCATCACTCTCCCAATTATCTCAGATGGTCCAATGAAAGGTATAGCCTCTTTCCACAAACTCCGTCTTGATTACATCCATGGGTGAGGCAAGGAGAACCTCATCTAGTTTCACTGAACAGCAAGTGTTTTGCTTGCTTTAACAACTAGGATTATATTTCTTAAATGTGATTTAAAGAATGGCTACTGAATAAATTCAAGCATTACTGAATACGGTAAAAGCACAGAGAAAGGTATCTAAAATATTACATCGATACTTAAAAGTTACTGTAACTCCAGAGAACTTACTAGTGTTACCCACATGTCTATGACAGTCCCAAACTCCAAAAGTCTGAGCAGGTTTATTTTTTCCTACTTTCAGAAGGGACACCTTGCAAACTGGGAAGTTACAATAATGCATTCTACAGAGATAAATTACCAAATTTGTGTGTCCTCACACAAACTCTGACCAACCTATTTTATGCTAAACAATATAAGAGACAGCTCGCTCCTTCTGAAGTATTTTGAACTTCAGAGTTTAACTAAAACAATCCTAAGCAAAGCCAAGTGTAACCTCAACAATCTGATTTAAAACATAAATCCATAGTGCACTTTGTTTGGAAAAAGTCTATATTTTCCCATTCTCCCCAAAACGCATCATATTTAGACTGACAGAGAAATCAAATACAAATCCACAAACTTTCCGTCTCTAGGTCTCTTCCCTACATCCTGCATTGTTTTTCCAGTAACAAACAACAATAACACATTATCTCTTTCAGTGGAAATGAGAACAAAGACATTCTTTTTAAAAAAAAAAGCCTCCACTTTTCTATGTATCTCTTTGTATGTACAATGACAAAGTTCATAGAGCATCATTTGTTTATGAAAAGAAAAAAAAAAACCACAAGCACAACTGAGCATATACATATAAAAACCAATCATTTGGGGCAAGGAGAATGCCTGCTTTATATTGGGGGAAGGAGGAACTCCTCAGCAGAAACAGTTAAAGGCTGCCCTTGAAAACTACTCTTGAACAAAGCAAGAACTATAATCACGTTTCATGCATTTTTCTCCCTTTTCCTCGCTCACTAGCATTTACAATGCATGCAAATCTGTCCAGACCTGGCAGGCCATATTCAAGCACAGGAGAACACCATCCTCCTCACTCTGCCTCACCTTGCTGCAGTTGCGTTAGACCTGCTTTAGCTTCCAGGCATCAGCTGGTCTCTCTTGCATACCAGCAAAGAAAGAGCTAACAAAGTTTGCAGATGTTTCTACTCTCCTGACTGCTTTCCCAGCAGAAATGCCCATCTCTGTAAACTCTCCCCCACTTTGCATACCCTCTTCTGTCTCCCAGCTCAGACGCATTAAGGATGTCACAATTTCCCAGTCTAATTCCGTACACTTCATGTAAGTGCTCAATCACGTACACATCTGCTTGGCATGCAATGCACAGTGGCCCACAGGAACATACAAAAATCAAGCTCCTTGCAACGCACAATCACCTGTTCTCTCAAGCCCATGCCATATCACAGCACCAAAAGCATTCTTGAAAGAGAGGGAACAAGTGAAATGTAACCTGCCTGTCCTTGCAATGAGGCCAGCAGGTACTAATTTTGCAGCACAGTGTTCAATCCTCTTTGGTCTGCCTCATATATAGGCTAATACTAATTTTTTAAGAGGATCAACACAGAAAATGCCTGGTGGATTATGAGTTCACTGCTGTACAGGAACAGAGAAAAAGAAACAGGTAGAAGAGGAAGGAGAGGAAAATGGGTATTATTTCTAGAGAACTAGCAAAACTTGTTCTAAACTTCATACATGGGCTTAACTTTATTTACTGTCCTTTCCAAACTTCCTTATCAGCTTACATTCATCATCCAAGTTTTCATTAATACGCCATTTTAATTAATTTGCCATCTGGTTTTTTCCCCCGTCAGGCACTTTAAGAAGTCTTGAAGTTGCTCTTGAAGTGAAGCCTGCCCATTTGGTGCTTTTAAACACTTACTTGTCAAGAATCTGAGTCACAGCACTACAAACAACATGCATGCCCCCTCACTGAAAAAAGTATTTTCTTTCTTCTCCCTCCATCCCATCATAAAAAAGCACTAACAGTACCAAAAGTAAGTTTCTTGTTATTTACTCATGCCATTTTCAGAAATGTGTTCACGTACACAGAAGCTTGCTGCAGCACAGCTTCTGTGCAGGCAGGGAGGGGAGTGGGAGGGAAGAGAGCAGCTCCTGGACACCCAAGGTTAGCAAGAAATGGAGCACACAGCCTTCTTACTACAGGCACCAACCTCCCTCATATTGAAGGCACGCTGCAGCAATACCTCCAGCTAGGAAGCTAAGCAGCCCTTTGAATTCCTAGAACTTTACAGGTAGATAAAAAGACAGAACATAAAAGTCTTTTGGCCAGAACACAATTAAATGCAAGTCCTTGTTAATCCAGTTCTGGACTGCAAGACCTGCAACCTCCCCGTCCAAGACGATGACATACATTAGCCTTTAACATGAGTGCTACTTTTGGTTTGCAACGGAGCAGTTGTGGGAACACAATTTCCTTTCATTAACTCATCTGAGAAGCAAAAGGCAAAACCCCATATCAGCGGGAAAAGAGTTAAAACAGTTTCCACCCAGCCTGTTACAGCTCCATCCACGCACAGATGAGTTAACTCTCCAACTGGCAGCTGCAGCAGCATTCACGGCTCCTGTTGGTACAGAACCAGCTGTGTGCTACACTGAAAAAGCAACACATTTTTTTAAAAAGTTGAAAAAGCAGCTTCATCTTCCCAAAACTCAACAACCCAGTAAAACAAGTAGGACCTTCCTCACTCTTTTCGATAGGCTTCCACCTATCTGCCTAGACTACGCACAGCCAGATGAAGAAGCTCTTCTAAAATTCTCTTTTATCATCAGAGAAATAACCCGTGAGACGCAACGAGGGAGAAAGCTTCAGGGAAAGAAAAATCAAATAAAACAGCCAAAAGCACTTCCCAGCTCCTTATTTATTATACAACCTCTCAACTGGGCACACCTTTCTTCACCTAACTAAACAGCACACAGCAGCCAAGTATTAGGCACAACGAAGCACAAAACTGTATATTACCACCACAATACTGAAAATCTGAACTCATTGTTTAAAGTTTCAGCACAGTAATTTATATACAGGGGTTACAAAAAAAAAAGGGAGGGGGGGTAACTCAAGGAAGTTTATGACCTGCTTTGCTGCTGCTTCTTGTCACCTTTAAGTCTCCGCCCTTCTTGTCACATGCTCTCTGGAATATTACTGTTTCACGCATTTTTCTAAAAGTAAAATATTGTGAAAAATTCTCTCAGTCATGTCTACTAGTGATTAAACCTCAGTTTAGTGGGAAACATAGCAGATCAGCATCCATTAACGAATAACACTTCCATGGTCATGCACTTTCAGAAACTACTTTGCAACTCATTTAAATCATAGAATAATATGAATATTTACAAGATCCACCACTTGGAAGCACTGAAGGATTACAAGAAATGTTAAGCCAACCTTGGCAATTATATCCTTCCTTCTCTGTCGCTACTCATTTCGAGTTATGTTTGCATAGCAAAAACTGGGACAAAGAACCTCATCCCTGAGCATTCAAGGGAAATACTTTATTCTCTTACGATCTACAAAACTGCATCAACTGTGGCTTGTGATTCAATTTTTTCCCCCAGAGAAAACAAAACTCAAACAAAACCTTTGAGGAGTTCAGCGATACCGTAAAATCTTGGAGCATTTCTGTGACAGTTATTTCCATTTATTTAACTAAGAGTCCCACTTTCGATCATCATCCTTAGAATCAGGGTAAGGCAGAACCATCTACCATCCACCAGTTTATCCAAAGCCTTCTGCAAACTAGGTGGCACACGCCAGTATTAGATCAAGTGATAGCAGCTCAGATCTAGGATTCATTCCGGTGTGACTAAGAGAGACCTCCACTTAATTCACTGCAAGAAAGCATCTAAGACAACATATTTTAACATCGTAACGTTCATTCAGCTGCACCCCTGACGATGGCTGGGAGAGAGCGTGAGCAAGCACAGCACAGTCTCCCACTCCAGCCAAGTGGCCCTGGGCGGATTACAGGTCCCCTGGAGAGGTCTCCAGCTCCTCCCCAGTGAGAGGTTGCATGAAGCGGCTAACTCTGAAGCTCAGGAGGCAGGCTAGCAAGGGAAGTGCCAGGGCATCCAGATCATATCTCTCTGTTGCAGGACCTCTAAGTGGTATAAAGCCACACGCTTTTGGCAAGGCATGGCTGTATCCATGCAAGCAGGTTAACAAAAGGTTACCAAGCGTTTAATGTAATAGCTGTTTATAAAGGGGGAGGAGAGGGGCCTGAATCATAACACCAGCAAAGAGAGGGCAACACAGCACATTAAATGAAGTCTCCAGGCACACCCGAATTTACAATGTCCAGAAAAATATATGAATCAGTCTCGGAGTTTTTAATAAATCCACTCACATCAAACATTGTCATCAAATGCTCCACTCGTTGTGGAAGGAGCTACCGCCCTCCCCACCAGGTACAATACCTTTTTTTCTTTAAAAAAAAACAACCAAAAAAACCAAAACAAAACAGCTGAAGGTAGGTATGAGTGCAAGCAGCTTTTGTCAGCAGACTCTGTAGCAAACCCTGACCACTGCAAAGTGTACAAAGAGTAATTGCTTTTTGGGGGTGGGGGGTGGATTATTTGCTGTCTAGGCCAAGAAATCCCAGTAGAGACAGACTTCATCTGTCAATGCAGCTCCACATTTGCAAAGCTTTCTTTTTTTTTCCTCCTTGATGAAGATACATGTAGAAACCTATTCCTTTGCCACTCATTTGCTTTCCGTGGAAAAGAGCCTCCTGCACCTCATCTCTGCTACCTGAAAGAATTACCACTCACCGCAGACAGCACACTACTCATACACTTCCCTGCACAACATGGTACGTACAGGGTTTCACCCTACACAAGCCAATCTGTTCCCTCTCTTACTGTGCCCCTTTGTCACCCATCCTGTAAGCGATACCCCACTCCAGCACACCACCCGCCCGGGCAGCAGGGCTTCCTTTAGGTGCACTTGCATAACTGCACAGGCTCGCACTCCTTCTAATAAAAGAAGTCATTAAACAGTTCTCCAACAAAACCTCCGTATAGGTATCCAGAAGGAAGTATGAGATCAGTAGCTATTTCTGGGCCTGATGGTCATAAAGCGGTCAACAGCCGACGGCTAATTACTGTAAGAATTTTAATTTAAAAAAAAAAAAAAAAAGGCTTAACTACTGCATTGATTTCCAGAGCCTACTAGAAATACTCAGGTGTCATAAAGGTAATATTTCACATTTCTCAGCTGAAGCATCTCCTTGCAAGAGGTAAGTGACCATTAATAAAGACAAGAGGCAGGCAAGAAAAATGTTTCAGCATGAAACCAAAGAAGAGACGTGAAAAAGCCCTTCAACCTGCAGATGCAGCAGGCCCCCTC
This sequence comes from Phalacrocorax carbo, assembly GCF_963921805.1. Classification (NCBI taxonomy): domain Eukaryota; kingdom Metazoa; phylum Chordata; class Aves; order Suliformes; family Phalacrocoracidae; genus Phalacrocorax; species Phalacrocorax carbo. The sequence continues at coordinate 48,585,637 of NC_087548.1, forward strand.
CCACACCAAGGCAGGAACGAGCTCCTGCTCCCCCCCCGCCCCGCTAATGGCAGTCACATAATAGAAGCGACCAGCAACAATAAAGTTACAATCACTGCATTCATCCGCTCTCTCCTTCCCCCTTAAGCACCATGTTACGTGGTTTCGTATACGCAGAAAACACCGCCGAACAGCCCGCACCTCCACAAAGCAGCAGACAACCTCTTATAATCAGCTGGAGGGGAAACAGGAATAGACATGAAACTCCTATGTCACTTTACCCATCCCTTGCAAACTCAGCACCTCTGTGCAGACCTGATTTAAACTCTCCTCCTGACCGCTGAAAAATAAGGCAGTGTGTAAGAGCTCTTCAGACCGCACGCAGCCGGTTTCCCAAGAGCAAGCGCCCAGCCCAGCCTCCGGCTACTCGCGGCGGGTGAGGGATGGCGGCTCCCAGCAGGCACCAGCCTTCCCTCAAATGGCAACCTGCGCCGGCACTCAGTAGCCACTGGGCCCCTTCGTCACACCCGTATCCACCGCCCCCCGGAGGTGCCCCCGGCCCCCGCCCAGCCCCGGCAGGTGCCAGCAGGACCGGGGGCCGGCCGGCCGTCCCGCCGCCCCGGGACGCACCAGGGGCAGCCGCCGCCAGAGCCAGCGGGGCTTGGGGGGCGCAGGCAGAAAAAACACGTTTATAAATCTGCTAGCCCTCGCTCATTTGCTGCGGGAGGCTCCTCCTCTCCGCCCCGGCTCCCGCCGCGCCGCCGCCGCCCGCGCCCCGTCCCCGGAGCCGGCGGGCGGGAGGTGGGTCCCTCCCGCTCCGCAGGTGGGCCGGTACCGCCCGGCGGCCCCTCGCCACCGCCCGGCGGCCCCTCGCCGTCCCCCGGCGGCCGCAGACCCGCGCCCGCCGCCCCCCGCACCCACCTCGGCGGGAGGAGGCGCGGCGGGCACGGCCAGACGCTCGCCCGGCGGCTGCCGCGCTGCTTCCCTCCGCCTCCACCACCAGCGCCGCCGCCGCCTCCTCCTCCTCCTCCTCCCCCGCCACCGCCTCCTCCTCCTCCTCCTCCCCCCCCTACCTGCGGGGTCCCGCCGGCACTCCCCTCGCCCGGCGCCCCCGCCTCGGCGCCTTCCCCGCGGCAGGCCGGGCCGGCGCAGCCCCCTCCTCCCGGCGCCGGCGGGGGCAGGGCGGCGGCAGCAGCAGCAGCAGGAGGAGGAGTTGGTGCCCCTGTGTAACAAGTTTGGGTTGCCCCGCAGTATGGCGGCCGGCGGGGGGCGGGCGTGCGGGGCTGCCGTGCCCGCCCGCAGCGGGCGGGACCGGCTCTCGCTCGCCGGGGGGCCCGGGGCGGCTGCCCCCCGCGCTGGCGGGGCTCGGTCCGGGGGCGCGGCGCCGCCCTCCTGGCAATAAACTCTGCGATGGGTTTTTTTTTGCCTCGCCCCTGCCCCAGTGCATCCCCCACTAACGGCGTCATCCCGGCAGGGTCCGGCCGTAGAGGCCAGAGGCGGCACCGGTTTGGTGATGCCCGCTCGATGGCACCCCCGGTAATGGCAGGAGCAGCCGGGCCCTCCTTCATGATTTAGGGCTGCGTGGCTTGAAAAGGTTTTGAGGCATTTGTGCCGAAAGCAGATGCGATGCCCCCACAGTTTAATCCGGCCGTGCAACAGCCATCGCGCCTCCTCGCACGTAGGGCTGCTTGTCACATTCCTGGTCTCCTGCTCCGGCTCCTGCTCCGTCTCGTCTCGGGCAGGATGGATCCGCTTACTGCAGACCACAGAGCAAATTGCATCCAGGATGCAGCCCCTTGGCACCACGGAGATATGAATGATTTATACTGAAAGCAAACGTTACTGGAATTACTGTACCTTAAAGCAAGGCCCGCGTAGGTGGCTGCTTGGTAATATTAAAGGAGGAGCAGTTTGGCATAAAAAAGAAAATAGGTCAGTGACTGCACGGATCTCACCCAGGATGCTTCTGCTGAGTCACCGATGAGTTATTGATTACCGCCATGTCAGTGCGTGCCTGTGGTGACTGTTCTGATGAATGATATGAACCAACACATGGACAGCAGGCTTTTTATTGCTGCAGAACAGGTGATATCCAATGTCATTGGATTGCTATAGCTTGGCTAACAGGAGTCATTTCAGTTTGACTGAACAAAATATTTTGATTATCAGGTGTTGGCATTTGCTTTGCTGGCTGACGTAATTCCAGCATTACATGATATGGACATATTATTATAATAACATGACAGTCAATTTCTAATATCTATAATTCATGTTAGGTACAGCTGCGAAATACCATCAAAATAAAACTATTGAGGAAATAGAGCCCCTTACAGAATCGTGATGATGACCTCAGATGAAGAACGTTTACATGCAAGGCAAGACCTGGCCAGCTTGACACTTCAGGGTATTTGAAACCGTAGGGTTTGAAGGAGGCTGTTATCCCTGCCAGTGAACAGTTTATTGCTGTGTGGAAAACACAGGGAAATCCACTTCCCCACATTGCATTTTCAAAATGGTGATTAAACTTAGACCAGCTTAACGTTGGGCCACCAGCATCCATCATACCATTAACATCAACCAGGGTCACACACCAGCAAAACATTAGACCTGAGGCATGGAGAAGCAAGTAGTCACACCTGGCTCTGTGAGGCAACAGCAACGGGGAGCAGGAGGAGCTGAGGGTCTGCGGAGAAGGGGGAGAACCACTTCTGCCGATCTACCTGCGTTGGCCAGGAGCATGAAAAAGGATCAAATGCTGAACCCACGATGCAAAATCCCCAGTGCAGATACAGTAGCAGGATGAAAAATCCTTATTGTATTTTATTTGGGGAATTGCTGTAATTCATACCAGCAGAAGAATAAGCTGCATCTCCTCTGGGACTGGCTGCTGGTATTAATAGAGCAGCAAAACCCTCCTAGCATAGACAAGACTTTAAGCATCTCCTGAGGGATGCAGCTATGAAATTGTATTCCAAAGGAAGAAACAAAGGTGCTTATTAAATCTCTTTTGCATTGTATGAATTCTCAGGCAAGGGCAGGTTCTCAGCATAGAGTAGGAAAATCACAGGGGTTTTGTCAGGTTTCCCCAGGGAGCCTGCAGTCTGTACAGGCTTCCAAAAACCCAGAGCAGCACAAAAGAATCGGAGCAACGTCTAGCATCAAGACAAACCATTACTACTGCTGTCTCTATCCAGGTTACATTTCATTACCTTTAAGAATGACATTGTTCATTTGTATAGCATAGTTTTCAGCCTCCATTCTCAGTAAAACCTGTGGAGTATCACAGAACTGAAAGGTCAGAGGTAAAACAAGGAGTTGATATTTGTACCTTGTCAACTACCAGATTTGCAGTCACGTTCAGGATCTTTTTTCAAGTAAAATGTGTTACCAACAGCAATTTGTTCAGAAAATGGAAATGCCCCAATAATAACAGTGTCAGGAACATCAAGTAGCATAAATTGCACCACTGAAAATTCCTATCATTATAAGTAACATCTCTCACAGGATTTAAAAACGAATGGCCTCCAAGGCATGGTAGACACAAACTTGGGAGGTTTTCCAAAGCTCTGTAACATTAGCCTGGAGAGTGTGTGAACTAGCGGTGTAGCAGTAAAGCACTAGTCCTCACAGTAACTGTAACTGGATTTGTTTTGCTAAAAATTATTATAATCTTTCAAATACTACATGCTACGGCAATGAGATCATGTAATAAGCAACTATTAATACATGTCCACAGCAACTTAGTAATGGGTATTCCAAAGATATGCATGAAACATACTTTTAAAAACCTCCATTATAAGCGTAATAAAGTATAATCTTCAAAACTACACATAATGCGTGCTGCGAAGCAATAATACGTAAAGACTGCCTCAGTCATAATACACCTAGTTCAGAAATCATGCTGAGGGATGAATATATACACGGGTATTTTAAGCCTAGGCAAGCTGTATCAAATCTGTGCCAGGGAAAAAGAAATAAAAAATAAAGAAGCAATTAAGCAATAAAAAGACAAAGAAAGCTATAACAACTGACTGTGCTCTTAAACCTGAAGTCCTTAATTAAACTCAGGAAGAAATAAGCTGCAGGGTAGAAGATCCCAGAGGAGAGCAGGGAGCGAGAGGAAGACCAAAGCTGGCCCAGAAGCCAGGTCGGAGGCTGAGGGCAGATCAGTCCAAGCGTGAGTGAGTGAACAGGTGGTAGGTATTTAGTAAGTCAGTGAAAAGGGCAGTGAAAGTGCCCGGAGGTTTGCAGACCAATATATAATGCAATGAATAGGTCAGTACCAGAGTACGTGAGAGAATGAATGGATGAGAGGATAAAAGAATCAATAGTTCGGTTGAATGAATGTGACTTTGTGAATAATTCTAAACAAGGTCAAAGTTTCAAGCTATGCTGTTTTATTGCTATATTGCTATGATGGCATGACTTTTTAGATCATCTGCCACTGATACTAACCAGTGCTAGAGGAAAACAACACACACTCCTGAAAAGGAAAAAAAAAACCTTTTCAAATAACAGTCTTGGGGAAATAGCATCATAAAAATACAGATTTTAAATGCACTTTACAGTCATGACAATAAAAAGAGTTTTGGAAACCTTAATATAGAAAAATAAGCGCAGAACAGCATTTCAAAGCACCATCCAGTAAATTCATGTTGATACACATTATTAAACTGCTAAAATTGACATAGACCTAAAATTATTTGCAGAGTTATCATTAACTCTTTCTCCTAGCCAGGAACATGATACAAAACAGCTCAAAGTGATTTGTGCAAAATTATACAGTAAGTCAGTGACAGAACCACAGACAGATCAAACCTTGACCTTTTAGTTCTGTATCTTCCCCATTAGGCAGAGAAAATGCACTGCCTTCACTTTTGCAATTACAGAGGCAATAGAACTAAATTACAATAGTCAAGGGGCGTTATCTCCTAACCATGTGGGGTTTTTTTTTTTTTGGTCTGAACACTTCCTATATCATTATGGATAAACATGGCAATTATGTAGACGATACACTCCAAGGCTTTAAAACTGTCCCTGTATTTACCATATGTCTGCTTGTATGTCTAAGACAGAAGGAGAGGGACATAAGTAGGTGCTGCACAGGCATCTGCATTTAGATTATGCAGTGCAGAGGAAGTGCATAGCTGGATGACACGGGAGAGGAAGGTCTCTTTCTCCTCCTTTGATGAGTGGCCAAGGACCCCATAAAGGCCACACAGAATATTTTCCTCTTCTCTTCTTTTTGCTTCCTAATCTGGAATAACAGATTGAGTGGAGCTACACTGTACGTTAGTGTTTAACTGATGGACAAAAGAGTTATCTGTAGTCCAGCCTCTGTTAAATCTCACTGCAAAGGCTGTTAAAAAGTTTGCTAAAGGGATGAGGGACAGAGTGAATTTAGGGAAGGATGACAAAAGTGGTAGGAATTGCCCTCATTCTGATTTCTTTGAAAGCATTCATATTTTACAATGAGAACTCACTAGCATTACATTACTGACATGCTTTGCTCCTCGACAAGATAGCAACAGCTCAAATATTTTTCATTTATAGTTTTCACTTATCAGTGTCCAGACTTGGAGCCTGTAATTCTTATTCAAACAGCTAAGTTACATGCAGAGGTACGAAATGAAGAATCTAACCACTCAAGTGGTCTTTTCATAGGAAGCTGGCACAGAAAGATGTGGGATCAACAGTCAGTGAATGATCAATGAATGCTAAAAGACACTTTATCTACTCTACATAGTAGAAGAAGTGCCTGGGCTAGTGGAGGAGGCACAACATGTTTATTAATGAGAAAAATAATAAAAAAGTGTCAGCAGTGCCTGCCTCAAGGGACAAGGTCAATGAGACAACATTAATAATGTAGTACATGAAGAATAATGAAGAAACTAAAACTCAATTACATTTCCAAAAAAAATCAAAGTTAATGAAGATTTTTAAATAGAGTCATCCAATCACAGGAATTATTTTCAGTTACATGTTTGTCACACAAGTCAATATCAAACTATTGATGTGGGGTAGGTATGAAACCAGAGAGGTAACAAAGGTGTTCTGTTGTTAACACAGGGAAAGCATATGTAGGGTTTGACAGTAATGGGTCAAGACATTTATAAACTTTATCCTAAGCTTGCAGTCTTCCTATATGGTTCCTACATTTTTATTGCCTGTGCTATTACAATACCTTACAAGTTTTTCATATTTTCCACAATCATGTTTATAGACAAGTAACTTAATATCACACTTCACAGAAGAAATTAAAAAATGAAATTATAAGGGATTTGTCTAGTGACAAACTTGATTGTAAAAGTTAATAGCCACAGACCTGCCTTTTTATCATTCAGCATAGCATCTTAATCCAATTTCTTTCCACACATGCCATTTGACTTGGAGAGGATCACGAGACCGGTGAGATTCTTTGATTTGTACCAGTGCCTGTAACTTCAGCTGAATTACCCAGCTAAAACCTGTAGACTCCAAGTTTGGACCTTCATAAGAAAAGAATATTAACTTTAAAAAAATATCTTGTAGCTGCTGCTGTTCTTGTACTGGGCACCTGCCTCAACTAATGCACAAGCCAATTCATTTCTGTCAACAGTCAGACAGCCACGAACCCACACAATGAGAAGTCAGCAATGGAAATATACCATGAATAAAAGGTGAGGGCAAACTCTGTTTCTCACCTTGTGTGACCTTTCCTTTTTTTCCGTGTTTTTTTTTTTGTTGTTGCTTGTGCTGGCTTCCCTTGTCCTTCTCACTCCAAAAGAATGCAAAAACTTGATGTAACTTGCAGCTTGTACTAAGTTGCCCTAATAACCACCCCTTTGCTCAAGCTAAACCAGGTCATGATTCCCCAGTGTGATGTTACAGGGCCTTTTCTTTCCTGCCCTACAGTAAGATTTTCCTTTCTAGCGGTTGCTCATGTTATGTTTCTGTTACTTAATACGGAGAACAAAAGCAAAGGATCCAATTGCCTCGCTATTATAAGTTAAATAAAAGGACACACAGTACAGGAAAGGATGGGATTTTCTCAGCTGATATGAGCAACCTGCAACTAACAAAACCCCCTTGGGAACACAGCGCTCTGTTCCAGAGAATAACAAAAAGGAAAATAAAAGATGCGGTGGAAGGGACCAGGGATAGTCTTTGACAAGAGACTTAAAAAGACATAAAAGATCACTTTAAGCGTGCAGAAATTGGGAATGTTTTATACCTTTTTTACGCCTTGCATAACAATTTAAGTGAGAAGAAGTGCACAATATCAGAATTGACATCTGTAACTCTCTGTCCCCCTGGAAAGACAAGCACAAAGACTTACAGTTACTCCATGTAATGTGTGCTGAGTGGTCTGGCTATCTGCAAAAGATATCTTTTAGCTGTCTAAACCACCACCCTACTTAGAAGTTCTTTATTAATGTTTCTGCAGAACTGCCAGGTCATACAGAGAAACTATAAAAAAATAAAAAAAAAACTTAACAGAAGAAGAAGCAAAGGTTTTATTGTAGAGCAGGTTAGGATTTTTTTAATATATTCCTGGAAATTCTCCATTGATTAATATCAACACCATTTACAAGGAAACAGTTTCAGTTACTGTGATTAAATATTTATTTTGTACTTAAAATTGTCAAGACATCCTCAGCTAAAAGTTTTGATCCTGAGGGACTTCTTATTCTGAAACTTTTTTTGTTGTTGTTAATTAACAATAAAAAAAATCCTCAACCACAAAGGAAGCAATTCGATTATCCATTTGTCTGGGAACAAATTCCATACCGATTTTTGCTTTTGAGTTGGTAATACTTCAAAATTGAGGAAACTTTTCTAGGGCAAGAAAGGAGGTGTCCAAAATTCTTAATAGTCTTCTAGGTAATACAATGTGATAGATAGCAAATAATAAAAGTCTGTTGGTCACTCACATTTACATCTCATGATTTTATGACAGTGTGACACAACTACCTGGCAAATTACATTAGAGGTGGAGGGTATGGCACCTTAGCACATTGCCATCCATCAGCTGGGCCGCAGTAACTAATAGACCTGTGCTGAGGCTGGCAAAACTGTCGCTTAAAATCTGTTAGCTCTGATTTTGGTTCAACATTCTTCATCCCTTTTGATGACATTAAAATGGTCTGTTACCGAACAGGTGGTTCTCTCTTCCCTCTGCAGCTTTCTCCCAGCACCTCTCGAATGCTGGCACTGAGACCTGGGGGGCTGCACAGGGGCTCAGATCGAGGAACTGATCTGGCTGAAAAAGAGGGTTGGTTTCCAGATGGACCAGTCCCGTACCCAGCATGCTGCAGAGCTGCCGCAGCGTTGTTGCTGGCATGAAGGAGGACGCAGGAAGGAGCATGGGAGAGCTGTACTGCACCTTTGAGCTTATTTGCTGGACAAAAGTGGAGCCACTGCCTTAAACCTCATTGCTGAGGCACCCTGCATCTTTTAAATTCAGTCAGGTGCGCTTAGCTGTAGCTACCCCAGGACTAACCCAGAAGGAGGGTGACAAAATATTTACTCTTTCTTTTTGTTTGATTAATGTTTTAAATTTCTAATTATTTTAGGATAAAAGAGATAAGAAAAAGGCTATGAAAAATGTCAACAAAGAAATAATGGAGATCATTATCAGCTGATAATCAGTGTTGTTTGTTTTGGCTTTAGGAATAAAAATAGGTAGAGAAAGAAAAATCTAGTATAAGGCAAGCATCTTTACTAAGAAATAGCCAAGAAAAAGAAAAAGAAATAAGAAAGAGATAGGGAAAAAAAAAGATCAGAGAAAAACATTAGAAAAATATAAGCATTCAGCTGGGCCTGTTACTTATATGTTTCTCACTTGTAAAATACATTTTTGCACTGCGATAAAGAGAAAGATAAGGAATATTCTGTAATTAGGAGCAATAAAGAAAATTCACTCCCAGACTTCCTGGGGTTTTGAAGTTGCTTTCAAGGCCTGTTGTTTCTGGTTATTATATCTGTCTTCAGTGCTAGGGCAGGCCTGGAGTTTCCACCTTCTGGGATTTGTTGTGTGGTATGCCTAGGGGCAGGCATTTTAAAGCAATGCTTTTTAGAGTCACTGGTAGTCTGCTTGCATTGTGTATTTAGTCTATTTCTATTGTGTACTCTCCTTTATTGAAAAAAAGTACATGACCCTACAACAAAGGATAAGAAAATGGTATTTATTGCTTTCCATGCCCGTTTTCCCTTTGACCTCACAGCTGAACAAATAGCTCAATCAAAGATAGTCTGAATGGATTTTAGGGATCAGTATCATATCGGTCCCTTCCAGTCACTCTCACACTTCATACAGATCCTCTTGCCTTCTTTCTGCATGAAATCTCATCGTTTTGAGGCAAGACACGTGCAACATTGGGCTCCCCGGCTGGTGCTACCTTACCTGGTCCAGAGCCTAGCCTCATTTGTTTGTCTGTGACTTAGTCACTTGGAAATTATTTTATGCATAATGGCCAAGGAAGTCTGGTAGTATGAAATTATTAGAGAGTATGAAACAATGAAAAAAGCAAACAGCATCAAAACGGCCACACATGATTTTCTGTGTGAAGCAAAGAATAAAATAAGCCAAGCCCAAATTCAGACGTGTTAAGGTACCTGCTGTATTTTCAAGAACAACAAACACTTTCACAAATATTAAGTGGTAGGTCTTCCAAAGTCTAAATACAGATCCAAGCAGCAAGCTTGGATTGACCATTTGCACAGTTAATTACCAGTGGTAGGAGCTCAGGAATGTCCTGGTGATACAAAGGACCAAGATGAGAAGCCACATTATCTCTAACCTCAGTGACTGGTGGCATAACATTCACTTCTACCAGTTTTTGTTAAAGTTTCATGTGATCTAATTATTTAACACATTAAAAAATTGAGATAACCAACTGCTGTTCTGCAGGATTTTAAGCCTAGTAATACCATGTCCTTGTTGGGAGGCATTATTGTCTTTTCTTGTGGCCTTACTGAGTCTTGCCTAATTACATTGTTTTCAATTAAATGGAGAAGGCAGTCAGTAGTAGTATTACACGAGGCTCCTTTCTGGGCCTTGTAATGGCATTTGCAGATCTCTTTGGAAGGGAAAGACCTTCCTCTTCATAGTCTTTGCATATTAGGTTGGCTAAAAATTTCTGTAGGATGGTGTCATCTGTTCTCAGCTCTCTGAGCACCAACCAAGTTTGATCAGGGGGCAGTGCAAGACATCCTGCCCCTGCTGTGCTGAGCCTTGCAGGTGCAAGGGAGACCCTTCCGCCCCTTGGTGTCATCACACCTCTCCCCTTTCCCCAGGGTTTCAGGGCATCACAGCTCCTCTCCCCTTTTCCCAGGATGTCACTGGCATGCTGTCAGCTCAGCTCTGCACCAGAGCAAGCTGAGCAAAACCATGACCTGACACTGAGGAACAAAGTTCCAGGGCAGATTGCTTCATCTCTGGCAAAAATTACAGATGTGGAGGACAACCTGTTCGTACTGGGTGACACCTCCCTTCTCCGCAGGATTTGCGAAAATTTCTGCAAGGACAGCAGTCTTCACTGAGATTTCATATAGAAGGAAGCAACACAGGACAATGCCATTATTTAAAAAGTTCCCAGTTTTTTCCTTAATTTTGCCAATTGCTCCTCTGTCCTTTTCTGGGTTTTACTGATAATTCTTGGCCAGTTCCCAGCTGCTTTGCTACAAACAGATACAACAGGGACTTCAGCAGGGATTGGTTTTCTAACAGCTAGCTAGAAATCTACTTAGGGAAAAAGACAAATAGAAATTTAAAAACATGTATTAAAACCCTGTGAAATCAGAATAGGATTTTTGTCCACATAATTAACACTCCTTTTGATGTTTCAGACCAAGTAAATTAAATTAAGAAATCACACAAGAAGTTTTTCCTGTGTTCTGCAGTCAGCCCTGGTGACTTAGAGCAAGTAGCGCATGAAGACTTAAAGGTAGCTTTGGAGCACTGATTAATAATAATAATTTGAATCTGACTGAGCTCAGATATATTCCTTGATTTAAAAAAAAAAGAAAAAACAAACATACCAAAGTAAATACATTGCTGTCATCAGTGTATGGAATAGTAGATTGACAGGAGAGCCAAAGCAGCCTATCCACACCTCTTGTACCCTGACAGCCCTTGTGCAATGTATGGGCCTCTATACTTCCACCTTCCTCCTGTCCTCAGACATCTATTTGAACTTTATGGGGCCAGATTTCTCAAATGACTGAATGTAATACGGATACCCAGTCAATGGGCATGCTTGTTGTGCTCGTTTCATAATCTGAATGGAGGTAGGACATGCTCTCAGCCTCACAAAACACCTAAATGTATCCACCAACCAGAACTAATCCACAGTATGAATTAATTAACGAGAAGTAAAAACTAGAGAGCGGGAAAACCGACATGATTTTTCACCCTTTATTGTATATCGCTCCTCCCTGTTCTAAGAACAGCTCAAAAGGAGTTGCAGGAACTGTGATTTGCATGGCTTGGTCTTGTTTATACATGTTGTTAAACCACTCTCCATGCTGGTTTAGTTACACCCAGTACTGACACCCATTATACATGCAGGATTTTATGAGGCAGTTTAGGAAGCACAGAGCCTTATGTACTAGGGTTTGTGCTTCAGATAACAGAACAGCTCACATCACAGTGAGCTGCTTACTTCCCTCTTCCTGTTCGTAGATTTTAAGGATTAAAGATGATTGATCATTCAGTCTCACCCTTTGTACCATAGAGGTCAGTGAATTTCAGCCGGGGTTTCCCGCAGCTAGTGCAAATGATAAGCAGCATGTTTTTTTTTCCTGGAGCACAGTACAGGTAGTTGTATTTGAAGACAGAGTAAAGATGGCAGGATGCGACTCCTCCAAGTTCAGAATGAAATACTGTGTTTTATGGTGTGGGAAGCTTGTCCAGCTCATATTCAAAGTGCATGTAATTGCTTCTCACTGGACTGCTTTGAAGGAGAGGCTGTCAAGTTTTCATGATTATCTGTCCAGCACAATTCACAGACATGAAAGTCATGTATGAATGTATACAGACAGGTACATGTTCCTGCCATGCAAGATTGCTATTCATTTTACTCTCTTACTTTCAAAGCACCAGAAAGGACAAGAAATCCTGTACTGGAATATATAGCCTCTTAGCAAAAAAGGATTGCATACAGTAATATAATGCAGCACAGAGAATGATGGTTTGACTGTTGATTTTCCCGCCACCCTGCCATGGAGCCAGTAAGTCTGAAAACCAAACACATGTGGGGGGAATCAAACAGATTTCCTATATGCATGGTAATTCTGCAAGAGCTGTCTAAGGGCAGTGCTGCCCTAAGAGCTAACCAGCTTATTTTCAGGATCTCAGTAGCATGTAATCTTTTTGAACTGTGGGGTGATCAGCTAATGACCAATTGGCCACTTTTTTATGGCACTTGAGAAAATTGTAGCAACCCTTCCAGCCTTTCACATCCTTCCACTGCAGAACAGCAGTACTGCAAGGCAACGTGCTCTGTTGCTGAAGGTAGCAATAAGCCTAGGCAGCTTAGCCCAGTCAAAGTAATGAAATTACATGTCGTAGTTCAGTTCACTGTGGTCAGTGCCCTCAGCCTCCATTTAGAGAATAATTTTCCTGAAAGCAATCATTCTCAAAGCTTCATAATACCAGCTCTTGCCTCCTGCTAGTCTTTGTAGAATAAACCCCCTTATTTTCCTTTTTCATTAAGTAAAGTATCTCACAAAGCCAAAATGTCAATGCTTTAATGGTGTTAGAAAGAAAGAACAATAAGTTTGGCTCTAACCTCACAGACAAAAATACCAATCAGACTTGAGAGTGCAGAATAAAAAAGAAAGGAGCACTTATAGGCATAAAGAACTCTTTAGGTATGAATCTATCATAGGCACTCAGTCAGTTGCTGCCCTAATGGAAATATTACCATACTCGGTAGCTGTTTTATTGCTAGCCATGATGGCTAACTCCTGGCACACAAAATACAGGGAGTTTCTCCCGGAGGAGAAATCTCCCTGAACATTCACAGGTATGAGGCTACCGAGTGTTTGGTGACAATCCAAGTGCTGCTGCTGGGTCTCTCCCCTGAAATCAGCTCTTCACTCCCAGGGTCTCCCATGCACCATGCTCTTTCCTTAGGTGTGGTGTTGGTTCTTTGTAGGCTTTTGTTTTTTTAAAGCCAGGGCTTTTCCTACCAGGCAGTTTACAGTAAAGCCTTGCTGGAGTGGTGTTCCCCTTGGAGCAAGCAGCAGGCAGGTGGAGGGAACAGGAACACCTTCAGGCAGTATTGCCACCAATTGCTCCATATCGTGAAATGACAGCCCGGATAATTATACTTTTGTCAGCACTTCCATTTATTTAATGGATTATGGCAAGGAAGACAGGCCATACTAGAAAGATCAAGGGCTGTGATGACTAAGGACTAATTAGGGAGGTCTGAAGATCTCAGTACCTTCCTGGCTCTTGCGAGACTTCCTGCTGCTGTAGGGATGTAAGCAGGGCTGTAGGGAGAAGCTCAGAAGGTGAAGATGGGTGTGAAATCAGTTCCCTGCTGATGTTGTGGCATTCAGGGCCCAGGAAAGTTGCTCCCTGAGGAGCTTCTCAGGAAGTCAAAGTCTGCTCCTGTGAGACTGTGATCCTCTGACAGCCTTCCTGCTTCACCCTGCCGACTCAGCCATCATGTTCATGCATTCCTGGGTGCCTTTATCCTGCTCTGCAAGGGCTTGGGTGGCTTCTTATCAAACTAATTTCCCATCTTTCAGAAGCTGGTATTCATTAGTAATGCAGAAAAGTTTCCCACGCGCTACAGCCTTGTAAATGGAATTGGCGCTGACAGCAGTAAATGCCCTATGATGTTCCCTTCCCAGGAAGCTGGTGTGTCGCCCCACTGCCAGTTTTCAGAAACATTTTCATTTCTCAAGTGAAACGTTATAGTAGGAAGATGCAGACTGTGCTCAGAAATCAATGCCTGCAGATAAATATGCTGCTCCTTTGGGAACTTGTTGGTATGAACCAGTACGATGATAAACTGGGGGAAATTATGTGTGATAGGTTTTGTAGAAAGCAGTTATGTTATGATATTACTTACTATTTAGGCAGGACCATAGAATGATAATAATGACTCGTCCGTGCGCAAAGTATTTTGGTATAGTTTAATTGTCATCAGCCTGCGTATGTGTACGATTACTGCTTGAACTAGAATTAACATTACAGAAATCTCTGTTTATTACTAGCCTATTACGGTGGAGTCTAAAATATTTGCTGCCTTAGTTTATTTATAAACAATCTTTTTGCCTAAAAGGGATAAAGTTCATGCTTAAAATAAGCATTCTCTATTACTCCATCTTCATTTACTTTATGCAATATCAGGCTTCCATCCTACATGTGCACCGCAAACATACAGCAACTCCCAGCCTGACTCCTCAGTCCCCACTGGGTTAACTCTGCAAATTGCTAGGAGGTGGTAAGGAGCCAAACAGCACTTTAACCCTTGCAGAGGAGGTCCATAACTGCGTTCCTTATGAACGAATATGATTATTCATTAATAAATAATTGTATTTTTAATTTATTACATGCTTAACGAGTCTAGTGTCAGTTAAAGAGGAGGAAAATGGTTTTTACGAGAAGCTTTGACTGCTAAAGAAGGAGGCACTGCAGCGTGCAGAAGATACTGCTCGTGGCTTTGCCATTTTCGTGAAGGAAGGATGTGGCAAGAAGTAGCTTTTCCTAGCATTTAAAAAGTATAACATTTTGGTTTTGGGGGTTTTCATTTTGGAACAATGGTTCAGCATAGAAACTTTGAATTTCTACAGAGATGCTCTGTCAGCCTGGTGAAGAGCCCTTTCATTTGTGAAACATTTTTCCTTTTAAGCCAAAATGAGAAAGAAACATCTCCAAGACAGATGTGCGGTCCATTGTACTGTTGTTGATCTGGCTGCCATGCAGAGGTATATCTAGTCTGTGGAGAAGTAAAGCAAGATTTCCTTTTTCCCTCCAAGAAGTTAATCTCTTCAAGAGATCGAGCTGCAGGGACATGTGAGATTCCAGCACTTCCAGCATGTGGATTGCCCAGCAAGACCCTCAGAATTGCTTCTGTGGGCTTCTGCATTGTCTGAAAGTTGGCACTTCTGCTTTTTCCCCCAAAATATCTTTTGTTACATTTGTATTTTCTGAATTTTGGTGCTTCTCGTTCTGGTCTTGGCCACTTTCCAAAAAGGCAGCGTGGAAACACAAATGTGTTACCTGCTAGTGACAGGGATTACCACTTGCCTGGCTCTTGTTAGACCTCCTGCTGGTTCCTGCTGGAATAATCAGGTAAAACTGAGAGTCTGAATTTTAATGAAGCTTTTAGACTAGACGGCAATACTCTGAAGGATCCCGCGGCCAAAACTCTTCCGCAGCTATGGCTTGCATTAAGCATCGGAGCTTGATCTTCAGCTGTAAACAAGAATAGGAGAGGAGAGGCTGGTAACAGCGGCATCCTTCTCCCTTTAGGAGGGCATTGGCATGTATTTGGAGCTGTGTGTTACTTGCCTGCTTGCATGTGAGAAGGCAGCTTACCCTAGTGCTTTAGGTTAATGGTTATGCATGCTCTGCAACAAATTCCTTCCTTTGAAATTAGGCACCAAATTTCCCAACTTTTCAGGTATGGTGGGAACTCCCAGAGCACTGTTGCAGCAGAGGAGGAGGGCATATCCCCTTGCCTGGTCAGATGTCAATCCACAAATATAACCAAGGGCAGTTATGCTTCTGAAGATTTCAGCAGGTTGTGGGGATGTCCAGAGCCTAAAGTTAATCACACCTAGCTAACATATGTGTTCTTCCAGGTGGAGGAGTCATTATAAAAATAAGACTGTCAACATGTAGGGAAAAAAAGCAAATATAGGTTACATCCTTAGCCACTTAATTCTCCTTAAAAAATTTCAGAAACAGATTTTTTCTCTATCGCAGGGCTAAGTCACATGTTAGCTGGTGTGTTAGCTGAAAGCTTTTTGATCTCAGAGGTTCCCTTTTGTTTCCCAGCTGGCCTTTGAATGCTGTGAAGCAGAGCCACGAAAACATATCAAAAGCAAAGAGGGGTTTGAAGTGCTGAGCGCAACCACCAGTAAAAGTAAATGTATACAAAACCTGGGAAAATCCAGGGAGATCTCCTAAACTGAATTGCGCAAACCAAACACCCTAGAGCTACGGAAGCTTCTGCCATACTGATGAGTTACAAATCCACAAGTATCAAGGCGAAGATACTGTATTAACTGCTGCTAATGAGTACAAACATGAATATAATCACTGGGAAATACCGTTGGTGTTTAAAAACAAACAAAAAACTGGAGCGAAACAGAAAAACTACTCTGTCTTTGCAGGACCTGTCTGGACAGGCTGCCAAATCCCTGCTTTCCCCAGCTCCCCACGGGGTGGCAGAGGGGAGGGAGCCTGATCCCGGACCCTCTTCTCCATCCCTGTCGGAGGTGGGATCCCAGGCACGTGGGCTGCTCCACAATTCCCTCTCTGCCACCACCTGAGATGCAGGTGAGTGCTGGAGGGGTGACTGGGTGTGCTGCCTGGGTGATTTAGCACATCCACCTTCTTTGGCCCCTCCAGGATGTTAGCCCTGCTGTCCTCTTAGGCACATTCTTCATTCCTGCCTCCAAATGCTCTTTTCCCCCCATTCATATTACTACTGTTATCCACTGGGTTAGCTGAAAAAGTCCCACACTCTGAGCGCTTTCTTCTTGTACACTGAGGCAGTAGCCCTTTCCCAACAGTTTACTTGCTGTCTCCACAACTGCCTGGAGTTTGCTCTCCTGGGTGATGCCAGTCGCCCCTTCTTCCCAAAGTAGTCCTGTAGATGCTTGTGTGGTCCCTACAAGGGCGTTGTGACCTTTTTATTTTTTTTCCTCCACATTTTCCCCATGATATGGCAATAAGTTTAAGGAACATTATTTTTGTTTACTTCTACATCTGCCATAATGACTCACTTAGTCCCTGTGTCTATATACGGTGCATTTTCATCACCTAAGTAGGACATGCCTGACAACTCTTCTCCTTCTGACAACAGACCACTGTGCTAAGCAGCAATCTGTCATCTGCTGCTTTGGGCAGCTGTCCTGAAGGAGTGCTCTTGCACACGCTGAGCACGAGCACAAGGCCGGTGGCGTGCAACTGTTGGGCCCATCGCGTGTGCAGAGCCCTTCTGCCTGTGCACATCTCTGGTCTGTCTGGAATGCACTGGCCTTGCTGGGGAGATGCAGCTAGTCAGGTGCGGGGCGTGCTGGAGCTACTGGTCTCAGACTTGCCTGCATCTGTGGGTCTGTCAGGGAAATGCAATTAGTGTGGACAGGAAACAAGGCACACGAGCCAAGTGATGTGCCAAACTGCTTGGGACACCTGCCGCAGGCGCTGGAGGAGAAACTCACCTCTGAGCACTGCACTAACAGCTTAAACCACAGAGCGAATAAAAATCAGATATGACCTCACCTGAAAATGTCTATGGTATAAATAACTCTTTTCTGCCCATCCTTCTGACTCTATTACCTCTTGCATGACTGTGGCACAATACCTGCACTCAGTGTTACCTTCTGAAAACTCTCCATCTGCCCAGTTACGTGATGGGACACCTATGGCCACGTCTGTCTTTATGCATTATTAGGTCTCTGCAGGGCTAAAAGTCCCTGTTTTTCTCTCACTAGAAAATTATTGCACAATTCTGGTAGATTGAAAAATATATGTTCATGGAGATCTAATTACAAGAAGAAATAATTTGAATATATGGTATGTGTTAAATGAACATGCCCCCCCCCCCCACTTTCTTGATCTGCTGCACCTAATTTTCAAATTTGTCTCTTTACTATGTGACAATTTAATTGAGAACAAAATGTACCTCAGGCTGCCTACCCTTCTTAAAAATCAGTAGATTTTTCACCCACACTTTTCTCTCTTTGCTTATCTGCAGAGCAGATGCAGACCTATTTGTTTAAATCAAGGCTTGTGATTCACCAGCACATCAAAAGAGCAGCCCCTATCACGTCGCTTTTATTATTACACCTTGTCTCCATGATCTCCGCTGCATCCATACTGCAAAAGGAGGTCCCTTTATCACTTCCCTTCCCTTCCTTCTGCTCTTAGTGGAATCTAAGTTAGCAATCAGAATAATAATGATTTACCTCCAGGGGAATGTGAATGCAAGCCAAGTTCCTTTGGTACGCAGGGAAGTCAGTTTGGTATTGTTTACTCATCCCCTGTGGATTCACCAGATGGCATCAGACAGCATAATTTGGAGTCCATGCTCAAAAGAGACACAAGGCTTGAGCTGCAGGAATTGATAACGTGAACTTACCAGGAACAGTTCCGATCTTTTTTTGAGGATATGGCACGTCTTTCATCTTTGTCATAAAACGTGCAAGGAACCAAAACATATTGTAGCACACCTGGACCCCTAACATGTTAAGCAAACCATTTTTAACACGGTCATTCATGAATGATTTTGGCTGTTCTTCTGATAACTGCCTCCCCTGGAGAGGATGCTCTCCCTGGATTGGGGTGAAGGTCCTGAGCAGGTCAGCAGAGAGGAAGCAATGGGAAATGAGGCGTTGCAGCTGTTTGCTTCTAGGCCAGCTCTGCTTCAATTCAGTAAATAGAGGATTTAGGTTTCTGTTCTTTAAATATCCCAAGCATAAATTATTCACTCAAAATGCATCTGTCAAAGAACAGAAGCACTAGGAAAACAGAAGTGGAAAGCCTTACCAGAGCCTGAACCAGCTACAGCTTTACTGACCGCAGCACAAAGCACTCAGTATAGCCTGACGGCCCTGCCCCGAGGGATGGAGGAGATGATCTAATCATTCTTTTCCATCTCGTTGCTGCGATTCTATGATTTGAATTGTTTTCAGGCCAGATCCTAAACTGACATAAGCTTTCCTGTAGTGAATACTGCTGCTTTGATTTATAGCTGCGGAGTGTCTGGCCTTTGAGGACTGTTTTAAGCTTTAGAATATTGATTTCTATTTTCCCTGCTGCTGGAAGCAAGCCCCTTGGTCAGATCCCTGGTTGTGCAATAAGCAGAAGTGCGGTGGTGCTGTGATTTGGAAAAATGAGTGACCAAGAGGGTGAAAAGTTCAGCAGCCTTTGCTGCAGCCCTGCATAATCACGGTAAAAGGGGCCATGGCCTCCTGGAAGGAGGCACGGCCTCAGAAAATGACTTGACAGCGATGTTTACTGGGTGGGAGTCATCCTGCTCTGGATGAGGGACCAGAACTGGAGGGAGGGAGCAGGCACAGGGATGCTGGAGGAGCAGGTAAGGAGGCCCAGAGTGGGCTCAGGCCATCGATGGGGAGAATGTGCAGACATTTTTGCTCAGTGCCCACTTGGGGCAGCCCTCCCTTGCAGGTCTCATCCCCCCTGACCCTTCCTTCCTGAAACCATCTCACACGACATCCACTCTCTCCTCCTCCCCTTCTCCCTGCTGCCGCCCCCCTTTCAGGGCAAGGGTTTAAAGCGCAGCCCCAGCTAAGCCATCAAGACCCCCAGGATGGGAAATGGCTGCAGAAAACAGAAACACTAGCTGAAAAGATGGCTGGTGGCAGAGAAGACTAGCAGGATAAGAGGAGTGTGAGGACAGGAAGCATAAAAATAGTTTGCAAGGCACCAGCGGTGGTCACCAGCCAGATCACCTCCCAGAAAGCATCTAGGAGGGTGGCAGACCCTGCCACCCTAAAGGTGAATTTTGCTCCTGGAAGGAGAGCATTTGTCCTGGTTCTTGCAAGGACGGTGTGGAGCTGCATCATCCCTGCGGAGACGCCCCCCGCCTGCTAGGCTCGGCAGAGCTGCTGAAGGGACGAGGTACAGGGGAGGCCACCCGCTGTGCCTTCGTGCGAGTGGCTGCAGAAGGTGGTGAAAATTTCTGGAGACACAAATCATACACGGGCTGATCGTGTGACAGAGCCGGCGAGATCAAAGGGGCTGGACCAGGAGCCCCAGCCAGCCCCCAAGTCTTTCTAGTGACTTCAAAGACCGCTGGCCCAGCCAAAGGGGTGTCTGTCAGGATAAAGTATGTCTCTCTATTTTAGCTAGGTCTGATACAGATCTACCTTTCTTGAAGCTGCTAATTACAGTGATAAGAGTATTTATCCTTGTCAGCCCACCCCCCACCCCCCACCTCCCCCTAAGTGGCTGGTTTTCTAAAGGGAACATATGCCTGCCTCTGGAGCATCCCAAAAGAGACTGTGTTGCATGATGAGAGCAGCTCTACTTTGTGCTGTCTCTCCTATAGTTATCTCTGTTGATAACAGTGATTAATAACATGCTCTGCTAGCAAGAAGTGGGATTCAGAGCTGGGAGTCTACCTGCCAGCTGTACCTGTTCTGTGTCCTCATTTCATAACTGACAAAGTAAAAAAGCGAGCTTTTACTTGATTTCAGTGCTGAATTATCACTCATTAAAGGCTTATAATGTAGAAAAAAAAATATTAAATCTCATACGTTCCAACCTGTTTTCAACGTATTTATTAGGCGTAGTGACATACATATTTATATATGAGCACAGTACATATCTGGGTATTTAGCTGCTAGGGAAAGGGTGTGATTTTGCTCACTTGTAATGTTTGTCCCATATATCAATATCCAGATTTAAGCAATGGACCATCGTGATGATTTTGAAAGACCTACACAGTGCCTACAGCTCAGTTAAACATCACAGAAAACCTGCTCTTTGCCCTGCAGGGTGAGCGTGCCAAGGGCACAGGGCTCGCACAACCTTCAAACAGCTCTTCCGTTGTGGTTCTTCCAGCTCGCTCTGTGCAGTCCCGCGGGGGTGGGGGCGGCTGTACCGAAGCTGGTGCAGAGGTGGTCGTTACCACCGGCTGGACCTGGCCCCCCCGCCGCAGCCCAGTGAAGCAGGCGATAGGGCAGCGGTTTCTTCCTCAGTGCTGTGCTGATTTACGGTCCATGGCGGTGGGGCTTTCCGTGGCTGGCATAGCACGCCTGCTCTTGCAGGGCACGATTTAGTAAGGCTGAAGGGCTGTGCTGCAGCAGCAGCGGGTTGGGGCTTGATGGTCTGGCTCAGCATCTTACACGTGGTGCAGCTGTGGGGGCCTGGGAAAGCAGTCCATCACCAGCCCGGCGTTGCAAGCACTGCGCACACGGGCCGTCTTCCTTCCGCTATTGCTTTTCAGGTGCTGGTGCTTTCACCAGGATTTCCTCTCCCCTCCCTGGGGCCTTGGGTGTCTGGACATGCTCGACTACATCTTTTTTATGCCTCTGGGGTGGAAGGCCTCTCATCTGCAGGGTAGAGCAATGCCCTGCTTGTTCTGGCCCACTTGTGTTCCTGACATTTAAGTGAGTAATCAGGCAAGTGAGCAATGGGTGTTAGGCACTGCACTGGTCTGGACTGTAACGGCAGGGAGGTCTGCAGAGCTACTTTAGTGCTCACCACCTGGAGCTCTTCCCACCGTGGTGGATTCCAGTTTGCAAAGGGCTCTCTGGTTTAGGAATCACCTGGAGGGATGCCTCAAAATGTCACATGCAGACGCTCCTTTTCAGTGCTTTGAAATATCCATTTCTCACAGAAGCAAATTGCCAGTAGCGCAGTGCAGCTTAGAATCTGGAAATACCTCCTCTCATTTCCCTTATTCTAATGTGCCCCCTAGCAGAAGAAAGTCCAGAGAGGGGGTAGCACAGACTCATCACGCCAGTTCTACACTCCCTAGAACTTCCCCGCTGTTTCTTTTACGGCAGCCTTCCAAGCTTTTAGTACCATAAAAGTAATGTAAAGTGATCTTCTCTCCTGTCTGTTTTGAAGCTGTTTTGGGGTTGATTTTTTTGAGGGGGGGGGCTGGGATCATATATTAACATGCAGCTAATCTTGCTTTAATTTATCCAGATCCCTGATATTAATAAAAAAAGAACTCCAGCCACTTTTTCCCACCCCCATGTTACTGTGGTGTCCCATTGGCATCAATTGCAGCTTGCAGTAGTGTACTATTTACCCCCAGTAACTTATAGACTGTTGGACAAGTGGAGAAAAAAGTATTGGCCAGCTGACTGTTCAGTTATGTTCTCATCACCAAACAGTTGAATGAAAATCATGAAAGCTATATAGTATACATTTAATATTTTTATTTTTATGCCTTAAATTATCTTTCCACCAAAGCTAAGCGCTTAGCAGGATAGCTGCTTTTTTTCCTGGATTGGAGTGAGTTGTCAGATCTCCTTTCAGAAAAGCAGTAATGAGCTCAAAATGTACTTAGCATACTGTAAGCATACTGGTCTCTATTACAGGCACATTATTATACTGCCAGTTCTAAGTAGTTGGCAGAAATGAAGTCAGCAAATGCATTGGGAAAGACAACTTGACCTGACTACTATCTTATAGGAACACTTTATTCTATAAGCACCTCCACAAGTTTCAAACTTTTTAGACTAAGGGATGGATGCAGGCACTACCAAAAGTTGACTGCACCCAGTATTGCAGGAACCCTTTCCTATAATGAAAACTTTTCTATAACCTTTCCTATAATAAACCATATTGTTGTATACTTATTTCATTTATGTCTAAAATACAAGGATTTTTAGTTTTATAATAGCTTTAATTATGTCTTCCAAAAGCATAACTCCTTTGTTTGTATACCTAGGCTTGTGGAAAGCCTTACTAACCACCTATTCAATAATCTGATCATCAGCAAAAAGTTAATACTCATACCTGAAATCAGGAGGAGGAAACCTACTTGTCAGGTTGGGTTGGTAGTTTCAAGACCATCTTAATTATTTCAAGTCTAATCCTAAAAAAGGCTGAGGATTTTCAGCTTGCATTAAAATCACTGAGAAGTCAGTGCTCAGGGCTGTGCAAGGGCAGGCCTGAGAAAAGAACAATTTCTAGTGCTGGATGCCAAATCCATTGCTGCAATGGCTGATCTGGAACTGAACCTGCTTGCACCACACACTGGTTTGGCTCCAAGACAGTAAAGCAAGAGAGCTTGTCAAGACAAAAGTACACCAACATGCCATGTGAGAGAGGCTGAAGTACAAGTTAAAACACATCTTTCTGGTTGCCTGCATAATTATTTGAGGGCGCTGCTGCACAAAGTCTCACTAAACAGGTCTCTTCTATTTTACCTATTAAATACGGCAAGTCCCATGACTGGGCTGCTCGCTGCTTTGTAAAATGCAAGGCCTATTTGTGAAATCTGATTTCTCATCTCCTTCTGGTGTCCAGACCATGTCCTTTCCATGTTCTGGAGCAAACATGTTTAGCTAATCCTGTATTATTTGTGATTACTGAAATTAAAAATAGCTCTCCAACTGCAGTTCTGCATCCAGCTGACATCCCAGCCATTTCATGAGGTGTGTCAGCAGACAGAGCTACCTGGCTCTCTGAGGCATCTCTGCTGTCTGCACAGGAGCAACTGCATACACCTGAAGAACAGTCTTCCATTTCAGAGTCCAGAGCAGGCTGCAGTTCCTCCCCCAAGTGTGTCCAGGTCAGCCACAGGGCCACAGTTTATCTACAGGCAGTGGTTCCCCCACCGCCTTTGCCCCAGTTTTGGCTCTTGCAATGAATTGAGGCTGCGTGGGATGAAAAAGTGATTTGCTGTGCCAAAAGTCCTTTGGCATCAATAGCTAAACCAGAACAAGAATGAGAGGGAGGGAATTCAAGAGGGGGCATGACAGTAACTTACTGGTAATGGAACCAGGCAGCTCCATATCTTGGTATTGTGCTTAACATCTCATATATCATACATGGAAACATCCTCTGGAGCAAGGTCTGAAGCTCAGGTTTTCAGTGTCCCAGGTTTTATTCTTAGGTTTATCTCTTGCATTGCTTTCCGTACTGTAAATAATCTCAGTATTGCAGCAAGAGGCACTAGGCTGAACTGTTCTACAGGGAGGATTCAGGATGTTGGATTCTGTGACACCTGACCCAGATTTAGCCTCTGGAGTGGGATGACATTTCACCTGTTTTCAGTGCTCAGTGCTTGATTTTTGTGGCTCCATGATGTGGGTATTTTGCATTGACAGTCTAAGGCACCAAGGCCTTCCAGCACACTGTATCAGCAGCTGCAGGACATAATAGAAAACTATTGATCCTTTTCCAAGGGTCAACTGTTTAAAAATCATAGCAGCACTTAAGTTCTGTGCATGTCTTTGCAGAATCTGGCCCAGAGCCTCATCTTTGCAAACTTAGGGTTTGCAGAGAATGATTTCGTTTTTTATATAAGTTGTTAAATAAAACATGAAATTATTCTTACAGTTACAGCCATTTGGTAAATAAACCTAAATTGAAATGCACTTGGGAAAGCTCTCATTTTTCTGTACGTGCCAGTTTTCCAGTTTGCATATGGTTAGGTAATTGCAAAGCATGCAGATAAGGTGTATTTCCTGCAGACCAGCTCTGCTGGAGTCCAGGGCTATGTATCCGTACCCCAGGGAAAAGAATGAAGCCTGTTCAGACAGTTTCAACCAGAAAGTGGGTTTATAATGTTTGATGTATAATTCTTAATAGTTCACTAATTTTGCTCCTAGTTACACCACTGAAGCATGAACTGATATCAAGAACATAATTTTCAATTTGCACCAAAGTATGAAAGGGAAAATTTGCCCTCAAAGCTATGCGTTCCTTGCCTTAAATATCTTCCGTGTTCTACTTAAACGGCTCAGGCATTTGGAGGAAACTTCTATTTCCTGTTACTTCATTTTGGGTGTTTTCTACCAAAGTCTGGCCTCAGTGTAGAAATGTAAGTTTTCTTAATCCATGTTTTAGGAATGGGGAGCCTGATTTCTGCTCAAGTCACTGACAGTTTCACACCTGGAGGGTCAGTGATGATCACTGCTACCATCCCCAGGGACTGCAGAGATTTGTAGCGCGCAGAGCTGGAGTACTCCATCTGCTTCGTGAGAGCAAGAATAGTGTTGCTGACGGACATCCCGCCATCAGGAGTGTCAGCAGCAAGCACCACTTCCTAGCCAGCTCAGGTACCATAAGGACAATGTGCAATCTTCAAGCTGCTCTGTGGAAGTGAATGCATTTTACCACTGTCACACTCCTCATACTGTGTGTTAGCAATATGCTGCCATTCTCTTATCAGACCCAGCCTTAGGAATTTTCTGCTACGAACAGCTTTGAAAATGTGTGTCAGCAGGCCTGAAGTTAGTGTAACTGACAGTAAAAGCTTATCTCTCTTTCACAAGTAAGTTGAATTACATGGACAGTCAGACACTGTTGGAAAATCCATAGATATCTGTGGGGATCTTTGATGGTTGTTTAAACCCTCTCCGTTAGATCGTCTGAGTTCAAGAATAGAGATCTCATAGACCTTTGCACAGAGAGAAAGACAAAAATGCACTGCATTTTTTAAAAATTAATGATTTCCTCTCCTCGTTGGTGACCCATTTGTGTGGTTACGAACAGCTGACCAAGAAACAAGTTTCCGTAAATAAGCGTTACTTCTGTAGGTAGGTTAGTGGCCAGAACATCTGACTGGAAATCAGATGATTATCTCCATTGCTGGCCAAATGAGTGACTATAAGCCTCTTGGTCTCTCTGAACTGTAGTTTCTCCCTCTGTAAAACAGGAATAAAAATAATGCTTATCTCCTTTGTAAAGGCCATTTAGATCCACTGATGAAAACCACTATCCAAAGTTAGAGATAATAGTTTCTTATTGTCTGAGAGCAATTGTATTTCTTTATAGCTTCAGAAAATCAGCATCTTTGTAGCTATGAGGAGCCAGCTTCAGGTAGAAGTCCCCTTGTTTCTGATGCTGTTTTTCAAAGTGTGCCTACATCTTGGCGACCAGGGTGCATTTGAGGGCATGGCTAGTCTCAGCCCATGTCTGATCCAAGTCCATCTTTTTAAAAAAATCAGTGTTTTGGGGGAAAAGAGACCGCAGACATGCAAGAAAAGAGGAAAAATTATCAAATGCAACTTCAGGCTGTAGGTTTATGGAGACCGCTTACCTGAGTGCTGTGCGATTTTGCCCTGCTGCTTTCTGGCAGTCTCCTAGGGTTGTCCCTCAGACCACTTTTGACCAGGGTGACCTGCAGTGGGGTGAGACTTGATGAGTTCCTCAGGGGTGCTCCTTGCAGCTGCAGGGGACTATGTCGATGAGGCTGCTCAGTTTGACCCAGCGGGGGTCTGCTGCTCTCCTTTGGGGCAGGGATCATACTCCTCTCCTAATCCAGTGCGTAGTGCAATGCTTCCTGGATCCATGAGTGGGCTCCTGGCAGAGATGGCAAGGTAACGAGGAAAATCTCGGCCAAGGGAGAGGGTCTGTGAGGGCATTGACTTGCTCCCTGGTGATGACGGCAAAAGCAGGACTGCTTTGCTTGCAGCTGGGTGAAGGGATGTGTGCATCCCTCCTTGGATAACAAGCAGACCCTGTGGCAAGATAAGGGGATGCAGGAAATAGTACAAGAAAAAGTAAAACGAGTCAGTTTGGAGCCTAAGGGCTCTTCTCCTGCGAGACTTCAGGGTGGCAGTTTGGCATGGCCTCAGCCCTGCCTTCATGCTGCTTTGGGCACCCAGCTGTGATGGGGAGGGTCACCAACAGAGGCACGGACCTGAAATGGCTTCCCTGAGGAAGAGACGTTTTAGTCTTTGATGGATGTGTGAAAGGTATAAGAATACAATGATGATTACCTTCAATTCCATTAGCAAGTGACTAGGGAGGATATTAAATGGCAGATATTAAACTTAAACATTTAAAAACCTGCAGGATTGGATAACTTCCAGGAATTGGCCAACGAGCTCTCTGAACCATTAGTGTCGACACAATGCAAAATAAAATATGGAGCAGTGAAGAAATTGAAAAGGGTTGGAAAAAAGCCAATCTTTTAACAGAGTAAATGGGATGAGTGAGGCACTAAATGCTCCTGAAACTGACATCCATCACAGGAAGGAATGGAGTGGCTGGTACAGGACACAACTGGCAGAGTGAAGGCTGATTAAAAACCAATAATAATCCGCATTATACAGAACGACTGCGGCCCCCTACTGAATGAATTACGAACTGGGTAATTGGGCAGTGCAAAAAGGAACTGTATATGGGGAACTGTTGCCCATTGGGAGTATTTTGCAGCCGAACCTGAGAGGGATCTGCTATACCCTTGGTGCCTTTTAACAGGGTCTTCATCTGAAAGGAAACCTGAAATTGTCACAAGTCAAATGTGGGGGTGACTTCACCACTTGGTGTAATGATATGCTGTGGTGGGAACAGGTCAGATGGATATGCTGAGCTAGGCTGATTACCTATCACTGAAACGTATATTTGAAAGCAACGAACTGGCAGATCTTGAAGCAAAGAATACAGGCCACTGGGGGGCTGAGCATTGCAGAGCACTGCGGTTCCTAAAAGAATGGGAGCTCTGCGAATAAGTCTAATTGCACATAGGGTCCCTGCAACATGCTTTCTTTAGGATACCAAATATGTTCCTCAGAGATGTAAAGCATTACATTTGTATATTCAAGCTTGTCCGGTCTCATACATTAAGCAGAAAGCTAATGCAACTGGGTCCTGCCTCCCACTGCTCCATATATAAGTGTGTATCTTGTGCATTTTTAGAACTGTCTGGCTGCTAGTATGCCTTAAATATTACTCTCTAGACTGTGTCAATCAGCCAAAACGGTTTTAAATTGGGTTAGGAGGGTAATTTGTTTATTCTCATGATGCTACTCCTGCTGTAGATTCAAGGGCAACAGCAAATTAAAAATCAAAGCTGAACAACCCTGCCTGTTATGTCTCAGACAAAGTAGGGGTGAGGCTGCTAGTGGCTTACTTTCTATTTCCCTTTTGCTCTATCATAAAAAGATTAACGCTGATTTCAAGGGATAGAGTTGAGTTTCGGTTCCAGGGGTTTGGTTATACGTGTCTTCCTCAGAAGCTATCATAGAATACCTCAAGTTGGAAGGGACCCATAAGGATTTCTGTCTTTATTATGTGCATGTTTTCCTTGACTTGAGCTGGGCCAAGCAGCTACAAAATGGTTAAGTCAGACCCTTGCAAGTTATTTTCAGGTTTAGTGTATGTCCTTGGGCTGTCTGCAATTCTAGTGTAACAAAATTACCCGAATTCATTATAAGCAGATGAGTTGAAATGTTCCATGAAGTCTGTTCCATTTGAGAGACTGTGAGCACTGCTTCTTGTTAAGTCACACAAGGGACCAGACTTCCAGTCTCAGGTTGCCTAAAATACACTCAACATCTCATAGATTGCCATCTAATGGCCCCAAACCCTGACAATAGGCATTGCCAGCCTGTGTATGTGCAGTGTCTATTTTGTATCGTCCAGCTGCAGACAGGTTGGACAGGCAACTGATGAATTGGCCCTTGTTCTTTGTCAGCAAGCGATTCTGCAGCACAGGCTTGCGGGGCCCCTGTGACATGGGGACACGAAGTAGGGCATAGCCAGCCCTGGTCTTCTCCCCCAACATCTTCCTGATGGCCAGCACTGCCTAAGACTGTGGCAGGAGGAATGGAGCCAAAGCAACTCCCTCTTGCAGCTTGGCAATGCAAAGGGCTTTTCCAGGTCACAAGCAACCTCAAAAATCCGCCAAATTATTGTGAGGTGTTGTTGCTTTTGCACTCAAAATGTGGTGCAAAAGCGTTACAGCTTTTGGTGTGGCAGCAAACTTGACCTGAAGAATTAATGGTCATTTCTCACAGCCTTATGGAGGTTTCTCTGCAAAATAATGGCGTGAAATTTTTATGCATTAATGGCATTATTTTTTGGTCATATGCCATATTCCAGAGATGTTCCGTAGGACCCGCACACAGCCAGCAGGTCTGTGTGTGGACTCTGGGATATACAGTACATTGGATAGAGGACAGGAGCCAGGCCATGTTCTGTCATGCAGACAGGGCTATGCTGTCAAAGGCTGGCCTCAAGTCTGCAAAAAGAGAGCCTAAAATATTTAACTTCTGCTTTGCTGCCTGAAAGCCCTGAATGAGGAAGTAGTACACAGCCTTCACATTATTCACATCAAATGCTTCTTTTTCCCTTTGGTGTTTCTTTTTTTTTTTTTTTTTTTTGGTGGGGGGTGGTGGTGTCGTTTTTTTGGTCAAGCCACAGACTTCATTCTCAATTTCCTGAATGCTGATGTAAGGTCTGTGTCTTGCAAGTGGAACATTTACAGTGTGTCAGCCAGCTGTGCAGGCAGGAACAGGGATGTGCAGGCGATGAGTTTACCAAGGAAATCAGGAGGAGGGGTATTGTGGTGTTTCTCTAGGGAGTGTAGTGACTTCAGGAAGAGTGCGGTGACCCCTGGAAGAGGCTGGTGCCTCTGTGTGTGCTGGGGGAACTGGTGCAAGCAGAGGCGGAAGGAAGAGTGGGAGACCCAAGGGAGCGTATGTGTTGCAGGGGGGGAAGGTGCATAAGTCATACAATGTGAAACTTACTTTTTATGCTTTCACTTCAAGTGTTGCAGGTGTTCTTTTCCTGGGTTTTGATGCTGGGAAAAAGGGCAGTGTGTAAAACCTTCAACTTTATTAATTATTACTATTATCATCATCATCATCTAACCATTGTGTAGAATTACAAATATTTATTCAGCTTTACTCCAGTATAATTTTAAACAGGCTTGTGGGTTTGCAAATGAATGAAATCATGGGATCCTTCAGACATTTTACAAGCAGAAATGCAATGATAACATCTAATTGCAAGGATCTGAGACTGTCTGACTGCGGATGAGAAGCTATTAACCTCTTTTTGTCTGTTATGGATGTGTCATAAAATTGTCAGGACAGTGCTAAACACACTCCAAACCTGTGTGATGGAACAAACATTTAGGTCCTGAGTCTGCAAGAATTTAATCCACACTTAGGCTGTTTAATCCACAAACAGTGCAGTTGCAACAATACTTTCAAGTTATTTTCATGTCTGAGCTAACCCATGAACAGAAATGATTGAAGAAGCAGTATCCAAAAAAGTAATGACAGCTTTAATACACCTCATCACAATATATGCAGGGCTTCAGGTACTGGAATAATAAGTACATTCAATGCTAACTTGTGACAGTAGGATACTGTATAAACCAGGCTGATGTCAGCTGATGCCTGATTTGCTGACATAGCAGTTTAGTTCCAAGTCATGGTTCCCTTCATGCTTCCAAACTCCAGGGTAGTTTCACCTTTTAAAAGTTGCCAGAGGTATCCTCAGCATGGGCATTGCTCTTTGAAAGTCAGGGCTTTATAGGTCAAACAGGGAATCTGCGTCCCTATTTCCTCCTGGTTCTGTGAAGCATTGTACTAGGCTCAGGTATGCAAAATCTACTTTATTTTGACCACTTTGTATGCAGATGCTAAATTAATAGGAATAAAATAGAAAGGTATGTAATTCATATTTAATTTCAGAAAACTATGATAATGGAAACTTCTTAGGTGTGCTCAGCATAGCGGTGACCAATAGGTACACGTTCAGTCTTGTTTCACTGTGAGACATGGATAACCTGCCTAGCCGTGGCTGTGGGAGAAAACCCAGTGCTAATGGAAGGATTTCCACAGGTTTCCAATAGTCACTTAAGCAGCTCTGTTCAGCAAATCTGAAAGAGTGTAATCCACGGGTGACACCTTGTGAGCACTGCTGTTGAAATCATTACTGTGAGGTTACTTATTCCCACATCACCTAAGGTATGTGAGGCAATCACTGTGGGAGCAGGATCACCTCTTTTTCTTAATTGCCCAGCCCGCTGTGAGTGGTGGTGGGGAGAACACCACTGGTGAAAATGAAGGCATGTATGAAGAAAAAGCAGATCCTAGCCCTGCCCTGTAGCATGAGTGCATGAAGAGGAAGAAAACTCTGCCGGCCCTCTGCCACGGTGTGAGAGCTTTACTGATGAAAAGCCAGATGGGTTAGAGTCATTCTCAACTTTGCTGACGAGCTGGCTGGCTGCCGAGTGTTAGCACAGTGCTTTTTGGTGGTCAAGGGAGGTCCTGCCCAGCCAGGGACAGTGTTCGGCACCCTTCCTTAGCAATGCTGACAATTTGCCAGTATTGTCAAGGACAGATATGTGTTCTGTTTCACCAAATCTATTTTTTTCATTTATTTTTATACTGTCAGTCAGCAAAACCTTGTTCACTTTTAAATCATGTAAAATACAGAAGCTGATAATGTAATTGTTTCAAGTCGAAGCTGATGGTGTGCAGCTAAAGCAGCACATAGCTTTTGGGCTCTGGTGTTCAGCATTCCCACTGCTGGAAAAAGCTTGACATCTTCAGCTATTTTTATCAGAGAGCACATGCATTTTGCTAGAACATATGAGGAAAAAGCAGAGCAAGCTGGGACTGTTCAGCCTGGAGAAGAGAAGGCTCAGGGGGATCTCATTCATGTATATAAAAACATGGGTTTTTATAAAAATATAAAAAGGGGGGAGATATATATGTATATGTATATATTAAGGGTGCAAAGAAGACACAGTCAGGCTCTTTCCAGGGGGTCCAGTGATGGGACCAGAGGCAATGAGCACAGACTGAAACATGGGAGGTTTCTCCCAAACATCAGGAAACTTTTTTACTGTGAGGGTGATGGAGCACTGGCAGAGGTTTCCCAGAGTGCTGCTGAAGCGTCCATCCTTGGGAGATACTCAGAAGCTGTCTGGACATGGTCCTGTCCAGCCTGCTTGAGCAGGGGGTTGGACCAGATGACCTCCAGAGGTCCCTTCCAACCTCAACCACAATGTGATTCTGTGATTCTGCAAAAAAGATCCAAGGAACAGTCACTGCTGTTGTTGCTATTCAAGGATCATAATTGGATTTAACTAGTGAGGTTCTAGAGGTTGCCTTGAGGTTTTGGTGTTTTTCTGTTATCAGTAGGGTTGCAGAAGAGCAATCAAAGCCTGATTTCTTCTTATTGTTGATAATATCTGAAAAAGAAAGAAGATATAGCTTGCCTTGATTTTCAAGACCCAGTGCAAGAAAAATAAAATGAAAACCAAAGTCTCAACTCTACTTGAAAAGCAAATAACTTTAACATGGGATTATAGTGAGAAGAAGTAGAAACAGTGTGAGGACATGTTTAAGGTTTTTTAGATTTTTTCAGAGGAAAACTTAATTTCATGGAGTGACTGCATCTTTTTATGTTGAAGTTGAGCAACTGAGCTTAGCAAATGAAGGCAGAGATTTACTCTGAACTTGGCAGCCACCATTACATTATTACCTGTTACTGAAAAAAAAAAAATCCTTTTATTTGACTCCTTTGGTTTCAAGTTCTACGTTATTATTATCATTCACATTATGGTTGCACCTGAAGGCATCAGTTATCAGCAAGGCATCACAGTACAAGGGACACTGTAGTTATATTTTAAGAGACTGTGTCTACCCAGAAGTATGACAAATTAACTAGATAAGGCCAAGGAAGAGGTTTAGAAAGGCAACATTATTGCAAGCTCTTTTAATGGCAAGTGATAATAGATCATGAGTTAGGCCCCAAAAAAGGCATGAAGTTTGGTGTAAAGATACTTTTTAAAAAAAAAAATTTGCAGATTCTTTTTATTCTAGTGTTTTTTCTTGTGTCAGTCTTTATGGTTCATTCACTCCTAGCTTTTCGCTCAAGATGTGAGAGTTAGAAAGCTTTAATTAAAAAACCAAAAAGCATCAATCCAAGAACTGGAGAGATTTAAAATGACAGAAAACATGCTGAGATTCAGCCAGTTTGCTAATCCTGTTTTGCACGTGTGGAACTAGGCCAGGCCCAGCAGACAGATTTACCATTTTGCCCAGGTTACATATCATCTTGGACAGAGTTAGATGCCCGGATGTCCAGATTAGCAAACAAGTCTTCCTCTTCTGAAGAACAGAGATGACCAAATTCTATAGCCAATTCCATATTTAGCACTGCAATACAATATTACTTGGCCAGCACCCTCTCTAATCCGTGCTAGCATACACCACACTGCATGTGTAATTTCTGGACTTCCCTGCTTCAGCAATTGTATTTTTCAGGGGAGATGTTTTACAGTTGCTTTTGTATTTGGAATGATGACTGCTTGTTGCACAGTACTGTGCAGTCAAAGATGATCTCTGTTACACATTCAGTCTTATTATTGTTATCAAGATGCTGGTACCAATATCTCTAGACTTCCTTAATCAGCCTTGAGTGGGCCATATCTCCAAATGTGTGTATCCTAAACACTGAATAGGAACAGAGCTCAGCTGAATAACAGGTAAGCGATATTCATATTTTCCTCCTACTGTATCCACACAAACTGGAGCCAAGGGGAAGGGAATTGTATTTCTAAAAATCTTATGCCATTCTTCGATTTTGAAATATTCAGCCAGGAACCTGAATGGAGGATTTCCCTGAAAGTGTGGGGTGTAGGACTTCGTGGGGCAGTAAGGATTTGAAGAAATGCCCAGTTTAACCACTAGAGGTCCGCTTCACACAAGTCCTTTGCAGACTGTAGGAAAGCCTGTGTACCAAAATTTGAAACTCTCGCATGTGATAACAAATATCTAAATATTTTGCTTTAAGTGACTAGTATGAGAATGCCACCTTAAATTATAAGATGTATTTTTTGCTTCCTGGCATTTCTTGTAGTAGCAGGTAGATCTTTGTTTCTTCTTTTTAACACTTGTCTATTCAGCAGATTACTGAAGAATACTAAACGAGAGACTATGTCCGTGTGTGTCTGATGGTAATTTTACTTATTGCTCACTCCTAAATACAGGGGATGAAGTCACTGTGCAAGATAAGTCGTGAAAGCCCACTATAGCATCTTTATCTTTTTCTCAGAAATTTTGGAGGCACAAGCCAAAGGAGCTTGCTAATGGCTTCTCTTATCGATACTAGACAAATTACAGAGGCAGAGATGCATACTTGGAAATGAGATGCTCTGACCTAAAGTGAATTATCAGATGTGGAGTCATGAGGAGAGGAGTCACTGTTCAATAAACTCGTCTGGGACTTTGAAGAACCACTGCCTTCTCAGTAAAAGATGTTGTGCACGGCTTTGGGTACACTGTAGAAAGGCTCATAAGGATAGGGACTGGGTGGGTGCAAGTTGAAGGGCAAAGTTCTTATTCCTCCAGCCTCTCTGAATGTGTGCCTCAGCTTTTGCTAGAGACATTCCCAAAACTGAATTCTTGCCTACATGAATGTCTAGAGCAATTTCAGACTTTCATTGGTGCTTCACCACAGCTCAGCCAAATCTGCCTCCTATAACTAAGTCCTGAGATCCCAGGGTGCACAGCCCATATCTTTAAAACTGGACCTGGCACCAAATGTAGCTGTTCTGCATAGGCAAAACCAGGGCTGGTGGTGGAGCTTTTGCTGCTGCCTCTGTTTATTCAGCTGAGCAGAAAAGGCTTTGCTCCATGGTCTTGTATGTCCCAGTTTCCACTTCCAGGGCTGCCAGAAGCTCTCCCTGGGCGTATCTTTTGTTCAGACTACATGCTATGCTGGCATGGGCAGTACTTGACACCCTCTCTGTTCAGCCAGAACGAGTAGGCAGTAGGCAGCCCCACTCCCCACCAAACCCAATTATATGTTGGGCTTGAGAGAGTCCTGTTCAGAGACTCTGCTGCCTATGGCTTGGGGGAGGTAGCTGGGACTAGGGAAAAACTACATTCTAGTCCCCATATGCATCTTTCACTTAAGGCTTATTTATTACAGACATGTGTGATCCTCAAAGCAGGTGTCAGGGGGCCAGGCACCAATCATAGCTGATGGAGCTTATGCTGTTGGTGTGGATACTGGATTTTTAATCATCAATAAGAGCATCTACCAGTGCTACTGTGCTGCCCCTTTGTCTTATCCAGGGTCATACACAAACTGACTGGAGCCAGAGAGGTTTTAGGTATCCACATTTTCTGAAAACAGTGTCATACCCATGCCCCGGATAGTAACTGATGACAACACATGCTTCAAGGAGAGGCTACTTGCCACCTTGCTTCTTATGTACACCCATCTGTGTCCCTGCCTGCCCCTTCCCCCTGCCAGATGAACACCTAACTTGTAGAGGGAAATCTGTGATTTATGTGTTTGGTCTAAAATCCCACACTCAGTGACTGAGGTATGTGAGCTATGTGAGGAAATGACAAGGAATTACAGATAGGAACATGAGAAGGCTAAAAAGTAAAAAGCAACAGAGAAACAATGACAACTTAGCCAGTTGGCATACCCATATTTTAATAAAATTAGTTAAAACTGTCTCAGTGAATTTCAAGATAAACTGACTAAAACTCTTCACTAGTAAAATGTGAATGCCAGGAATAATAGTCCTACTGCAGTGATTTTATAATCAATAACTCCTAACTGGCCTTCTCCTATAGAGTGCTAAACTACAGCTAAATGTTAGGTTATATTCCTGCACATTTATCCGCTGTCATCACTTGCTTTTTGTGACCTTATGCATCAAAGAGTGCAACTGGATTTCACTTTATGGGGGTCATTCATGGCTCACTTCTCACTATGATGTTTGGAGCATTTGATTAACACGACTTCAAAGGGGAAATCTGAACTTCTAGATACCATTACGTAGTAGCTTAATTAATGAGTTCTCTATACCTAAAGAAAATGTCTCTTTTTGTCTTGGTTGGGTGAAAAGGAAAGAGAAAATGTGTCAATTTTACTGCTTTAAGATGATGCTTTTTTACTATCACAAAGATGGGATGACTCAATATTCTGGTTTGATGTTGCTTGATATCAGGAAAAATTGGCATCTGCAGAGGTGTCTTGACAAATAACTGAGGTTGGTAAAGATTTTTCCTATTCTTACCATTCAGTTTGTTTTAAAGAAAAGAGTCAAGATAAAGTAACCCTGTCGCCATCAGGACTTACGTCTAACCTGTTTAGACATAAGCCAGTCTCACAGATTTTTTTTTTTTTTTAAAGGCAGGAAAATGCACATGGAAAAGCCCAGAGTTACACATTTAAGGTCTAGGTTGACCATCTGAGTTTTCATTCTCAGGTTGTCTGCTTTGTTACACTTACGACAGAAGACACCAAAGAACTAATGAAGGATTGAATCATTTCACTCAGCTAGGCACATCTCTGCAATAAAAGTTCCATTAGAGAATCTTACGCTGAGATACAAGAGGCACTTGACATAGGGCAACACATCGGCCTTCTTCGTGAATTACATTTCTTCGTGCTGTAGAATTACCCAGCGAAATGAATAATTCTGGCAGCATCTGGGCTAAAGAAAGACTGTGCTCTTCTTTCATTGTAACACACAGACAGCTGTTCAGTAATCTTAAGCATTTGATTTTTAGCTTTCATTGGCATCTCTAAGAAAGTTCAGTACACAACAAAATAAAAATCAGATTCTTCAATGTTATGCTGATCAAGTTACGTTCAGCTGTTCCAAATTTCCCTTTGGCACTGTATGGAGCCATTGACACTGGGAGAGCCAATGTTGCCATTTGAAGCAGTCGCTAATGTCATCTGGCTGGACTGGAGTGCTAGCAAAACAAAACTGTTTTTCGTAGTTTTATTCTGCTGGAGAAGAGGGGGCCCTGTGCAGCACATTAACAGATACGGCAGAAAAAAAAAAATGTGAAGGAACTAAGGTAAGTGGGGATGAAAGCCAGCTACATCACAGGAAATTCTGGGTTGTATTTGTAACAGAGCCTCACTTGAGACTATTACTGGCAGCAGCGGGAGGGACAGTCAGAACCTGGGATTTTTGATGCTTGGGTTTGCCCCTGTTCTTCTGGCTTGAATTATTAGCAGATATAATTTTTAGTGCCACTCATGTAGTTTTCTAACCTTGAGTGTCTGTCTGAAGTCATTCTCCTAGGTAAGGTTTCCAGACATTTCTGGGCAAAGGTGTGTGCCCAGGGATAGTAAATCTGACACTGCAGACTTCCTGGCACACAGACTTTAATTGAACATGCATGCACAATCTGTCCAATTTGGCCTGAAAACATAGGATTTACTGAGCTGGGTCTTATGCAGCCGTGGTGCATATGGGCTGTGAATGTGTCTAGGATTTCCAGTCGTACAGCAGCCAGTCAGAGCTGCTGTGAATGCACAATAAGGTTTCAGTTGCTGGACCTACAGACACACAGAAATCCCAGGAGAGGATACTGAAAAATTGACCCTGATAAAATCCTGGTCTGAAAGAAAGAAAGCATTGCCAAGAAAACCTGGCTTTCAGCAGTTCTTAATTAAAACCAAAACCAAACAAACAAACAAAAAAAAAAGAGTGGGGGGGAAGGGAAAAAAAATCATATGCCTCCCAGTGCTTCAGAGGGACTCCTGAGCTGAGGTGTAGCAGAAGGTTCCCTGACATGTTATCAGCTGCCCCCATAAGGTGCTTGGGACTGCCCTTCCCAGCTCCCAGCAGAATGTGAATTATGCAGATTTTGGCACAGGGAGGAGGGCGGTGGGTGGTGGAGCTGGCCATCCCAGACACGTATTCTTTGCACACTTGCAGCTCACCACAGTCTAAATACAGAATGGGCAATGCAGGTTTATTGATTTTTTTTTCTTTTTTGTTCTTTTTTTGGTGATGCACGCTAGGGTGGGTCTCTCAGGAGCATAACCTGGTGTTATGTTGAAGATAAGCATGACAAGAAAAACTTTTTTTCTGTGACTCTGTTAGTCACTCTTGATGGGCAGGAGATGTATGTCTTCTTTAAAATATGAAACCCAAATAGGCAATGCTATGTTGAAGACATTATGTGTGACTGTCTTTAACTGAGGGTTCACATGGCTAGATAAATGCAGTACAGGAATCTAAGCATCTGTGTAAATAAATTATTTGTGAAAAGGAGAAAGTGCTTCAAGTTGCTGACTACTTCCATTTAAGCGTGTCAGTGAAGGCAAACCTGCTGGGGAAAATGGCACTGTGTTTTGAGGTGAGAAGGGGATAAAGGAGCCTTTTCAAACAACCAGTTTCAGGATGGTCAGTTGCGTCCTGATCCCAGACACTCAGTTGCATTGGCTGATTGATGCTTTTAGCTCATGCTAGATTACAAGGTGTCATAGACAGCGATATCCATTTACATTATCAGGTAGGGGCTGCCATCTACTGAAGCAAAGCAAGGCAGAATATGCAGAGTTGCTCCAGTATGAGTTGTTGGGTGCAGTATTTGTACCCTTTCTTTGGCTCTTCTTCTATGAGGGCTCTTACTTGCTCCAAGCATGTGGTTTCAAAATTACCTCCCACCTGTACAAAAAGAAAGAGTTGACTAAAAATAGCCATCTCTTTAAAACATCTAAAGCAATCCTTTCTTTTCTTACAACAGGAGAGAAAGAAACATTCATCTTTTGTTGGAAAGATGCTTCACTATTATTAGATCAACATTTCCGCTTTCTCCCTTTATTTTAAGAATAGGATCTGCTGGATGGAAAATGAGCTAGCAGTGTGAATTCAGCAGCACTTATGAAAAAATTCTTTCCACTACTTGATGCAGCATGCCATTGTTCTGTACAACAACTTGAAAAACCAAAATTAACAGAAGAGGTGCTTTTTCTCTTTTCAACAAAAAACCTGAAGAGATGACAGAAGTGAAGGCTTTGTGCTTGTCTGCACTACATTCCATAATAATTAGGTCTATGCAGCCAATTAAGTGTTGGCCATCATATAGCACTTCAGTTTTATTTGTGGGAACACTCGATTTTTTAAATAAAACAGTAAAACACTTAGATCAATACTGCCTGTATTCCCACAGCATCATTTTCAGCTGAGACTTGTAATATGCAGGTTTGTTTTTTTAGAAAAAGAAGATGCCGCAAAAAGTCTTACTTCACTCTTCTCTCAGTAAGTGAAATGCCCCGGCTGCCTGTAGACCATGTATGTTTGGTCTTGGCAGGTGGCATCTCTTTGGTGAAAGTGCCACAGAACAAAGTGCATGAACAGGGGGAGCTGTCCAGTTTGCTAGGTGTGGGGATCAGCAGCATCTCTGTCAGGCTCAGTGGAAGGAAAAAATACAAAGACTGGGTGACCTGTTGGTCTGATGGAAACGTAAAACCAACTTCATCATAGCCAGAGGATTTGTAGAGGAAGCTGGGACCACAGCTCCGCTTTCTAAAACTTCTGGGTTTTGTGGAGAGGATTTTGGGTTGTTTTTTTATTTTGCAAGAAGCCGTATCTGGACAAGGAAGCTTGCTGGGTGGGAACAACAGGGCTGCAAAGGTGGAGGGCTGGATGGAGATGGGATGAGGACACTTTCTGACAGATTTGGGAAGGCTTGAGATTGGGGTACTCCATCTAGACTGAAAGGACTGGCATATCTTGGTAAAAAGGGTTTTTCTGACAGGAAGTCCAGGGATGCAGCAGGAGCCAGGAAAGCTACAGAGAGGTTGGGGCAATGTGTGAGTCCTATGGCTGGGCTAGCTGTTACTACTGCTTGCATGCCGTTTCTGATGTGAAAGGCTAGAGTCTTCTCTCACTTAGGCCAAACAGTGATTTCTGTCTGTTACTCTTCAGTTGGAGGTTATTATAATTTTCCTCACAAAATGACAAAATCATTTTTATTACCAGCTATACAGAGGTGTAATCTCTCTGCAGTTTTATCTGTTATGTTCTGCTAGGTTACTTGCCTCTGTTGTGATTATTATGTGTTATTATTATTTCCCTGTTACTCTGCATATGACTTTTTATAAGATTAGGGGGCTGTTTTAGGGGTTGTCTTCGTGTAGGAAACACCATCGTCTTTTTTTTTTCCCCCTAAATCTTCACTAAAGACATTAAGGATATGAAAACAGGAACCGAATGAAAGTACTGTTTACCAACAGGCTGTTCATTGCCTATAGCAGTAATATTTCAGATATCCACCAGAGGTCAGAGCTTTACCGTGAATGCAGCTTCAGTTTGGCTGAGGCGCGTTTGGCCTTGTGCTAGAGGTGCCAGTGGAAAACCCTAGGTTCGCAGGGGAGCCTTTTCATGCTATGGGAAGCAGGGGTAAGTGGCACGGGGATTATACCACCGCTGTCAGATATAGTGGCAAAATCTACTTGTTCCTGTTTGATTACTGTTGCCTTGTGATGATCCCACCCTGGTCTACAGGATGGCTTCAAGCACTCAGCCGTGGATGCACCAGAGGTCTGGTGGCTACCAGTTTTCCATCAAATGCATAGATTACACTGAGCTGCATTTGGCACATAAGCATTTTGAAGCCACTTAAGCACACCTAAGTGTGCCCAAGTGTCCTGTGGCAGTGGAGGGTGTAACTTCCACTTTCAAGTGGAAACATCCAGCACCCTTCCTCTGGTGTTCATGGCCAGGAATGCTGCAAAACAAAAAGGTTGTATAATTTATTTATTTTTTTCTTTTCTTTCATGGACGTATTAAAAACATGTGAGGAAAAGACCAAGAAAGCAAGCGGTGGAGCCCAGCCTCCACTTCAGTTTGCTTATTAGATGTCACTGGTATCATGTCTGCGGAGTGGATGCCTTCAAAATGGGGACAGGGCCTGGGGCAGGCACAGCTCTCCTTCCTGTACCTCCTCTTCTACACTGGAGGCCTGGTGTTGATACCGTGGTTGCATCAGGTGTCTGGTAATGCTTCATGGCCTTCAGCACCACCTGTGATAGGAGACCCAGGAATATTGGGGCAAACTGAAAAGTGTGGTGACAAGAAGCCCTAACTCCAAAACTTGAAGCTTGCATCTGAAAGGATTAATGTGTTAATATGGTTCAATACATCCGTTTATTATTTAGGTACTTACATAGGTTACACTACTACATATACACCGTTATCTAATATGAGTTACTCTGACCTACTAATTTTGATACATTTCGACTGTAATGGGAAACTCATTGAAGTCAGCAGCTGGCAGGGAGCTAAGCACCACACGGCTGCTCGCTCGCTCCCCCCTGGTGGTATGGGGAGAGAATCAGAAGTGCAAAATAAGAAAACTCTTGGCTTGAGATAAGGACACTTTAATAATTAAAATAAAATATAATATAAATATTATATTATATTATATTATATTATATTATATTATATTATATTATATTATATTATATTATATTATATTATATTATATTATATTATATTATATTATATTATATTATATTATATTATATTATATTATATTATATTATATTATATTATATTATATTATATTATATTATATTATATTATATTATATTATATTATATTATATTATATTATATTATATTATATTATATTATATTATATTATATTATATTATATTATATTATATTATAAATATATAAATATAATATAAAATATAACAATAAAATTAACAAAAAAATTACAATAACAACATCAATATAATAATAATAACAACAACAAAAGCAATAATAGTGGTAGTAATGTAATGAAAAGGAAAACATCAAGTCAGAGTGAGAGAATTGAAACCCAGGTAAAAAACAAGGGATGCAAGCACTCACCACCCACTGACACCCCGTGAGTCCACAAGCTACAATCACTGCCCCCCGGGCAACTCCCCACACTCATATACTGAGCATGGCATTGTGTGGTATGGAATATCCCTTTGCTCCATTTGGGTCGGCTGACCTGGCTGTGCCCCCTCCCGGTTTCTTGTGCACCCAGAAGAGCATGGGAGGCTGAGAGCTCCTTGACTAGTGTAAGTGCTAGTTAGCAACAGCTAAAACATCAGTGTGTTATCAACATTGTTCTTGTACTAAATCCAAAACACAGTCCTATACCAGTTAGTAGGAAGAAAATTAACTCTATCCCAGCTGGAACCAGGACAGCATCTTTCAAAGCTCTGAGTCAGTCCTGGATTTTCCAGCTATTTCATTGTGCACTGAAACTGTAGTACATCAGAAATAGGCCATTCAATACTTCTAAGAGATGTACCATTTAGTGTGTCTAACCCAATTTCTTGAGAAAACCTAAAGCTGCCTTTTGTGACTCAAGCTATGCTTCTGCATTCCTCCCCATTTATATATTTAGAGAAAGAAAAAAAAAAAAGGCAGGCGTATGGAGGATTTTTACCATTTGAGAATGAACGGCACATGCTTTGTACACTACACTTATTCCAACAAGTGGAGATGATTGATATTTCATGAAAACATATCAGGGGATAATTTTAATGAAAACGTCTTGCTTATTTTCTAAAGAAAACAAGCTAAGAATTTATGCCCCGATCAAGGAAATTCAGTGTGTCAGGTCACTGGTGTGGGTTCACAAGTCAAGAATGCCTTTGCATGCTAGTAGGGTGAAAAAGATCATCAGGCTTGAGAACTGGTTGTTACAAGAAAGCATTGTCTCCCCAGTCCTGAGAGCTCTCTAGATATCACCACAGACATGTTCTCAGGGAAGTCAGATGTTTCTGGCAGACCCTGATGCTGTCATCAGTTTAAAATGGAAGCTCACTAAGAGATTACTGCAGGGACCAAGCCTGTCACCTGCAGCAATGCCTGGGACACTGACTAGAAACAACTGGAAGCAGAAACACAGCAGGCCTTTGAAGTGCATCACTTTGAGGACTGCTTCTGAGATAATGGTGCTCAAAGAGGCTGAAGCTACTGAGCAGACACGGAGTCACAGATGAGCCATGGTTGACCTAGGACTCCCAGCGAGGTACTGGAAAGGACACCCCCGGGGTCTGGGTGTAAACACATTTGAAAGGGGACGATGACACTGGAGGGTGACAGGTCACAGAGCTGTCTCTTTCTGCAACCTGCTGGACTCGGTCCAGTGCAGGTTTGCCACAGGCGTGGGTCTACCTCAAGGTGTCTCTCCACAACTATGCAATGCCTTGGTGCTGGTCTGAAGTGGTTACTCGGTGAACAAGTACTAACTGGCAGACTAGGCTGAGATGTCAGATACTGAAAGGACTTGGAAAGTGATTTGTCCTTCAATATTTAGACTGTACTTATTCACAGTAGGAAAATTTGTTTTACTATTGCTTGGTTTGCTGACAAAGAGGTTCAGATCTGAGTTCAGCAATCATACACATTTCCCACACAATTAATTTTAAAGAATACACTCAAGCTCATGTTACTATCCAAATTAGACCTACTTTTAATAAAGCTCAACTGAAAAAAAATCCCCATTTGCTGGAAAAAAAAAATTAAAATGATAGAACCATAGGACAATGCAGCCCAGAAGGGACCTGTGGGAGGTCTCCTGCTTGCAGAAGGGTCACCAGTGAGCTCAGACCAGGTCTGCCAGGTCTTTGTCCCACGTGGGCTTGCAGCCCTTCAAGGATGGACAGCCTCCCTGGGCAAGCCTGCTCTGCTGCTTGACTGTCC
Organism: Phalacrocorax carbo; assembly: GCF_963921805.1. NCBI lineage: Eukaryota > Metazoa > Chordata > Aves > Suliformes > Phalacrocoracidae > Phalacrocorax > Phalacrocorax carbo. Next base: position 48,628,715 of record NC_087548.1, read on the forward strand.
TCAGGGGGAGAAGGGTTTTCCTTACATCCCATCGGAGCCTCTCAATTCAGCTTATGCCCATTGTCTCTTGTCTCCCCACTAGGCGTTGCTCTGAAGACCCTGGCCCTGTCTGCCTGATGACAGCCTTACAGGTTTGGGGGGGAGTGGGGGGGCTGCTGCTTGGTGCCCCCCAAACTGTGTCTTCTGCAGGCAGAACCAGCCCTGGTCCCTCAGCCTGCAGGGAAGGACAGCGATGCAGTGACGACACCTCGCTGCCCTCATCTGCACCTGCTCCAGTTCACTGATGTGCTTCCTCTGCCGCGGGTGCCAAAACCGGACAAACCCCGTAGCTGTTGTCCCATGAGTGCTGAGCAGAGGGGGACTGTCACCCCCCTCAGCCGACTGGCCGTGGTCCTCTTCATGCGGCCCAGCACACGGTGGGCCTTCCTTGCAGCCAAGGCCGCCGCTGGCCATGCCCAGCTCGCTGCCCACCACAGCCCCAGCGCCTTCTCCACTGAGCTGCTCCCCAGCCCGGGCTGCTGCGAGGGCCGACCCCTCCCGGGAGCAGGCGCGGGGCACCCGCGTTTCCTGACATCATAACGATAAAACCTTTCTTCCCCCACCCCCGCCCCCTCCCCGGCCCCGCACCGCTTGGATTTTCGGTTCCGAGCCTGGGACACGAAGAGCCCGCGGGCGACCCAGCGGCACGGGCAGCGCCGGCCGGGGCGGGGCGGGGCGGGGCGGGGCGGGGCGGCGCGTGCCTGCGCCCCACCCCCTCCCCGCTCCTTCCCCACGTGGCCCCCGGGCACGAGCCGCCCGATCCTCCTTTCCGCCCCCCGCCTCCCCCCCGCCGGCGCGCGCCGATTAGCATAATAATGCCCCCCCTTCTCCCCTGCCGGCCAATGGGAGCGCAGGAGGCGCCGCCAGCTGCCGGCGCCGCGGCCGCCGGGGCTATAAGTACGGCGCGCGGCGAGCGGGCGCCTCAGAGCGCTCGGGGAGTGCGCGGAGAGCGGGCGGAGGGAGCGTCTGCTGGCCGCCACCGCGCTGAGGGGACCCGCTGCCATGACTCTGGAGGAGATCCACGGGCAGGAGCCGGTGCCTGCGGGCCACGACCGGTACGTGCGGGTGTGCGAGGGAAGCGGGGCGGCCGTTGGGGCGGGTGGCGGCGGCGGCGGCTGTGGTGGTGGCGGCGGCGGCGGCGGCGCCGCGCTGACTCTCTGCCCTCTCCCGGCCCGCAGGATGCAGGGCGCAGGCAAAGCCCTCCGTGAGCTGCTGGTGTCGGCGCAGCGGCGCGGCTGCCTCACCGCCGGCGTCTACGAGTCGGCCAAGCTGATGAATGTGTAAGTACGGGGGACCCGGGCATCGGGGAAGGGGTGCCGGGGGCTCGGGTCCGGCCGCGGGGCTCATCGCGCCGCTCCCCTCTTTGCAGCGACCCCGACATCGTGGCTTTCTGCGTGCTGGCGGCGGACGAGGAGGATGAGGGTGACATCGCCCTGCAGATCCACTTCACCCTGATCCAGGCCTTCTGCTGCGAGAATGACATCGACATCGTGCGGGTGAATGACGTGGGGAAGCTGGCGGCCATCGTGGGGCCCAGCGAGGAGTCGGGGGAGCCGCGGGACCTCCACTGCATCCTCATCACGGTGGGTGCCCCGCCGGAGGCGAGGGGTGCTCGGCACGCTCTCCTCTGCGCCCTGTCTCCCGCTGGCAGTCAGATCCTCCTCTGGGCAAAGAGAGGGAGCTGGGCATGCATCGTGCAGCAAGTCAGCTGAGTAGTGGTAGTAGGCTGTGTTTCTCGTAACCGTGGATTTCCTCTGTTGCCCACAAGGGTAACATCTCTGCTTCCTGCTTTGTCTGTGTCAGGACAGGAACCGCCTGAAAATGCCTTGCTTCCTAAGCTAATGCTTCTGTAAATATTGTGATCACCTCAGCTGGTGGGCAGCACTCACGGTGTGCAACTTTTTTCTTTCTGGCAGAACCCGAATGAAAACAGCTGGAAGGACGCAGCGCTAGAAAAGCTGAACTCGTTTTGTGAAGAGAGCCGAAATGTCAATGACTGGGTGCCAACTATCACCCTGCCTGAGTGATGGTGACCCAGTGCATTGGGGAGGCTGAAACCTTTTGTTGCATTCTCAACGTGGCATGGGTTCACCGAAGTGTGCAACAAGCTGCTGATTCCATGGATTAGCCTGGTCAAGAGACTGGATTAAAGTCACTCAGTCTGGCATGCAGTGGGCTCTTACGGAGGAGGAAGAGGAAAACAGCTCGCCTCACCGGTGGGCCTCAGTAGGCTGCAACCATGGAGAGGCTGACATACCATGGAACTGAAAGAAGCATTGCAAGTTTCCTGGTCAAGTGGAGCTGTTTCAGAAGGCAGGGAGAAAGTTGGGGGAAGTGGGCCAAAACTTTCCAGAAGGACTGGACAGAGTACTGTAACTAGGAACTGTTGGTGCTGTCTACAAAACACAGAAGAAAACTATAATATTTAATGGACTGCTAGAGACTGGTTACCCAGATGGGTACAGAGACTCCAAAGCGGACAGACTTCAACAGCCCTCTTGGGTCACTCTGCAGAACTGGTTTAATAATGCAATAATTTTTATTGAAACATTTGCTGCTATTGAAGCTTTCATAATAAATTTTTGACAATTAATTTCTGGGAGTGTCTTGCTTACTGGGTGGGGAAGCATGTCACTGAAATACCACTGATGTTTTGCTTGTGTGCTGTAGTCAGAGGTATACTCCATGGTAATGGAGCTATTGCTCAAATACTTTCTCTCCTGGGCCAGCTGAATGAAGAGATGTGCTGCCCAAGTTGATAATTCAACCTCTCACCCTCTTGCAACAGCTGCTTATCGCAACAGCTTGCAAGACTAAGGAGCTGCATGCTTAATGAGCTCACTTATTGTAATAGGTGGTCTTTGTAGTCTGCTGAAGGAACACAATACATGTTAGAAACATAGGTTTCTGGACTACGGACCTCCAGTAAATTGCATCATTAGTTCTTAAATATGACTTACTAAGTCTTATTCAGAGCTGCAGTGTTCCCACTTGACAGAAGCTGCTTAAACATGTTGGGGGGGCCGCAAAACTCCTTAGATGTCAAATACATCTAACATTTGCTTTGATTAGAATGACATCATTAAATCTAAAACTAGCTAATAATGAATAAACATCACATCTGCCACAAGCTGCTCTCTGATTGCCATATGCTGCAACAATAGAAGCTGTCACTCCAGAAGCCAATTTTGCAAAACCTAATTGCATGACAACACCAAATTAAGTCCAAAACAATTTGAGGACGGTGTGGCTTTTTTTTTTTTTTTCCTTTTTATTTTAGAGATCCTGTCATGGGAAGTTAATATGGGCAGGCTGATTTGGCCCTGTGTTAAAAGGGAAAACATTACCCCATTTCTGTGCGCAATCTATATGTGTGCTCCAAGACTTGACATAAAAATGGCATAGGAATGATCCCTTCTCCAGAGAGCAAGAAAGCTAAACTGCTCACTTCCTCTATAGACACTAAAAATACTCAGTTATCACAATTACATTTCCTCTACGCTGGCTTGCAGTGATTGACAGTACCACTTGCTGAAAAGTGGTCATTTCTACATTGGGTATCTTGAACAGTTGTGGTTTCTGGGAAGCTGCTTGCTCTCAGTTTCATTGTTCCTGATAAGGGAAGTTCAAATGCTGCCCCAGCATTCCTAGAATATGCTCCCTTGTACAGGAGGTATCTAGTGCTGCTCAGCCTTTGTTACTGTGTCATGGGAGGTTGTGGGATGGCAGCGTAACCAGAGTTTAGGCTGAAGCTTTTGCTACAGGGGCCTCAGACCTCTGCAAGTGTTCCTTCCTGCACTTCAGACAGAGGAGTTTCTGCGCAGCCTGTTTTTCTGCTTAACCTGCACTCATCCATGGGTGTCTGCTCAAGGAGTTTGAGAAAAGTCACATGGAGGAGCTAAGAGAATAAACAGCTTTGGCAGCTGTGATAACAGAAACTGCCTTTAAGGCAATGGCCTTGATACATAGAAAGTATCAAGCCTGGATGCTTCATTCTACATTTTTATATTTTTTCCCTTAGCAAATGCAGGTTTCTTCATTTTCAATGGTTTTACAGCTGACAAACATATTTCTGTTCTTTGCTTGGGGACTAATCAGTACTCAGATCCAAGAACAGATTAAAGTGAACTGTCCTGAAACCAACTTTCATGTAAAGTGTAAGCAGTACTTTACAGCCTTGAGTAGTTTAAACAAAAGCCTGAGATGATTGAAGGAAGTTCTCAAGCAGGTATACAGTTACATATACAATTAAAGTATACTAAGAAGTATGACTGATTTGTTGGCTGAGGCAGTAGGCATAGATAGTTGTACCTGGTAGGGAGTTTAACTTTCCAGCTTTTATGGATGAATAATGTTATGCAGCAAACAATGAAATTAATGAGGCAACACCAAAATACACTTGTCAGGATGTTACCTTTAGTCCCTTAGAAGACGGGAATCTGGCCTTCACCTCCCAGCTAGTTTCATGAAGCTGTAAGCTGTGCCCCATGAGAGGTACATAATTTCTTATTTTAGTGACCCATACAAGCCTGAAATCCCTTCTGGCTCAGCACAGATCCACTGTAACGCCAACAGCATTAAACTGAGTTAGCCTGCAAGTGTTATTAATACGGTGTTGCAACCAAAGGCAGCTGTGACTTGCAAGTTAGTGCTGCTGCAAATATCTGTAGTGATCACCACTACTTAATGTAGCAAAAATTCAGCAGCTGGTATCTGCTGATACAAGTCGATTTCATCTTTGCATGCTCCAATATGTAACTGTGCGAGGAGCAACTATACAGTTGTTAAAGATAGGCAGTAGGCTTGGGTATTGCTGACTGTGATGGGGACGGCTGGTTGGCTCACCAGATGTCCAGGGTGTTTTGTCAGGTATCTGGGGGATCTGGATGGTGGGGATCTTGTGTCTGGCAGCAGTGTGCCTGGCATACCTTGCCTTCCCAGGAAACAGAAGTGCCGAGGACAGGGGCACTGTGGGTTTGCAGGGCTGCTAAAGACCGCTGGGAGCTCTGCCACAGTGCCTGCATCCCAGATGTGCTGCGTGGTCTTCACAGGATGGCTTGCTTTAGTCACAGTAGGCCACATCAGGGGGCTCTGGAGAGGAGATTGAGGTTTATAGTTATTAATAATAAAGGTGGCTCGCCAGGACATGAGCCAGCCTAGTGACACAGCAGGAGGTGCTGGACATGGAGTGGAGTCACAGAGCAGTGGTGCTTCCAGCTCTGCTTCTGAAGGCCTGTTTTCCATCCAGCCCTTCATTTGTGTGCCACTAGGTGAACAAAACAGTGGATTTAAATATTATAATCAGTGAAATTTGTGTTGTGCTGTCTATACTTTAAAGCCCATATTTTTTTTTGAAGTGACGTATAAAGTTTCATTTAAAATTTTTAGAGCAATGGGTTTACCTTTCTCTGCCTGGGTATCTATTTCACCATCTAACAGTGCTGACTGACAGGAATTTCCTCTCATATACTGTTTCCTTCTCTTAATGCTGTTTTCTTCCTGTTAGCATTTATGCGCATCTCTTTACTTCTTTCTCTCTTGTAGTTACAGAAGGTGATCTTCTCTTTAGACGCCTGATTTTTTTAGTATATGCTATGTTGAATTAACTGCCTTATCATCTTATCAGAATATATATATGCATACTGGCACCCAGGACACAGTTGTTGTAAACAGTGCTTTCTCTTTGCTGTTGAGTAGGAAATACAGGAAGGAAGAAGAAGATAATAATAATAGTAATTAGAAAGGGGCAGGCAAAATGTGGCACATAATAATGTTTGCATAAAATCTGTGCATGTGCTAGACAATCTGCTCAAAGAGTGTCTATAGCCCTGGATGCTCCAGGAAGGAGCACTGACATGTCCTCTTTGCAGCCTTAGGGGTCTGCAAACTGGTGGAGTTTCAGCTGTAGGTGGAGGCTGTTTGAATTAACATATGTTCTGCAAAGAAACAACCTTTGCAAAAATGCTAGTGGCAGAAACATGCCATAGTACCGCTGTCTGACATGTAAGAGAGACCTGGCTCATGTCGACAAATCTATTAACTCCAGCTCTTAGGTCCCCTGTCATCAGGAGGAAAGAGCAGTGTGTGCCTAGGTTAAACCATGGCAAGCATACAGAGAGTATAATCCTAGTGGAAGCAAATGGCATCACATGTGTGAGCAAGAGAGATGTGTGGAGAGGGATGTGTGAATATTGTGTTCCTTGCAGGGACACACATTGTGGGCAGCTGCGCTCACGACTATGCATCTGCTGGATCTCATTCATTGTAAAGCAGCAGCGGCAGAAAACAAGTTTGGCGGAGGGATGGAGCTGTACAGACAGTACACATGCCTCACCAGAGACTTTCTTTCTACAGGTTTTTATGAAAATAACTTCTCATTCCTGCTCATTCCTTATCCATTTCATCATGGCAGGTATGATTTGCTCACTTTTTGTAAAGTCTGAACATGCAACGATAGGATATCGGAAAAGCTGAGTTTATACTTGGTGTGTAATTATTTCATATTGAATGAACGAATACTTCCATTATTCTTCATTGTCCTGCAATGAGATATCCTTATACACAGTATTCAGAACACTGGAGTGTATGTGAAGTATTAACTTGGACTTATTGGTATCTTTAAAAGCATAATCAGATCGCAGACATAACACTTAGTAGTGGCTATAATATCTCTTCCAATCTCCCACTGCACTGGGATATGATTATTTTGCCATGCTTATTTTCTGGTTTTTATGCTTGGAAAGAACACAAAATTATTTTCTTCTCTTCTGTGTGTCTAATCCTCTCTGTAGAGCTGGCTTTACCTTGAAATCATGACTTTGAATACTATGAGTGCACACTGCTCATTCAAAACTAGATTGTGCAACTGTTTGGTCTTTCCCACTCCCCCCCGCCCCGCACTGAAGAGATAGTTATAGAGATATAACAAGAGGTTTACTGGCTGATTTAACATTTCCTGTGTGCTACAACTGGTGAGAAAAAAAGCCACCCTTTTTTGAGAAGAGCTTTTATAACTCCGTGTACAAAGTCCCACATGTTATAAACCATTGCAGAATAGTGATAAAATTCAACAAAGGACACCCAAGATGCATTTCAGTATCAGAAGCCATTTTTACTGTTCCATAACACCGTGATGTTAAGAATTTTCAGAGCAGTGAATCTAAGGTTTGTTTCCTAATTCCTCCCTGTTTTGGGGCACCTAAGCTACAGCAGCCTAGCTTTCACACCCTAGTGAAGCCAGTAGGAAGCTACGGTGCTTAGTAATTTCTATTTAAGTGCCTAAACAAGTAACTAAGGCCCGAAGTTTCAAATCTGGTTTCCAGAAACAAGGCACCTCAATTAGATACCTAGTAGGTACCTTCAGATACCTATATGCTCAGCTGGGAACTCAGAGTCAAAACTCTCCAACCAATCAGCTTATTTAGCTGTATGGCCATAAACTTACATACCAGACTTCAGGCTTTACTCTTCTGCTTAAGAATGCGTACCGTAGGGGACAGCTGCATAAGCGTTTTAGCTTGGATCGGTTGAGTGGCTGGAATGAATCTGTGGATCTTCGCCTTCTAACCTGCTTTGGTTCACATGGCAGAACAGAGTTGGAGCATGCAAACAGGATTTCTTGTGGAAGAAAGCAAGCCAGAAGATGTACTCCAGGAGACTGCTTAATGCTTCCCAGCTGCTATTGGGCATTCAGTTCACGGGACCACACTTGAGGTACATACAGCACAATTATTTGCTGATTAAGAAAAAATAGGCAAGCCTTGGCCATAAAAGAAGAGAAATACGTTGGCCTACTTTTCACAAAAGAAAAGATTTTAGTGTAATATACATACCAATTTGTTTTAAACAATTGCATGCTCTTGAATTAACAGGGTTAAAAATCTGCTTTGGCAGCAGCTTGCTGGACATAATTGTTTCTGAGGCAAGAACGATGAATGGGACTATTTCTAGAAGTGGTTGCCAAAGTGGTTTACTTTTTTTTTTTTGTAGTAGTAGTAGACCAGCACTGCCCAAGTGGCAGCATTGGGCAGCTTTGCCTGGCCCATTGCCTTTGTGCCTGAGGAGCAGGTGGCTCCTTGCGCCGTGCGTGGTGATCCTGCCCTACTGCTGTGCCACCCCACAGGACAGCTGGGGCACTGTGTGGGTCATGTGCCAGCCAAAGCAGGGGATGTCTCCAGCGTGGAACCTCTCCTCTTCTGTTGCCACTCACTAGGCAGCCAGACCTTCTTCGTAGGTACAGTGGTACGCAACAGTTGCAGATGATTTCCAGGTGACATAGGGGTGAGTAGGACTGTACTTCAAGAGAAAATATTACACAGAGATCTGAATCACTGGATTAAATTGTTACAATGTCACAAAACATTTTTTTAATATAGATAAGCACAAGGTGATGCATCTTCTTGCACAGAAGGAGATGAAAGCTACTGAACGGGAGACTATGAAATCTTACACCAGTGCCAATAACTATTGCTGTTGTACATTTGTTCTGTGCTTTAAGTTTGCCTATGTTCAAAGCAAACTCCCTACTGCAGGCTGTTTTTCGGCATGTAAGAGTTAACGCATAACAAAATGAATACTGTCATTATAGGTGGTTTCATTCTGTTGAAAGCACCCTTATGGAAAGTAAGCAATGAAGTGCAAGCTCGTTGGATTCAGTTAAAAATAAAAGGGTGGTAAAGCACTTCACTTTTTCCAAAGGATCAGTTGTATCCTTCACTGATACAGATGTTCTCTCTCTCTCTGTCTTCCATACAGCCCTGTTTCTGTAGCACCGTAAAGTCCTTCAAACACACTGCTGAAGAAGAAAGCAATAACAAGTGCTGCATGGTTTGTACTAGATGAGCGTGCTATTGGGACATTATCCCTCCTGGAATGCTGCAGAGAAACGGTGGACGGACTGTGCACAGCCTGTGCTGTCTGGGGTGGGAACCGCTCACCCCCACTGGTGCTGGGCTCAGCTTTGCATAGGTCACTGCCTCACTGAGTCAGAGTGAATCGCACAAATTTAAAAACAGGTGTTTGGTTGTGCTTCAGGGCCATGGGTAATAGAAGCATGCTCTCTGCCTATTAAAAGTGATGACAAAAATTGTTCCAGGTCTCTCTAACCACCTGGCTAGCAAGTGTAATTTAAAGCAAAGGCAGACTGTGTGGCTCTCTAGAAAGAAGCATTTTCCAATCCAGAATCTGGTTTCTTGATTTAGGTAATTTTTTAAAAATTGCTCTTTGTTTGCTTTTACATCATCTAAAACAAATCTCAAGCACATAGCTGTTCTGCATGGCCTGCAACACATGTGAAAATATTGTTTAATTGGGAAGGATGTCATGTTTTTATCCCTATGCTAAGGTACCTTTTGAATTTTATAAGGTTTTCTTCACTTCAAGATATGTTCAATGGGAAAAAACAAAATCTCTAATTTAGAGCTAAGTCCTGAGAAACACTAGAGGAGCTGAGTGGCTAAATTAAATAAATAGATTAATAATGTTAGCAATGAATCATGATAGCTGTATTCATCAAATAACTCAGACATATTTCCAGAAGAGGCAAAATGCATTTACCTGAACAGAGTACACGTATTCTCGTGGTATGTACACAAAAGAGCGTCTCACCCTTAAGCATTGCTGCATACATACACAGGAAGGAGATGCAGAATGATTCAAATCTGACACTACATAAATAGGGTTGTATTTTGTCTCTGTGTGCCCTGCTCCGTCTTTTGTCAGAAGATAAATTACCACTTGAACGCTGCTGCAGAATGGAATTCCCTGGCTTGCCACTTTCTGCAAGCTTGCTTTTTTAATAGAGAAAGCAAACCAACAAACAAACTTAATATTGTGCTGTGAGGGTCTGGCTGCGTTACACACTTCCCATGGGGCAGGTCACTTAGTGGAAAAACAACAGCAACACTTGGAAAACTATGCAAGGGGTTTCTGAACTCTTGTACCTCCTCTGCCCCTACTTCTTCCACGGGGTCTGGGCTGCATTTTCAAAGAAATATTTGTCTCGTGCTGTGCTTCTCAGTAATTGTCAGTTCACTGGTATCGAGGGCTCATGACTTGGCATCTGAGGTGTAGGAGCTGATGAGGTTGCACTGAATTTATTCGAGCAAGAAGGGAGTGAGTTGTGCAAGAGCTTGTCTTGCAAAGCAGCTAAAGGCAATGCAGCACAGTGCTTTTAAAAGAAATGGTATGAAATAGTTTTGACATCCTAATTATTCCATACCTAGCCAATAAGAAGTGCATGCTGCTCTGTACCTGGTTTGCCAGAGGAGGTAAGTAGTGCTTTACCTAGCCTAAATGTGGAAGCAGTAGAAACTGCCTTTTGAGGAAACATAACCAGGGATATACCGCTGAGTGGAAGGCATCAGGTGTGGAAGTGGTCACTGGAATTTGGTGGCAGGAGGAGGCGTCCTATACAGATGATTGCAACACTGAATCCCTTGTATGGAGCTCCACACTGAATTTTTGAACCAGCTGACCACAGGACCAGAGCTCTTGAAAATAACTAAGCCCTACAAGTTCTGTAAAAATAGGTGACCAGATAGATCAGAGCAACTCAGTGCCCTGGCTGATGCCAAACCCGCCGTTTGTACTTTTACCTTATTATGGACTCCAGAAAATCCTCTTTGGAGAAAAGATTTCTGAATGCTTCAGCTGTAGAAACGGTCTCAGGGAGCGTGCACAGTCAACCGTTAAGATACACAACCAGAGGAAACCAGGCTCCAGAGCTCATGGACATTATAACAGCCCTGCTGTATCACGTAAGTTACAGGTGATCATCCACATGGAACTGAAGGCTAACAGGATGCTTTGTTTACGAGGTAAACATTTGACGGGCCTAGCTGTGCCTTCACTGGAATTACTAATAATTTACTGTGGTATGTCGTTTAAAGCAAATTGCAGTGTTAATTATGATAATAAGCCCATGCAGGCCAGATCCAGGAGGACCCTGTGGAAAAGTTGCTGGAACACGCTCTGCTCCCAGAAGTGCTGACGTTACTGCTCAAGCCTTGGCTGGTTAAGGACATTTTGCAAGAACTGGTTCCCCACCTCCCAAACCTGCATTTCTCCCCCTTAGGCCACCAGCCTGCATGGCTGCCTCTGCAGAGCCCTCAGATGCAGATGTATCTGTGCAACTTTGCCATGCAGGAGCAAGCTATTCCAGGCTTCCCGGAGGCCTGTCCATACGCCTGGTTACCCTTTTTAAGTTTCTGCAGTGCATTTTTGGCAGGGGCTGACGTAAAAGCAGGGTAGCAAACATGTCACTGGCTGTTGCTCTCTGAGATGCCCAAGAGGCAGCAAGGGTGTTTCAGCCCTCGGGGACTGCAAGGTGGCCAAGCCACCCAGCCCACCGCCTCTCCTGCCCCAGGGGATGGGCTTCCTCCCTGAGCCAGCCTCACAGAGCTCCCCATCAACCAGCTGATTTATCTACACAGAGCCAAACATTTGTCTGCTAGAAAGAATAACATGGACAGGTTCCCCAAGACTCTCTGAAGCTACAGGGAAAATCAGAAGACTAGGGTAAAACTTAAGAAGCTGCAGTTCCTTCTACAAGCTGGAGATAAAATTTCTTTTTTTCTGGTAAATGCAGAAGAAAGCAGCCACCTGATTCGGCTTTTGCAGTCATATTCTAATCTGCCACGGCCATATTGTTTACTGAAACGAAAACTGAATATAGCCCACAATTGAGGTTACCAAATACACTTGTATAAAGCCTTTCAGAGCAATAGCACATCAGCTGGTAGAGGCTGCTACTAGAAACTAAGGTTTCTTTGTTTCTTAGCAGCAGATGATTTCCTCTCCTAGGGCAATTATGTAGCCTAATTGCCTGTAATAATCATCCCTGCTAAAAGTGTGCTAATGCCAGCCCTTCTCGTTTTTGCAGGCAGTGTCTCTTTACCAACTTTCTGCTTCCAAGTACCAGAGATGGGCTGCACACATTTAGAAAACACAAGTAATGTTGAAGAACATAAGATTTTATTATCTGAAGACCTTCATTGATTCTGTTATTCGTATTTAAGCTGATAGTAAAAAATCATTTAAAAAAGAGAAAAAAAGATAATGTTATTTCTGATATGTGACCTATTCCTAAAAGATTCATTGTCCTTCCAGTTACTTACAGTTGGTTGGGGTGTATTTTTATTTGTTAACAGTTCTTTTTATTTATTCTTTTTTCTAAGATACTAGTTAGATATACCAATGCTAGACTTTGCTGTGCTGCATTAAGACAATTTTTAAAAGTAAGTTGGAAAAATCACAAAAAAGTCATAGGGTATACTGTACATTGGCAGGATGGATTTTAATAGTATAACATATTTTTGTCAGTACTGACTTTTGTGGTTTTATTTGGATGTTATCTGTGTTTTCTTCCTAGCAGTTGTAGCAATACATTATAATTAAAAAAATTATAATTCAGAAATATGTTTTACAGCATTCACATATGTGGCAGTGAGCAATATAGCTTGATTTTTGGGCAAAGTTTACCAAAATACATAACCATACAGGCTGAAAACAAAGGTCCATCCAACCTAATATCTTTTCTGTCAGTAGCCAGGAGCAGATGTCTAAAGAAGGGTACCTTCTCTATCCTTCCTTTGTCTAAGAGTATCTATTATGATACTCTTAAGAAACTTGCAGTCCTGGGACTTTCTGCACCTAGTACTGTAGCACCAGTATATATTTTCAACATAGTCTGCTTAGAGGCCAAATGCTTAAAATTCAGTTACTGGCAGTAGGTATATGGTAAGTGCACAGGCAGGTCAAAAGGTCTCTGAAGCAGTACTGTACCCCAGAAATACTGAGAGTTCCCAGAAGTTTAGAGGTGAACTGTATAAAGATGTCCAAGAGGGGACTGTTCAGTTCCCTGTGGTCTGCTTCCATGGATCCTCTCTTCATCAGAAAAATGGAAAGGGAAGCTACATACTCAGTTTGCTTTTAAAGGTAGAGATATCATTGCAAAGGTGCAATGATCATGCCTGTGAGTATGCCTTTTCCATGAGGGGAGAGCAAGCCGTCACTGTTAAATTTGTCTGGAAGGAAAGCCTTTTATTCTGATTAAGTCACATTTTAGAACTCAGAGAGGGCTATACTGCTTACTAAGCAAAAATGATTGCAGTTTGATGTATGCATTTGATATTAGCACTTTGATAATTATTTAATGCCTGTTTTTGCCACTGAAGTCAAAAAAGGCACACATAATAGCCTCATTACTGCCAAAGATGAGCAATAAGGTTTGGTGATGTCTGATTAACGCAGGAACACCTTGTTGCATCTTAAAATACAGGAAAAGAGGCAAATTAACTTTATTTGGAGGAACATCTTCCATGAAAGCAGAAATTATAACCAGCAACTCTTCACAGACACTGGAAGTGAAATTCTGCATGTGGGTTAGAGAGAGTTTATTTATAGAATCATAGAATCTTTTAGGTTGGAAAAGACCTTTAAGATCATCGATTCCAACTGTTAGCTAACACTGCCAAATCCATCACTAAACCTTGTGATATGATTGGGCAGAGGGAGCTATCTGTGAGAAGCTGTACACCATGACCAGGTTGTGGGTGTGTCCAGAGAAGGGGTATGAATTCCTTGCAGTTTGAAAATTGAACAAAACCATGAGATGTTGATTCATGAGGTGGCAAAATTTCCTTCCCTTCCAGTGAAAGTGCTCCTCTCTGCTCTCTGTTATGTCCAACACAGGGATATGCCAGTCCAGATGCTTTCCAGTGTCATCTAATTTTGTAGGCTGGAGGCTTGTTCTAACTTAGACTGGCTGAGGAGCCCCAGGATGCAGGCTTTACACCACCTAAAGGTCACTCTGGCAAGGTGGCCAACCAGGCTGTCTCTCAGCCTACTTTGCCTAGTGAACTGTCACAATACGGTTGTATCCAGACAAGTATGAGGACCTCTGATGGTGACATGATGGAGGTCAGGGGACACTTTAAAGACAAAGTCTGCAACTTGTTGCCTGAATTCTGAACTGAACCTGTGGACCTGAGCAAAGACGTGGGAAGGCAGCCAGGGTCTGAAACCAAAATTAAGGGTTACCTGCAGCAAAGTGCCATCTCTGTTAGTTCCCAAGAAATGCTTTAATCTTTAATTTTTTGACTAAGACAGTATTATTTTATAGAGCCCAGGTGTTGGTAAGTTAGCAGAGAGCCCAGAGTATTCAGGAGTCCCAAGCTGAGGAGCCAACAGCCAATAAAATTACGTCAAATAAAGCTGTGTAAACCTGAAGGGTTTTTTCCTACCACCCAAATCATACAACAAGGCAAGATTATTTTGGGCCCTATCACTTTACATGTACCTGGACACCAGTCATGTTTGTCATCGCTATGTGGCTTGATGAGAGATGTGGATGGAACTACACAAGAGTTAACTCTAAGTTGACCCTTCTGTGAGTCTTTTGTTGTTGCACATTCTTCCAAATAGAAACAGGCTTGCCCTTCCTCCAGGGACATTTCATTGCTTGACCACTATTTTTCAGGCATAAACAGAACAGGTCTGGACATTGAACCCCCTGACTTTTGCATCCCCCTGAGAGGAGGAGAAAATCCAGCACAGATCAGAAGAACCTTTCCTCTGCATATGGTGCTGCTCATTATTGGGAACATGCAATGACACTGGACAAATACTAAATTTTGCAGAAGCTGAAGGAATCATGGGGCTACTTATGTAGCAGGATATTGTTGCAGAGTGAAAACTCAGAAAGAAAGAGCAGCCACTGAAAGTGGTTTTGCAAACTGCCAGCCTTATGTAATTCACAGAGAGTGTGCTGCTGCTGAAAAAGGAGCGATGCTGTGCTTAACTTTAATAGGCAGCTGTAAACATTGGGACAAACTGCTTTGGTGGTAGCTCTGTCCAATTCAATGGGATGAAATGCGAGCTAAATTTGGTATCTTGCGACTGCCTCCCTTGGGAGGCTGCACAGATGCTTTGGAGTCCTGAGAGATTTATCCCATCCTTGACTTCCCCTGCTATTTGTATGATAATGAGAACTGCAACATCCAGACTGCTTTATAAGCATCATGCCAGTGTACTCCATGTCACCGAAGGATCTGAAACACCCAATACCGATGCTTAGCTGGATACCCTTTTGCAAGGTGTGGGCACGGTGTAGCCAAGATGTGTCCCTGTTTATTGGATAGGATAAAAATTCTCACAGTATGTTACCTTAAGGTTTAGTTGTCTTCAGCTTTACTTAGCTTATACTCCTCCTAGAAACTGTTTCTGTGTTTACTTTTGCTACATACTTTTAATTAGAGACCACACCTAGGTCTTAATATTGAAATATTAGATTCTGTTATGGAAGTACTGCGTGCAGCTCCCTTCAAAAAACAAAGCAGAACAAGAAAGCCCACCTTCACTGGCACCTCCTGATTTTTCCACCCAGTGTGTGAAAGAGGAAACAGGGAAGTGGTTTTCTGATTCTACAGCTGGACCTGTACAGACCTTTTTGTAGGAAAAGGAGTACTGCTCTTCCAAGACATGTGGTCTGCCCTTTCTACCTTAATGAGGATTCCACTGTGTGCTCTTACAGTTTTCTGAGCGTGTGCGGGGGACTGAAACTCAGCATGGCACCAGTGCTGGGTACTCTGCATTCCTACACAGTTACCTCAGCCGCTGTCCTCTCTCCTCAGCAGGGATGATTAGCCAACAAGTGTATCTATCTTGTAAGCATGTGGGTTGTCGCTCCAGCTATGCACACTCACCCACACACACAGTCATGCAGGCTGAAAAAGTCAAAGGCATGTCTTGCTGGCATGGTAGTAATGCAGCCAAAATTAAAAATGAAACAGGGAAGAGACATAAAACTGAAACGTAACCACTATGTATGTGATTGCTGTTCACAATTTTCTTTGAGCAAGCTCTTTAATAGGTGTGACCCATGCAAGATAGAACAATCATTGAGTTTAGGAAGCTATGTATCTACAAACTTAGGGGTTGTTTACTCTTCACAAAAGAAAAGTTTCATGCAGACCTGCTCTGTGCGCTGCCTGCAGCACAAGGTCCAAGGGCTGAGAATGAGAGCAGGCTGCGGCAGGCGCCAAGGGCAGCCAGTGGAGCTGACAGCCAGGGTGAGGCATTTGGCTGTGAGGTTATGCTCCTTTGTTTAGATCTCTTTAAATTGGGGAATGCTGGAAGGGCTCTCAGAGCAGGTTATTATTTGTCCGCTGCCCAGAATCTGGCCCTTGTGTTGCTTATTAGCTGTGTAGAGAGGGATATTTTACTGACACGGAAAGGACTTTGTTCTCCAAACATTTTACAGGACCTGGCAAGGTGGAAACATCCTGTCAAGTCTTAGTAAAATGTAGATAATTTTAATTCCACCATTGTGTTTTCCTAAGAATATATCTGCTGGTATTTATCCCACACACACCCCCACCCCGGGAGGTCTGGATATGATATATTTCCCTGGTGCCTTGGAAGAGAACTGTAGTGAGTGACACTTGTATATGGCTTGCCTAAAAAGTAGATACCATGAAGAGAGGTTCTGCACTCAGGTTGACTTGGCTTCCTGAGTTTTTCCGACAACAGCCTGGGTCACCACAACCTTTGCTGCAGAAATGCAGTTCCATGGGCCAAAAACACTGGCCATATTCTCTTTAAGCTAAGCTGAAACCAAAGGCAAGATGACCTTTCTTACAAAACTTGCTGCTTAGTAGATATAGCCTGCAGATCAAGGTCTGGAGCTTGTTTTGATTTTTTCATCTCTGGGTTTGAAGCCTTGCACCAGCAAAACAGGAGACAGCATTTCAGAGCAAAAGTGTGCTTGCAGAGCCTGATACCATTCAGTAACTACACTCTGTGAAAAAGAATTAAAACTTTTGCCTTAAAGAAGAGTAGTGGGTCTGCAGTTATTTTAAGGATGGAGTTGATTCAGTATTTCTTCTTAAGGAAGGAGAAATAAGGAAAAGAACTTCTTCATGTTCTGTTTTTTGACATGTTGAGGTGCATGACATCTTAAGATTTTAAACTAGTTTGTGGGGGGAAAAAAGTTATTGGGTGTAGTTAGAAACTAATTTTATTTATGGGTTCACTTCACCTTGGAAATAAAGCCAAATTTAGGTCCAGAGCATCTATCCCTAACATTGCAGACTTCAGTATCTATAACATTTCTTTAAAATTGCATTGTAAAAATAAATTGGAATAATGACGGCACAGCTAAAGAGAAACTAATTGCTGAAAAATGAGAGATGATAAAACTAACTGTGCAACACAAAGGAATCAGCCAACAGAAAACCACTTCTGCTCTTGGGATGCTGTGTCTCAAAGGAAAGAAGAACAGTGAAAAATTAATTTGCATTTTACTTGGGAGAACTTTTAATGGAAGATTTTAATTCTGCATGTAGTGAAAATCCTCAGAGAGTATGAAGTAGATTTATAAAACCGACAACAAATATTTTCTAGGAGTTGTTTACTAGTAAAAATGCATAAATAATAAAACCGCTAACAACAAAAGTTGAAAGCGTTGTGAACTTACCAGAAACGGATCTGAAAACATTTACTTGGGAAACCCCCTGCCATGTTTAGGAAAAGACTCCATAAAGCATTTCTTGTAATTGAGAAAAGTAACTTTATTGTGCAAAAATTCCCCTCTCCTTTGCCTTCGAAGAAGGGGCTGGGCCACAGTTACTATGTGTTGAAGTGACACATGAAGCCAATGGGTAAGCATAGCTGGTCTGATTTCCACCATCAAAGGATTTGGCCGTTTGTCCCAGTCGTGGTAATGCACGGGATGCCTGGATGAAAGCATCCTGTCTGAGTCTGAGGATGGACTGAGGAGGTGTGGTCTTCACCTAAGAGGGCAGTGCTGTCACTCAGGGCCCCCTCAGCAAGCTGGAGCTAACGGGAACCCCCTAAATGGCAATAAAAGTAAAATCTGCCATTTAGGATGGGATAACCCCATCAATAGTATGGGCAGGGGGCCACCTGGCGAAAGCAGTGTCTGTGCAGAAAAGGTAGCAAGGATCCTGGTAGCCAGCATGTTGAGCATGCCGGCCAGCAAGCAAAATGTGCCCTGTTCTGCATCAAGGGATGTGATTTTTTTCTCTCTCCTCAGCACTGGTGAGGCTGCAGCTGGAGTCCTGCATCTGGCGCATGAAAGATACCCATAACTTGGAGTGAGTCCAGGTGTTGAGGGGGCTGGAGTACTTGATCTATTGCTGTGGTCAACTCCCTAAAGGGTGGCTGTAGTAAAGATGGGAGTTAAGCTCTGCTGGACCTTGCACAGCAAGAGGATGAGAGTCAAACTGCTGCAAATTTCAGCAAGGAGAATTGGAACAAGATATAAAGAAAAATGGTTTTTCCCTGAGGGGGTCGAACACTGGGGCAGGCTGGGCATCCCTATCCCTGGAGATACTCAAAGCTTGACAGAAAACGGTCCTGGTCTCACTTTGGAGTTCGTTAGCCCTGTTTTGAGCAGCAGGGTGGACTGGATGGCTTCCAGCCACCTTTTCCAACCTAAAATGTCTTTTGATTCTTTCCTGTTCTAGGGGTGCTCTCAGGCTGTGCTTATTTCTGGGCCTTGATCTTCAAGTGAGAGTAAGCTGCCTGATCGCCACTTAGAACGGACGGAGGAGGAAAGCGTCGTTAATCACATCCTCCTTTACTGACTCCTGGGGCTGCCATGAGTTAACTCACCCTTTCACATCTTAGTTCCTAGATGCCTCTTAAGGACAGATTTAAGGCCAGGGAAACACAAATCAGCCCGCAATGCCCCTAAGTATTTTAAGGTGAGCCTGCTGATAGAAGTAGCTGGCCAAGCACTTAAAAAGATAATTTCAGGTGTGTACCCATGAAGGCTATGCTTCCCTTGGGATACTCCACTCTCACTTGCTGCGTGACTGGAGAGTGTTGCTGGTGAGGAGCTGTCAGTGCCTGGTCTGCAGATGCATGGAGAGCACTCCACCCCACCCCTGCAGCCAATGCATGGGACTGCATGTGCAAAAGCCATTAAAAGCCATTTGTGCCCTCAACATTCCCACCTGATTAAAGATGTCTTGGCCTCACATGAAACCCATATTCACTCGACAAATGTTTTGGTCAGGTCTTGCCATTGTCCCCTGGTGCTGGCTCCTGCCAATGCTGGTCTGGCTCCAGACATGCAGCAGACTGGGTCTTCCCAAGATGTGCTCAAAAAGCTGCTCCTTATATTGCCTTCTGTGGGAAAACACACATTGCCTTCTTGAACCATACTGGTCCATTACAGCAGTTCTTCTTTGGCTCACTAGACTCAATCGTACTGATCTGCACTTATTTATAGGTAATTGGTGACAAATGAGCTCAGATTATTCACTTTTTCAGCAGCAAGACATACCCAGCTGTGGTAGAACGGGCTAAATCACAAAAAGTGATTTGTAAATATTTTTTTAAATGAACTCATGGACATATTATTAATCTGTAAGTATTGTGACATAGTTCACAAAAGTATCTGTAGTTCTCAAATGTCAGCCAGACAGATATGTGTCTTGCACTGCTTTCCCTGAGTCCGTGACTCCTTGGTCAGGTGTTGTGTTCTCCTCGATGGCTGTGTTTCTCTTCTTTAAAAATTACCAGTCATGTAACCACAGAGCAAAGACAGCCCACGCGTTTGAGGTGACTCTTGGGTATAGTAAATAGTTGATGTAAATAATCCGTGAAAGGCTAAGGCTTGGTCACATGAACTAAATACTTCTGAATTACTAAGATGTTGCAAGAAGGTAAGTCCAATTCATGAACAGGGCAAACTGCTAAACTTACAACACACTTTACTGACAGTAAAATGCAATGTGCCCAGCTCAGTGAAGAACATATCTGTAGGGGAGAACAAAACCATAGCAAAATCACAGATTTAATGTTCTTCCTTTGTGACAGGTTACTGCATTTTGCTCTCTGCTGCTGCATATCTATGGATTCATCTGCTGCTTGGTTTACAGTAAACCAAAGTTAGCTGTAGGAGTGCAGGCTGTATCCTCATATGATCTCTCACTCCCAGATTTCCTAATATGCCCCCATGTCCTTGTTATCAAAAAGTCTTTCAGGTTTCTAGAGTAGCATGTCATCCTGGAAACTGCAGCTTTGCTTTCCAATTCTCCAGCACTGTTTAGTCTTTTTTCTCTCCCTGCTCATTATCCTTAGAGTGAGAATGGCACATACAGAAGTATGACGTGACAGTGCTTGCATGCTGACAGGCACGCGAGAAGATCCCTGCTGGCAGGAGCATTAGAAAACAGATTTCTTTGCAGTTCTGGCCTATGCTCTCTGTGTCCTATTCTATACAGCTTGAGCATAAGCAGGAAAATGAGTAGTATTTTAAAGCTGAGGCTGTGAGGCTTATAAGAAAATAGAGAATTATGTTTTAAAAGTGAGATTTACTTTCTTCAGGTGGCCATTAAAAGTCTATTCGCAATTTACATTCTGCTTAAACTCTTTAAAAAAATTGTTTAATTGCCATTAAAGTGGTGCACAGACAAAAAGCTGATCCTCTGCAAGCTGTAAGCATGCATAAGCAGGGGCCAAAGGAAGGATTTCTGGTGTAACATTGAACTGGCTTTTCTGTCTTGCTGTTGTGTCAGCATTGACCCATCTTTGGGTCAGAGTTGAAAAAGTGTGGGATGTGGAAAGCGATACTCTGGAGGAGGCTGCCTCCTCTTCCCTGCTTCCTGCTGGGGTTTTCTGCAGGACAAGTAGGAGCATGTTTCCACAACCAGGCTGACTTCTCTGACCACACAGGCTGCTGGAGAGTGCAGACCTGCTCCATTGCCCCAGCGGCGCTTCCCCAAAGCCAGCCTTGCCGAGACCCCCTCTCCATGCAGCAGCAGCGGCCGCCACACTGCACAGCCTCTTGCACAGGCAGACATGCACCTCGGCGGCAGACACCACAGTGAGGGTGGAGTGGTTCCTTTATTTTCAGGAATAAAAGCCCTGGATCCAGGCAGTCACATGAACAGAACAATGTATAAACAAGGTCTGCAATTATTTAGCTGACTGCCATGCCCAAAGCTGAGCATAGATACGTATTAGAGCAAAGCTGGACTGGTAGCTTGGTTACTTTTTCCGTCCTTCAGCCAGGGAGTCAGTGGTGGCTCCATTTGGACCAGGCATCCTCAGTATTCCCACAATCAGTCATCAGGCTGGCGTCTTGGAACAAGTGGTAAGCTGAAGCAAGCTATATGGAGAGCTGCCAGTTTCTCCTCCTTGATGTTGTTATTTCAGCCCTGGCTGCTTTTCCTGAGGAACTTTCCCTTCAAATGAATGTTTGAGATGTGATGGCTGAATGTTTCAACAGTAAAGCATATATACAGGTTCACACTCATTGGTGGCCAGAGGGCATTTGAGCCAGAGATGCATAGTAATTATTTGCCAACTATTTTCTACTTGTATTAAAAGTGTCAGGACACAAACATTCCTGCTCTCCTTGTCAAATTTGCTTTTGTGAAAGTAACTATATTTCCTACCAGTTTTATCTTGCTTTGGGATTTCCTTGGCCTTTGTTGTAAACAACATGTCCAATAGCTTGTATTTCAAAAACTTACATTTCAAAAAGCATCCACCAGAACCTAGAGTGTAACCTGGTATTTCCAGGAGAGATACAATTTGTGCCTTAGATTTCACTGAGATCATCTTATTTTGCAGACAGAAAGTAAAATGTTTCTTTAAAATAAGAAACTGTCGTACCAAGTCCTGCCCAGGGTCACTGGCCAGTGCCAGCCACCCCAGGACTGTCAGGCCTGGCCAGCCTGGCATTTCATGCTCCTTAAAGAGTTCCAAGTCTACTTGCTTCTAATAATATATTTATAGCAGGTTTTGGAAAGTGGCTGTAAAGGGTTTGTGTCAAGTGAGGACACAAAACAAGGCGAGCAAGGGCCCAATGGGAAGAGAGTCCTATTTGCAGAAGGTCCCAGATCCCTGAGTGGCAGCTGGGGTTGGGACAGCCCCAGCATGTCCCCTTCTCTACCCCTGAGCCACTGCTGGGCCAGCCTGAGCTTGTCAGGGCACCGCAGCACACCCCTGTGTGTGAGGGGGTGCCAGGCAATCTTTAGAGACATTTGTGTATTTCTCTTTTCCTCCTCTAGCTCCTCATGCTGCCCCAGTCCTCCTGGTAGCTTAGAAAGCCTCTCAGTATCCCACATGAACGTTCAGTATTGCACTTTCTAGCACATGTGATGGAAGGGCTTCTGCTTTATGTAAAGGATAGCATGGAGATACTAAAGAAGCTTGAGGGTAGGGCCAACTGGATGTCCATTAAGGACTTCACCAACAGACACCCTATTTCTTCTCTTTACAGTCTGTTTGCAGTGGGAGTAGCTCTATTGTAAGTGTGCCTTCTGCTAAATTCAAGTTCTTATACAAATCCCAAGCACTAATTAGTACCTTTACTTGTAACCCACAGAGCATTACGCATCTGACCTCTTTACAGCTCTTTATAGTTCCAGTGGAGGGACAGGGGCATACTGCTGGAAGAGGGGTGAAGAGTGTCCTTTCTACCTGCCAGCCTGGCTGCTGCATGCTCATGCCAGGGGCAGCAAAGCAGCTGCTCCCCTGGCTGGTCACGCAGAGGATGCAGGCCCATCACCTCGCGCTGCTGGCACAGCAGCAGTTGCAGGTGACACAGATGAAAGCGCCAGGAAGACTCTTGTCTCGAGGAGGCCTGGCAGGGTGCTGGGGGGAGCTTGGTGGTGCATGCTGCCTGTCTGTGGGTTTTAGCCTTCAGTGTCAATGGAGGCTTGCCCACCAGCTAGTTTCAGATCCTGAGTGCCTAGCTAGATTCACTTGTGGTGTTTTACTGGGGATATACTGTCTGGGCAAGTCCCTTCAAGCATAATCCCTATTAAAGTCAACTTGGAGAAGCTCCCAGTGACTCTAGCAGGCATTGAGTCATACTGACAGTCACCTCCTCTTCCAGGCATCCTGCCTGTGCCAAAAGCCTGTTGAAGGGAGTGCGGACTGAGAACCTTCAGCATCCATTTGAGCGGCTCACAAAAACAAGTCCCAGGGACAGGACCCTGGCCTACCACTGGAGCTAGGAGCAGGTTAATTGTCCAGGCTTCTTCTCCTGCATTTTGTCTGTGGGTGTATGTTGTGGTTTAGCCGGCGACTCAGCCCCACACAGCCGCTCGCTCACTCCCCCACTGGTGGGATGGGGGAGAGAATCAGAAGGGTAATGCTCGTGGGTTGAGATAAGAACAGTTTAATAATTCAAATAAAAACCCACCACCAACAAAAAAGTAATGGAAAGGAAAACAATGAGAGGTGTGAAACCCAGGGGGGGAGGGGAAGGGAATGAACCGCCAAAACAAACAGTACGCGATGGAGCTGCTCACCGCCCGCTGACCCGATGCCGCCCTTCCCCTTATTCCATACCATTTACGCCATGCCCAGGTCCCATACCATCCCATACAACCTCACCAACCACCATCCCTCCCCTTCCCTTCCTTTGACATAGTACACAGACATCATTCCCTTAGTTCATGGACCTTCCTTGTAAAATGTCCATAAAAATGTCCATTGAGGTCACCCAGCCCATGGCTCCGGGCTCCATCTGTCGTATCAGTGTTTCAGGGTGGGAGAGGTGGTGTGTGTGGCGTTGGGTTGCTGCACACCGAGTCAGTCTTTGTTCCATCACTGCTGCACGGCTTGTTTCATCAAAGACTATCTTCCATGGGTTGGGAGGTTTGTACTATGATATCATTGATACAACACAGAGGTGACACACAATATTATATAGCACCTCGCATTGTGCCATTCAGTTCATTGGCTGTTTTTGCCCAAAATCAAATCCCCTTGAGGCACACATCGGATTTCCCCATCCTCCCGCATCACCCACCAAGTACACCCAGGTCCTCGAGCGAAAGCAATCCCACGAATGGGTTTGCCTTTGCCTGAGGCAGGAGGAACCCAGACTGTTTTGCCCAGCATACTTTTTGCGTGCACTACAGGGACTCTATCCCCTTCCACAGTATGTAGGATTTCTGACTGGGCAGGGCCAGCTCGGTTGGCAGATCCCCTCGTGTTGACTAACCACGTGGCTTTTGCTAAATGTGTATCCCAGTGCCTGAATGCCCCACCCCCATTGCTCTCAGTGTAGTTTTTAACAGTCCATTGTACCGTTCAATTTTCCCAGAGGCTGGTGCGTGATAGGGGATGTGATACACCCACTCAATGCCATGCTCTTTGGCCCAGGTGTCTATGAGGTTGTTTTGGAAATGAGTCCCATTGTCTGACTCAGTTCCCTCTGGGGTGCCATGTCGCCACAGGACTTGTTTCTCAAGACCCAGGATAGTGTTCCGGGCAGTGGCGTGGGGCACGGGATATGTTTCCAGCCAGCCAGTTGTTGTTTCTACCATTGTAAGCACATGGCGCTTGCCTTGGCGGGTCTGTGGGAGTGTGATATAGTCAGTTTGCCAGGCCTCCCCATATTTATAGTTCAGCCATCGTCCCCCATACCACAGAGGCTTTACCCGCTTCGCTTGCTTGATGGCAGCGCACGTTTCACATTCGTGGATAACCTGGACAATAGCGTCCATGGTCAAGTCCACCCCTCGATCACAAGCCCACCTGTATGTTGCATCTCTCCCTTGATGGCCTGAGGTGTCATGGGCCCACCGAGCTAAAAATAGTTCACCCTTATGTTGCCAGTGCAGATCCACCTCAGCAATCTTGGCAGCCTGATCTACCTGCTGGTTGTTCTGATGTTCTTCAGTGGCCTGACTCTTGGGGACATGAGCATCCACATGACGTACTTTTACAACCAGGTTCTCTACCCGGGCAGCAATATCTTGCCACAATGTGGCAGCCCAGATGGGTTTGCCTCTGCGCTGCCAGTTGCTTTGCTTCCATTGCTGCAGCCAGCCCCACAGGGCATTTGCCACCATCCAGGAGTCAGTATAGAGATAGAGCACTGGCCTCTTTTCCCGTTCAGCGATGTCTAAGGCCAGCTGGATGGCCGTTACCTCTGCAAACTGGCTCGATTCACCTTCTCCTTCAGCAGTTTCTGCTACTTGTCGTGCAGGACTCCATACAGCAGCCTTCCATCTCTGGTGCTTCCCCACAAGGCGACAGGACCCATCAGTGAACAGGGCATATTGCTTCTCATTTTCTGGCAGTTTGTTATAGAGTGGGGCTTCTTCAGCACGTGTCACCTCCTCCTCTGGTGATAATCCAAAGTCTTTGCCTTCTGGCCAGTCCATAATCACTTCCAAGATTCCTGGGAGACTGGGGTTTCCTACTCTGCTGCCAGAGGCATTGAGAAGAATGCATTAGCGATATCAATTGTGGCATAACCACTTGGCTGCCTTGGACTCCAGTTCGTATTGAAGTT
Organism: Phalacrocorax carbo; assembly: GCF_963921805.1. Lineage (NCBI taxonomy): Eukaryota > Metazoa > Chordata > Aves > Suliformes > Phalacrocoracidae > Phalacrocorax > Phalacrocorax carbo. The sequence goes on from NC_087548.1 coordinate 48,654,048, forward strand.
CTAGCATGTCTGGCACGGCAGCACTCAACGGTGGAGTGACTTTGTTCAGGCCACGATAGTCTACTGTTATCCTCCACTCTCCATTAGACTTCTGCCTTGGCCATATGGGACTGTTAAAGGGTGAGTGGGTCTTACTGATGACTCCTTGGCTCTCCAGTCAGTGAATGAGCCCAGGGATGGGGATCAGAGAGTCTCAGCTGGTGCGATATTGCTGCCGGTGCACTGTTGTGGTGGTGATTGGCACCTGTTGTTCTTCGACCTTCAGCAACCCCACCACAGAAGGGTCATTCAAGAGGCCAGGCAAGGTAGACAGCTGTTTAATTTCCTGTCTCCAAGGCGGCTACACCTAAAGCCCACCTGTACCCTTTTGGGTCCTTGAAATACCCTCTCCTGAGGTAGTCTATGCCAAGGATGCACGGAGCCTCTGGGCCAGTGACAATTGGGGTGCTTTTGCCACTCATTCCCGGTTAGACTCACTTCGGCCTCCAATACAGTTAGCTCTTGGGATCCCCCTGTCACTCCAGCAGTGCTGATGGGTTCTGCCCCTGTATAGTTTGATGGCATTAAGGTGCACTGTGCGCCGGTGTCCACTAAAGCTTTATACTCCTGTGGGTCAGGTGTGCCAGGCATCGGATCCACACAGTCCAGTAATCCTGGTTACCCCTTTCCTCCACCTGGCTGGAGGCAGGGCCCCTCTAGTCCTGATCATGGCAGTCACAACTCACTTCCTGCAAATGTGAATCAAGAGTCTCTCAATTAAGCTCAGAAATAAAATCAGTGCTTCTACTCCTCTGTCTGGGGACCTGCTCACCGGAAACTGGAGCAGCAGCTTTCCTGGAACAACCTCCCTGAGTGATTGTTTTCCTTGCAGCTCACATACCTGTGCCTCTGGGGTTGAGGTAGGTTTTCCATCCCACTTCCTCATGTCCTCTCCGTGGTCACGCAGGTAGAACCATAGGGTGGCCCATGGTGTGTATCCCCTCCTTTGAGCAAAAGGATGCTTATTCCTAACAGCTGAGACACTACTCTGTAGAGGTGGGGAGCAGGACATATCTTCTTTGAGTTGCTGGACCTCTGGAGATAGTTTCTCCACAGCAGAGACTAGCGAGGAAGAGATATTTGCTTCATAATTCCGGACTCTATCAATCATGTCCTCCACTGTTGGTGCCTTGTCCCCTTTCCAGGACATCACTGCTAATGAGTTTGCATGTGAAGACGGTGCGCTCTGTACAAATTTCCGCCACATGGGTCATGTGCACTTGGCTTCATCTGGATCTTTGGATGACTGTTGATCGTCCAGGTCACCATAGATCACCTCAAGCACAGCTAATTCCCTCAGGTACTGGATACCTTTCTCCATGGTCACCCATTTTCCTAGGTGATATACAATATCTTCCTTGAAGGGGTACCTTTCCTTCACTCCGGACAGAAGTCACCTCCAGAGGCTGAGGGCTTGTGTTCCTTTTCCAATTCCTTTGTCAATGCCCCCTTCCTCAGAAAGGGAACCCAGTTGTTTGGCTTCTTTTCCCTCTAGTTCCAGGCTACTGGCCCCATTATCCCAGCACCGGAGCAGCCAGGTGACAATGTGCTCACCTGGTGGTCTCTATTTCATTTATGACTTCTTCCTCCTCTCCTGATGATGGCCCTGCTTTTTCATCATCTCATTCTAAACGAGTTGACGTCCACTTCCAATATTTCGTCTTGTGTATGGGGGCGACTGGTACTGACATTCTCTGAGTCAGCTCCAGTGCTTGTCCTGGGGGTTTGAGTGGCTGCAGTGTTTGTCACTTTGCATTTCAATCCAGAGACCTTCTCTTCCCCTTGGGAGCACTGAACACTGTTGAGCAGGGCCCGGTACGCATGGGCCAGGCCCCAGCACGTTGCAGTGATCTGTGTCTCTCTGGAGTTCCCAGTGTAACAACATACTTTCTCCAAATATTCTACTAGTTTTTTAGGATTCTGCACTTGTTCGGGGGTGAAACTGCAAAACACTGGGAGTGCCCACTGCCCTAGGTATTTGCCCATGCTATCCCACATGCCCTGCCACTCGTAACTATCATGCCTTGGGGCAGATTTCTGGGTGATATTCTTCAAGTTGCTTAGCCAAAATCAAAACAATATGCCCAAAAACTAACAATAAGTGCACCTTAACCGCCCAAGGATGTTCAAGATACAAAAAAGTTGTTGTAACAAAGGCACAGACATCATAGAAAAAAGTTGAAAAGATACCATTCTGTATTTCCTCCATATAAAATCTCTCAGAGGAGGAGGTATAATTGCTAATCGCCTCAACAAGGTGGTATCCAAAGTACAGTAATGGTTTCAGCAAAAACCCCAAATACCAGGTAAAGCTGAAAACAAATATTTGCATAACAAATCTCGTAGGCAAAACACTACTAATCACAGCAGAACACAGCAGACTAAACAAACCAACACCAACCTTTAACACCAACTGCAAAAAGGACAACATGGTGCTGTGACCAGCAGCTGTTATTATCTCCAACCCTCGAGCCCCACCTTGGGCGCCAAAAAAGACTGTCGTGGTTTAGCCGGCGACTCAGCCCCACACAGCCGCTCACTCACTCCCCCACTGGTGGGATGGGGGAGAGAATCAGAAGGGTAACGCTTGGGTTGAGTTAAGAACAGTTTAATAATTAAAATAAAAACAACAACAACAAAAATGCAATGGAAAGGAGAACCATGAGAGGCACGAAACCCGGGGGGGGAAGGGAACGGGGAGGGGAATGAACCGCCGAAACAAACCGCACGCGCCGCAGCCGCCTGCCCACCCGACGCCGCCCCCGAGCCACAACGGCCCCCCCCCAATATACTGGTCATGGGGTCACATGGTGTGGGATGAACACGCCATTGGCCAGTCGGGGTCAGCCGCCCCGGCCGTGGCCCCGCCCCTCCCGGCCTCCCGCCCACATGGCAGAGCGCGGGAAGCTGGAAAGGTCCCCGACCCCCACAGGCACCGCAGTGAAGAGAATTAACCCCTTCTCAGCCAAAACCAGCACAGTGTAGCAGGGAGTGGAAACAACTCCAGCAGTGCACTGATTGCTCCCTACAGGTTTGCCCATTTGCAAAAGGTCAGCTCGGCCCAGGGGACATGAAGGTGAGCTTTAAAAGTCAGGTTTAGGTAAAGTAAAGGCAACAAAGGCGGGGCAAAAAGGGAGACAGGTCCTATTTTCCTTAGAGTATGAAGAATGAGCACAATGAGTAAATGAGACACTTTATAAGCCAATATTGTATATGTATGTATATGTATGACTGCTCAGACCTCTATTTTGCAGAAGCTATCTGTTTACTTTCTGGACTTGAGATTTAGTGCTGGTGGGAACAGCAAGCATCCTGACTCCACATATTCCACAGGAACATAAACAAAAAATGTATCACATTCTTCATAGGAACAAAATAACATCTAAATAGATATTCAGTAAACTTTCTTAAAGCAGTTATTTTTATCACTTATTTTCTGTCTACTGGAGACCAGTAGTTTTCTAGTAGAAGGTGTGTCTGAATAGTTGATATTTTTGGTTTGGTTATCAAACTGCCAGAGAAATTCAAGGTCTACCCAAAATAAAATTGCATTTTACATTTCTTGCAGAAATTAAAACCAAAAATATGTCTCTTCTACATCAAGCAAAAAACAAATTTTGACCCAAAACATATGTATCATTCCCACTTGAGGAGTTTCTAATGAGTGCACATAAAAGAACTTCTAGCAGCATGGACTTGCATCTCCTGTGTCCCCAGTGAATACTCTGTGCAGTATATTATGGGCTGTCCTTCAAGAAGCTGTCTCAGTCTCTTCTGTCAAACCCCAGTTTCTCTGGCATGCGGCTTTTATATACACACCCTGCTACACATTCAAAGCCTTATTCGCTAAGGTACACAGTGTTTCAGGATCTGTAACAATTGTGTAACAATGTAGCACTGGTTAGAAATCAGCAGTCTCCACACACTGTGTACTTTTGGTTATCCATTTTTACTGATAATCCATGATTATTAAAAATTATTTAGAAAGACACTGTAGTGAAAGACTGACATTATTACAGGCCATTGCTGGCAGAAAATGCAGACCAACTGCAGATCAGAAAATGCAGATCAACTGTGGACAGGCTGGAAGGGGTCCAGAGAAGGGCCACCAAGATGATCAAAGGACTGGGAAGCCTGCCATACGGGGATAGGCTGGGAGAGCTGGGTTTGTTCAGCCTTGAGAAAAGGAGGCTCAGAGGGGATCTCATCACCGTGTGCCCGTACGTAAGGGGTAGCTACAAAGAAGATGGAGACTTCTTTTTTACACGGAGCCACATGGAGAGGACAAGGGGGAATGGACACAAGTTGCTCTTGGGGAGATTCCAACTGGACATGAGAGGGAAATTTTTCACTGTGAGGATAGTCACCGTTGGAATAACCTCCCCGGGGAAGTGGTTGACTCGGCCACGTTGGACACTTTCAAGATTCAGCTGGACATGGTGCTGGGCCATCTTGTCTAGACTGTGCTCTTCCTAGAAAGGTTGGACTAGATGATCCCTGAGGTCCCTCCCAACCTGAGATTCTCTGATTCTGTGAACTGTCTGTTTATTTCAGATAATCAACAGCAACAGACAATGTAGTCTGTGAAGCCGAGATATGTGTGAAGGTATCCAAACTTTCATTAAGTGAGCTCAATCAGCACAGCAAAAAGTCCATCAGTGGCTACATGCAGTTAACCTACGCAGCACTTTGTCCCTCCCTGTCATGAAGCAAAGTCATATTTTTGGTTCAGCTCTGGCAGTATGACAAGTGTCAATGGTTTCACCATGTCTTCATGTGAAGTGTTTGCAGGACTAGGACTTCAAACCCCAGTGTTAGTAGAGTACATGCCTATATCTGGCATGTTCATAAACCCCAGTGTCTCCCCTTGTTCAAAGTGAGAGGTGTTAAATGTGTGCTCACTTATTTGAAAGGACAAAGCCTTTCTTTGTAAACTGAGGTGAGAGGTGTGTCATATGCTATATATCATAAAGAGTGGGACTTACTATGCTCATCTCTTTTGGAGTACAAGCAGTGTTGTCTGGTTTTTATTGGGATAACACTGACACTAATTTCTGTCAAGAGAGCTGGCATAACTTACAATTTGGTTTCCACTGTAAATGGTTGTCTTTACAAATGCTGAATGCCTGTTTTGCTAATACTCACCTCAAAAGTTCACAGATTCTGAAAATGTCCCTTTCAGCCAAGTAGTCTGCTGGCATGGTCTTGAGAAACCAGGTGCATAGAAAGGGGGGATTCACTCCCTTGCTCAAGTGGGTTGTGTAGGCCGGTACTGCTGGGAGTCATTGCCCAGCTTCTGCCACAAACAGGTGTTACCAGCTTCACTTTTCCGATATCAGCATCCCCATTCAGGTTTTCTGGTCTTTTTGGTGCCAAATCAAGTCTGGATTGTCGAACATTTTGCATGCTGGCCTTGCTGCAATGTCTGTTTGGTTTATTGTGTGCCACCAGAGCTTGAGACCCTCCACCATGCTTGATATACCCAGCAAGGGTGCCTTATCTCAGCTACTCTGGGCTCCTTCTTTATCTGCTAGCAGTGCAGTTCAGGTCTTAGTTGAATACCTGTCACAGCTGCCTAACTTCTTCTGTTCAATTTAGAGGTAGATGACTACACTGGGGCGGTCATCTGTGGTGTAAGAGTGGACCATCACTTCATTTTAGCTATTGGCTAAGATATTCTAAAGTTTATTTGCTTTAGCTAGCTGCAGGCTCTTTGTAGGTCAGCCAGATAGTGCACAATAACACTAATTAATTTCCTCATATCTGGCTTTGTTCGAAACTAACAGATCCTTCTTTCCTCTCACATCTCAATTACCAGCACCAGGCAATGCCTTTGATTAGTGTATAGCCTTTATCTAACATATATGGTAGTTAGGCTGATTTAATCCAAGATACTCATAGAGCAGCACACATCCCATTTGATAGTTCACTACTATACAAGGGTATTTCCCAAAATATACTTCATTAAGAAGGACACCCAATCACATGGAACTAGTGCTTCACTACAAGCACACTTTTGTGAACCAACATAAATATAGTCCAGTGGTGGCTGTAATTTTGTTCTGTAGTGATGACACCTGTAGAAGTCTGAAGTGAAGAGGTTTCAGCTGCACGTGACTGACAATTTTCTGATTATTCAAACGGGGTAAAATTTATTAGCTTTATTTCCCTTCCTTCCTCCTGACACTATACTTGTTGCTTTTGTGATTTTATATTATGAAGAGAAGGGAGGTAAAGGCTAACTAAAGAAGTTGTGAGTTCTAAAGAAAGCATCTTTGCAACTATTTTAATATCTAGTATCACCCAAGACTCATGCCATCATTGATCACAAAAATTTTGTCAGTTATTTTAAATCAAAGTTGTCTGGAGCCAAGTGATGACCACTCAGGTGAATAAGGAGTGCTTATGTCTATAGTTGGGTTACAAGTACCATATGCTTTATATACTATTTTTTCAAAAAAGCAAAACAGACACAGAATACATCACTTTTTTTTTTTGATGTGACTGATGTCCATACATGCCTTCTTTCCTTACCCACACTCTTTTGCTCTGTGGAGCCTGTAGTTACCATGCAGTTTGCTGCCTGCATAGGGACCATAATTTTGTGGATGGCATGTAGTTTTCGTTACGGTTTTAGTGAAATACCTACAGACAGCAGTTGGTATGTGAATATGTGAGATGTGATAGGTCTGTATGAGATGAGGACATGAGTTCTATTTCTGCAGGTGTCTGTCAGCCGCAAAGAGGCCCCAGCACTGCAAGGCCATGTTGCCCTTAAGTTTGTTTTACTGTGTTTTGGGGCAACTGCTGATGCTCCCTAGAAATCATGGCAAGCCAAAAACCTGGTAGAAGAGGTAGAAGCTGAAAAATTTCTGTATATATTTGAGGGAAGCAATGTTACATGTGGAAACAATGCCTGCTTCATCGATTTCATTTTCAAGATTCCTGATTATCTCACATAGTATCACAGAAGGAGCACTGAACTCCTTTGGTTTGGTGCATTTGATGAACTGACCCTGGCAATGTCATGCAAGCTTCAAGCAATATGAAAACATGTAAAAGCACTTGGAGGAGAAAGCAAAGGGCCTTTGAAAAGGGATCTTACAACCACTATGTGAGGTAATGATTTTTCTGCAATCCCATTACTGCACAGGAAATAAGAAACTGCTGGGGCAAAGAGAATGTCAAGGCACTGGAGCCTGGTGTGTCTTTTCCTGGTGTATGCTGAGTGATGATACTTAGAGGGTAGGTAACAAGACACACTGCTGACTTATTCATGTTAGCCCCCACCTCATATTCAGTTGTTTGCAGGTGCAGTTCTTCCTTTAACCTGTATGTATAACCCCATTAGTTAGACTAAGGGCAGAATACCAATGTATACCCTGTCACCTACTAGCAGTTTCTAGCTGTTACACCAGAGACCTACCTTTAAAAACGACCTAGCATAAAGATCGCTAACACAGTCTTTGCCACATACCGCACTATGCAGAAGCTGCACCCCTCTCATTCATGCACGAACTCCATGGGTACATGTGAAAATATATTAGTCAGCTCTCTTCCTCAAGGACTGGGACAAAGGCTGATTTTTCCCTCATGCAACCATTCCTGTGGTCTCCACAGCTGTTACCTGACTATTTATGGAGGCAGTATAGCATTTGTTATGTGTACAGCTTGTCCTTTGATAAGTCTGGTAAATAGCAATGTTCCGACTTTGCTGGCAGACTTTTCTCTTAAGGCATTTTTGGTTGTTGCTGACGAACAGGTCATTGTTGTAACTTACATTTTGTACACTTAAGGAGTATTTTAAAGTGACAGAAAAGCAAGCCAGTTCACCTGTTCTCTGGGCCAAAAAAGACCCACTTAGACTTGCCCACCTGAAGAGACGCAAGAACATTTGCTACTTAAACATATGTCTTCTTGTGGGTCAGGAAAACCCTGTTGGATAGCAAAATTAGATTCATATTTCTTTACACAGAAGAGCATAGATTTTATGGCACTTCTAGTGCCACAGTCTCACTGACTATTTCCACTTGGCTGCCACCTCTGAGTGCTGGACTTCTCTCAGCTTGTATGATCGCTTATGGTGTGCAAATCTGGGACTGTGTCAGGAGATGAGGGTGTTCCTGATGTCTAACTCACTTTGGATAAGCATAAATGGCACCCCACAGAGCATGGTGACAGAGTATCTGGCTGTAAGGTTGCAAGGAAGCGTCACTGTTCCTGTACACCCTTGTCACCGTGGCAAGCCTCTATGTTCTATTCACAAAAACCTCATGAATGGGAGAGGTGGTGATAACATATGTATGTTCAAATGGGTTCACTGCACACAAAGGGGGGTACATGCTACACCAGTAGTGCAAGAGTGAAGCATGCATGCAGTTGCTAGTAGAAAAGGGAGGGAGAGCTATTGTGGACATTTTGAGAGGGAGCGGGAGCTGGAGCCTACAGTGTCATACACAATAGGAAACATAAGCAGAGATTCCATGAGCTAAAGAGCATCAGAGAAGAAAGACAAAAAGTAAAATGAAAGTTCTGTATTAGTTCCTTACATCACATTATGAACTTTTCATATAGGAATAGGGAAGAAGAAAATAATTAGCAGGCTACTGAGTAAAGGGCCTTGAAGTTTTATTTTAACATCTCCTGCTTAGTTTACAGTATAAGCAGCCAGCATAAAAAGTGGATGTGGTTTCAGTGAGCAGAGCTAGTATAAGTAAGAAAGGAACAATGTTTACTCAAATGCAGTGAATGCATGACTATGCAAATTCACAAGGCAAATTTTCCAAAGTCTTGAGAGCAGTGCTGAGAAACAGCACTGCTGCTTTGGTGTGACCCCTGGGAGAACCTTTTCTGCTGCCAGTGTAGAAAATTACCAATTCAGGCATTGCGCTGTTGGCCTGCAGGGAAGTGTGAAACTGATGCTGGCATTTCTCCTCTGAAGATCCCTGTGAGCCCTGTGAGGCTGCTCGAGGTGTCATCTGCCCACAGCACTACCCCTGAGAACTTCTTTGCACACCTGCAGCCCAGTGGTGCTGCTCTTCTCCTGCCATGCACTGCCCACCTACGCTCCCTCTCCACCCTCCTCCTCCTCCAGTCCCATGGCCTCACGCAAGCCATGTAGTGACTTTTTTCACTTTCCTTGACCTCTGGGTGCAGGGTGTTAGCCACAAACCAATCGGTCACTCAAAAGCAATTGTCTAAAAATAGAAAAGGCCGACTCAGCACTGACTTGTGATGCTTGCTTCCACTCTTGCTTTTACTGACATAAAGCAGAAACAACTTTACAGAGAGGAAGGATGCTACACCTTCTAGGAAATCTGAGCCTGCTCATATTGCTAGTGGGCTCTTTAGGCCAAATCCAGTTTCCCTTCCTTGTGGCCAATAGACTTTTATTATAGATTGGAGGGTGGGGAAGGAATTAAGACAGAAAAGAAGGGAAGGGATTATAATACCAGATCTATGTGGCAGTATTAGTAAGGAAAAGATAAGGCACCAGTGCTCATTTTGCTGAGGGGCTATTTTCTGTTCAGGACTTGAAAAAGACACCTCTTGTGTTTTCTCCCCTGGCTTTACTGCCTTGTGCATGGCCCAGCCCTTCAGAGTGATCCCAGAGTCAGCCCTTTGTGAAAGGTTATGCTCTTTATTTATTTTTCCCCATCAGCAAAGCTTAAAGGACAGGGCTTGCATATTTTTTTTTTCTTTCCCACTAGCTTCCTGCTGTCCCAGCATTGCATTCTGTGCTGCTGCTGGCAGGACATCATGTTATTGCTAGAGCAGACCAAATGCAAACTCTCCAACATTGTTATTTATCACTTACTCATATCAAGTGCGTTCAGCACTTGTGAAGGGCCCTGAGAAATCACATTTACATTTGTGAGCGTCCACTCATCTAGAAGAGATTTGGATTTACCTGTTGGCACTTAGAGAGTTACACCATTCCCTTTTACTCTTGTACTCCAGTGAAGTCTTAAATAGTCTTTTGCTGGGTCAATGCCAAAAACCCCTCCAGGCAAAATGCTGTGGCCAAGGGGGGAGTGTGGTATGCTGGTGGTGGGGGCTGGGATGAGGAAGGGGGTAAACTAAGTTAGGACAGTATCCTGATAGCTAGAGGACAGTAACAGTTCTTTCCAAGAGCAGCTTCTTATTCTTTGGTACAAAGTGCTTATAAATAAGCTCCCAACAGCAGCAACGCTTGCAGGGAGAAAACAGCTTCCCACCTCCCACACTAACTGATGACTAGGACGGCATCAGGTTATGAAATTCAGCTTGGCTTTTGCTCATCTAACACTGCACAGCCCTGTTTATGTACAAGCTGTCCTGTGTTGTTGCTTTCCTTTTAGAGCAAAAGGGGTTTCGGGCAGCTGAGGGGAACAGCAGAAGGAATACTGTGAAAATTGCACAATTTGCACCATTGTTTGTCCCTTTACTCGAGATCCTTGAGAAAACAGTATCTGCTGATGATCATGAGAGGAAGAAAATAAATCTTGGTTTCCCTTTCTGAAGGCACCCAAGGAAGCTGGTGCTTGTTTTGTAACATGCTCTCTGCAAAACAACCCTCTGCAATTACAGAAGGCACTGACCACAGAAACTGTGCAGCTCAGAGTGCTGTGGCAGCAGGGCCATCGTTATTCACTTCCCAATATTTGTTTCCGGTGCTGACTTATCACGCACAAAATGCATTGCAAGAGCAGGAATCCAGCATACAAAGTACTGACTCTGAGTGTTTGTTTTCTCCTTTAAAACCTTCTCAGTTTAGTTCCCTGGTATTGTGCAGTAGGTGCTGAGACCACTGGGTAAGATGCATGATTGCCATGTGCTGGGGACCTGTTTGTAAATGGGAATTTGGCAGTTAATCCCTCAATAGCTACAGTAATGCCCTGTTGCAGTTCTGTGACTTTAACTGTAAAGCTGACACTTTGCCCGCTGTGACGGTCTGTTTAACTCTGTGTTGACTTGCATTTGTTTGGATGTGGTCCTTGTGCCCGCCTGATTTTATGGCTGCACACACATGCATATTTGCAGATGTGACATTATTTAAAGATTGTCTGCACATATCTGCATATACTGCAAAAAGGCACAAGTGTACATGCAGTGATTCGTTCCAAATGCACATGTGAAAACCTTTCTGAAAATGTACTGCTACATGCAAATTGCCCCAGGATTATGGTCCAGGCTCTTTTATCAGCTAAGGAGGAATAAATGCATAGTACTTCCTGTTGAGGTCCACAGACTGCCCTGCAGAAAAAGTCTAAGTACATATTCTTCAGAAAATGCCTTGATTCCTGCATACTGTGTAGATTTATAGGAACTTCTTCTTTTGGAAATGGGTAGTCTACTCCACCTGGAAATAGCTTGAGGGTACATGTGGCTTTTGCTTCAGGAAGATGGCAGGAGTACTACTTGTCATTTGGAAACTAGGATCAAATATATAGATATAATTTTCTTTTATCTCACCTAAAGGGGCTGAAAAACAAGAAGATGGCAGCAGCTGTCTCAGATGAGGTTTTACATAGGTTCTATTTCTATCGAGATTCTATTTCTGGCATCATGGTCTAATTACCACAGGTAGAAATAAAGTGGACCTTATTTCCCCCGTGAACAGCCTCATGAAGAAGCACAACAGGAGAGAAGCTTATGTTGATCTTGTTGCCTTATTAGTGACCACAGTGGGTCAAGGTAACCTTTTGGACAAAACGTATTTTAAAGCCCTATGCAGTGGCGGATTTCCTTTGGTGCAGCGACCTAGGACTGTATTTTCAAAAATGTACACCAAGTGCCATGAACAAGAGCACAGGTGAAAGGTGTGCCTTTGTTTGCAGCCACTGCTCCCAGAGTTATAAGTGCAAATCGTTTACCTGCACAAATGAAAGCTGCAAAGAACGATTTCTTAGTAGGAACACTTAATTGACACATAGGACCATGGCTACTTTGACAGGCAGCTGTCTATATAACTTAATTTCTGTGAATCAAAACATAAAAGCATGATAGAAGCTTTTCAGGGGGTGAGAACAGTATGACCTAAAACACTTATCAGGGTTTTTAAGGTGTGCTCTGTGCATCTGTACTTGACCTTATTCCATGTTTTTAAAGAGTAATTGAAGGGCTGTGAGATGTGGCTCTTCTTCTACGTTCTCAGTATTTCTGCCCTTTGCTCTCTGTAGACGTGGTGTACAGTATATCTGTACAACCATAGTATTGCACCCCTGGCAGCCAGTGCCTCTGTCGGAGCTCACAGGCTAAAATTTTCTCAGCGGAATAGCAGCATAACCCTATGGCCTGTGTGTCCTCCTTGGAGAAGGGCTCTGTGTTGACACCACCTGTGTGCGCTTTGACTTTGCCCTGCCTCTTGTGTTTGCTGGCATTTGGGAATCTGCTGCAGGGTCAGAGAGCAAAGCTGCTGTCATCGGAGTCATGAACTCACCCACAGTGAAGGACAGCAAGCCCCGCGCCGGGAACACGGTGTCAGAACCAGGCGGTTATTTTTTCACTATTCCCCATGCCCTGTGAGTTTCCACTGGCAATCAAAGTGTTTGCCTTTCAGGCCTTCCAATCGCACTGTTCAGGGAATTAATGTTGACGAGAAATGATAAGGTGGGGGAACGTGGGTACAAGGCTGTTACTAAATGGCCAGTTTAAGGAGCCTGCAGCTCCTGGCAGTGATGATTTGACTCTCCAAGGTACTATAGGCAGCAATAAACATCCTGGTTTCACAACAGAAAGACAGGAAGACCTTCAGGGACCCATCTCAGAAGCGCTTGAAACCAACCGAGTGGATTACTGCAAATGTTCAGTCAAAAATTCTCCAGTGTAAAGAGTGCGACAGTTTCTGATTCTCTGTTTGTTAAATTACTCAGCCGTCTGGAGCAGGTTTAACTCCCTTTGACAGCTAGATCCTTCCTTGCACAAACTTTGTGTTTCATGCAGAAAATTGCAGTCCCCATTTCTGGAGTGTCAGCTGGTTGCAGAGCAAGACTTCTTACTGCTTTTATGCTTTTCTTTCTCCTCTCAATTTTCTGGTAGACTTTGCAAATGGTAAGCAGCACATTTCGAGACCAGTAGGACAGGCAAAGGTCATGGATCTTGGCACAGTGCAAACCCTCTGCAGAGCCATGTATGAAAGCTTTGCTATACTTTCCCACGCTGCATCTGATTCTGGAATTAAAGCTGCCTGTTTGCACAGATATCTACACATTTTTAATCACTGTGCTACCTGAGGATGAGCTAAATGATCAGCTGCTTCTGCCTAGATAACTAGAAAGGATTTTTTGCCTTTCTGTGGAAAAAGGTACCACATCTGTCAACAACTTCATACGTTATCAGGTCTCTCAACTCTCAGAATTTTATATTTGAGCATTAAGTATCTCCATTGTCTGCTTCCATAGGTGAAGAATAATTGTGTTTGCACGTGGAAGGTTAGAGCTGACCATCCCTGTGTCTCTACAAATGTACCTGACCCAGAGATGCGCTTCATGGCTCATGTGTGAGTTCACACTTCAGATGGTGTTTGTGACTTAAGCCTCATTCAGCTGTAGTGTCTTCAAAGGCAAAACCAGTGTAAGCAGACGTCAGTCCCTACCCTCACTGTTTTTGCCACTAGCCACCTCGTGCCACACTCCAACAGCTCACCACCAGTTGTGCAGCTACAGCTACTTGGGAGTCCTCTGTGCTGGAGGAACAGACTGATCTCCGTTGGATCTGCAAGAAATTAAAACAAAAACAATAGCTCAGCAGTGGCAAAAATAAAAGGAGTCAAATTAATTTCCATAATCACTTTCAATGCATTCTTTGTATGGAAAATAGAGTTGCACCCTGAATAGTCTTAAAATCATATATTGAGATAAGTTTAAATCAAGTATGAATAAAAAATTCAGGTAAGATGAAAGAAAATAAGGTGCAAGTGCTATGGTACAGAGAAAGAAAGCGTGTTTGAAGAAGGCGTAAACATATGCTTTGATTATTGAGACCTTTTTCTGTGTGCTGTGTTGCAGCTGTCACCTTTAATAACCCCAGTGCTCCCAAAGAGCATTTTGTGGAGAGCGAGTGGTCTGAAGAGTGCCTGACGATGGTCTGCACAAAGTGACCTGATCACAGGGTGCTGGCTCCTTCTCCTTGTTTCCACCTCTGTAACTAAAAATACCTTCCATAGTGTCCTAAAATTATTTTTCCATGGAAGAGATTGCAGTTGCTGTTTGATCAGCAATTACATGAATGACCATGAACTGGAAGGGAACACAGACCATAAAGACAAGAGGACGTCAGCTTGTTAAAGGCAGGGTGTCTGGTCTGGGGGTCCTGCCCTCACTTGGGACCATGACAAGTTGCTGAGCCACAAGCTCACTTCAGGTGGTGGGATTATCTCTTCCAAAGAGGGAACAACTTAGAACTGCACAAAAGCGTTGTAAACAACTTTGAGAAAACCAACCATAAAATGGCACCTGCTTAAAAAAAAATCTGACTTCTGTTGGGATGTTCAGCAGCGTCTTCTGGCTGACCTTCCCCAGAGTGTCAAGGGAATGGCTGTCAAACTCAAACAGGTTTCCCCATCCAGCTGCCCCTGTGCCACATCTGGGGAGTGGGAACAGTGTGTACCTCTCCTGGCAGCTGCCAGTGCCTCAGCCAGCAGACCTGATTGCCAGAACCATTTCTTCACACTCTGGGAGTTGAAATAATGGCAAAACTGGACGAAGAAAATTACTTTTCACCAATTCAGTAAGAAAAAACCTACTGCTCTGTGATGCTTTCCAAGTCTTCTTTTTAAGCAGAACTCTTGCCCATGCTGCTGTCCTGCTCCCCAGGAGGAGAGGGAGCTGAGGGGGCTGGGTGGCAGTGGCTGTCGGGGAGCTGCAGAGGTCAATTTGCTGGAGGATGGTGCACACCGCAGCACCTGGTAGACTGCAAGGCTAGACTTTTGCCTGTGTCTTAGCCGCTTCTCTCAGGCATGACATGAGTATAAGCTGAAGCATATAAAGGAAAAGAAAAACCTTGGTTAGTATAAGATAGGGAATTTCCTCTGAAGCCAGTAAAGCCAGGCAGTTTTAAAAATCTGGTGAGGAGTTAGACGAATCAGTTAGGTGCCTAATCTGACTCCAAAACGTCATCTCCTGCACATCAACCAGGTTTCTGCAGTCATTTCTCCCTGTTGAAACGGGCAGGATGCCTGCATAGACTAGCACGACCATGAATAGGAAAAGGGTGTGTGCTTCCCACACCATCCTGATGCCTTTGGCATTTCTGCTTGGCAGAGTTTAGGGGTGCCTGAGAAAGTGTTGCAGGGAGGATGAGGCAGGAGGGGAAAAAATGAAGCCCTTTTATTCCGGCTTTTGCTGGTAGGGGCAGCAGTCTCCACCCACCTGTTTGTTCTCGGGCGGGATGCAGGTGGGTTGTGGTGTGGGTGCAGGTAGGCTGTGGTGCAGATGCAGTGGATGCAGTGGGGATGTGGGGGATACGGTGGGGATGCGGATGTGGTGGAGGTGGTGGGGATGTGGTGGGGATGCAGATGTAATGGGGATGCGGTGGGGATGCAGGAGATGCAGTGGGGATGCGGTGGGGATGCGGATGCAGTGGGGATGCGGATGGGGATGCGGTGGATGCAGTGGGGATGCGTTGGGGATGCAGGGGATGCTTTGAGGATGGGGGTGCGGTGGGGATGCGGTGGATGCAGTGGGGATGCAGGGGATGCGTTGAGGATGCGGATGCGGTGGGGATGAGGGGGAGCCGCCGCCAGCTGCCAGCCCCGACTCTGCCCAGCAACCCGGCCACGCTCCATCTGCCGCTCCCGTAATGAGCCGAGCCGGCCTCTGGCACAAGCCAGCTCTCGTTCCCCTATTCACCCGCATCCCCCTTTCAGCGTCCTATTGTTCTTCCCTAATGGCCTTACAATAGGCCTGCCTGTTGCCTTTAGAGCCGCAGTGAGGCCAACCGGGGAAAGCCTTAATCTCTGCTTCAAATTAAAGGGACTCCTCTGAATTAATAATGTTGCCAGGAATGCACTGCCTGATATGAGGGGATGTATAGCACTCTTCAGCCCTCAGCAGCTGTGATTAGCTGGGGCTTGAAGTGTCCTGTCACAATATTTCATCCCGCTCCCCCGCCGCCCCCTCCCCGTCGCAGGGTTGCCACATGGCCCGTCTTGTGCTGCCTTTTCAAGCCCTGTGCCAATCATGCGGCAAAGATGCCCCAGATAGGGTGACAGATGGGGCCGGGGTAGTTTGAGGCTAGACTGGGGCCTGGGGCACTCGCTGATAGCTCAATTCGCCACAGATTACCATACGGAGGAGCAAGGCCAGAGAAGGACCTCCCGGCTGGGCTCTGCGCAGAGCTGCCTCCGCACCAGCCAGGGGACCCCACCTGTATCCCAGCCCTGTGCATGGGGGGGATACCGACCGCTTCACAGTTGGAGGTGCTTTGCTTTCCTCCCCAACCTGAACAGCTGGCTAAAAGCCATGGGAAGGGAATCTGTCTTGGGGCACAAAGAGAAATCCCTGACAGCGAGCCTCAGTGGTGCTGTGAAGAACAACCTGTCCAGTGGGGCTGCAGTTTGTCTCCGGTGCACTTGGTAGGTTTGCAGATACGCCAGGAAAAACACATCCTTATTACAGGGTCATGGGTGTCCCCAGGCCTAAGCAATCATACGATCCTTCTAGCAAAGAAGATAAAGGCAGTGCTAGCCTGACAACCTCCTTCCAGCCAGAGAATTTTTCTTTCCAGCAACAGGAGAAACAGCTACAAATGAAATAAGAGAATAGCTCTGTGTTTCGCTTGGTGACATTCCAACATGAGGACAAGAAGATCACTCCCAAATTTATTTCAGATAGGTTAATCAAGGCATACTGTTGAGAGGCAGTGCATCAGAAAATGGAAATCTTCTAAACTGTCCAATTACAAAGTGTGTGTTGGAGAATGCCTCAGAAAGGGAAACCCTGCAGTGTCCCCTCCCGTGGTGGTGGCAATGCAGCTAGCACTAACCCTGCACAAAGTCCCGTTCTATCCTTGGTGCAAAACGGAGCCTGCCTGTCACTGCTCGGGACACCACCAGGGCACTGCCACCCTGTCTGTCCCTTTGCTGATCACGCGTATGGTATATTTCCCCCCCTGAGCACTGTGAGAAAGACAAATCCTTTTGGCTGCTCCATACTTTGTGTTTGTCCAGCTGCCCAAAGTTAGAGGCCAGAGGTCCCACATGGGCAACTAAGTTGTCTCCTGCTGGATACCTGGGCTGCTTCGCCAAAGGCCATTGCTGCTGCCATGAGGAATAACAAATCACTTAATGATAGCGCCTCTTAATACTTTTGCATGCCATTCCTTCTCTGTAAATCTTTCAGAACTTTGCACCAAAAATGCTGCTTCCTGGCCCAGTTTGCACATGGGGAAAGTGAGTCTTGGGCCAGCAGAACCAACAACGAAAGGGCATGTCTTGCAGACCACTCCTGAGGCACATGATTGTTAAACCCTCATGAGTGTTAAAGTTTTATCCATTTTCTTTCCTCTTTATGGCTACTATTTTTATTTTGAGATGCCTATTTTTAAGTGCGTGTTGCTTCCTGGCTGTGCCCTTGGTGGCTCTGCATGGGGGTAAGTCAGGATGGCAATTGTATTTGCCTAACTGATAGCAAAACACAACTCTGATTTCTCTGAGTAGTTCAGGAAAACTTTGACTGCATCCAGATGGTTAACGCTGGCATTCCCCACCCAAAGCAAACTACCATTTATTGAAGATCCCGGTTCATAAATACAAGGTTATTAGGATCCCTGAGGTGTCTGTATGTGTGTAGGTCTCTGTGATATGGCATCTCCTTTGTTGGTTAAATCCATTGCTTTCTACAGATTTGCTAATCTTGGAAGCACTGACATGCTGCTGTGTCAGATCCGCTCACAGCCCAGGCACGTGGCCTCCGTCCAGCATGCAAATGCGTGGAAATGTTTTTGCCCTCTGGCCAGGAGCGCTGTATCAAGCAGCCTGACACCCACAGTGCGCTCAGCAGGTGCTAAGCACGGGGCAGGTGTACCATATGCCATATGGTCCACTTAGCGCAGCGTATCTTTTAAGTCCTTTAAATTACAGGCCAGGTGAGATAAAGCAAGTACAAACACGTGTACGGAGCAAGCTGGGGAATATACACTAATAAAACAGAAGTTGTTCCTTATCATGTAACATGACTGAAATTGGTGAAGTAAACCCAGAATTGCCTGCCTGACTGCAAAAAGGTTATGCTGATGAAAGGATTGGGAGGGAGGCTTATTTGTTCCATTGCTTAGAGAGGAAACTATGCAACAGACCTCTGCAAAAGCAACAGATGAGACAGTCACTTTTTAAATGCTTAGTCTTTGGGAACCACTGCATGTAGAAATCAATCAAATTCCCATTTAATGATTAGGCAGAAAGTTGGCAAAAGGAATACATGAATACTTTAAAATAATCTATGTGGGAAAAGGAAATGAAACAGTTTTAAATGAATGAGGTTTTTACATATAATCGTTACAAGACATGAGTTTGCAAAGTGTGTTTCCTTAGGAAACTCCTCTGTGTTCCAGCAGGCACTAATGTGGAGGAAAGAGGTCAGATTTTTGTAAAGTTATGTGCACCATGGTACATGAGAAGACGCAAGCACATTTACATGGCTAATTCGGGTCTGTAGCTACTATGTTTGCAAGCTCACTTGAGGCAACCGCACTGTCAAAAGACTGCTGTGTTGTGCAAATTATCATTTGCGTGTGCACTTGCCACTGTTGCAGGTACAAATTTGGCATGTAAATGTGCATATGTTTGCGAAGATGCAATTATGCCTAGCATTTTTCTGGTCCTAAATAACCACCTTTTTCTTCATCTTGATGTGAAATGATTGTTCCTTGCACATTAATGTATCGACATGACCAGCCCAGCTGCACACACTCATGTCCATCCCTGCTTTGCTTTAAAACACTGGTCCCTGACACCACCCAGGGAAAAAGGTAAAATCATGATGTATAGGTCTTTTCTCCCACTCCAGATTGTCTATGCTGCTCTCCCTCCAGGACAAAACTTTCAAACGACTGGTGTGTAAAAGAGGGGAATGTGCGAAGCACGCGCCAGGCTACTGGGGGCTTGTGCCATTCATACCCTGTAATTTTGCAGGGGATTGTTTCAGCAGCGAAGGTATAATGCAGCTATCCGGGGAGTCCTGCCCTTTGAAGCCGGGTGTTTTGTTCTGAAATCAGCCAAAGTTCAAGCTCATACGTGTGCGGAGCTGTGGCGGGGGAAGGCAGGGGTGGGTTTTCCGACAATGCCGCATTTCAGAGCACGTGCTGCCAACTGTTGCCAAAGGCACATATATGTAGATATTACTTCTCCTTGGCCCCGGCGCTGCCTTCCTCATTGTTCGGTGTGGGCAGGCGGCAGGCCCCAGCTGACAGCTGTGCATTGCGTGTATCGCTAACAGCTGCCTTTTCCTGGGGGGAAATTAAAAGATTAGGGGGATGTGGGCACGTGCTGGCTTCTGGAGATGGAGACAATGCTTGATTTAGGGTGGAACTTGTCTGCAGCGGCTGACAAAGGAGGTAGGCTGGAGGGAGGCGAAGGGTCAGAGGGGCTCTTGCTTTGGGGGAGACAAAAGGAGGGAGGAAGGAGAGGAGGAGGAGGAGAAGTGAAAAGCTGCTGCGGCGGGGCTCTGAAAAGGCCGCCTCGGTCCAGCAACAGCTGCTCCCGCACAAGAAATTTGAGACGGTCCTTTCACAAACACAACGGCTGGCAGAAGAATAGGGAGGCCACACTTCACCAAAAATGAATCGTTTGCAATTGAAAAGGGGGACTGAGAGCTCCTAGTGTTTTTAAAGGTCTGCACCTAGAGGACTAAGCAATGATTAGTCAAAGTACATCACAGAACAGGAGAAAAGCGTGCCGCAGACCAGAGGGGGAAGTAAATCCCTGCACTGCTATTAAAAGTTTATGCAACAGCTATTCTCCACAATAAGCGATACAGAAGAAAGCATCCACCTATGTATGCGTGTATGTATATATCTACCCTGGCATTTTGCCAAGCTGCTGGCCTCGAGCTGAAACCTAGTTTGTTGGTACAGTTGGAGCAGTTTGTTTGAAATTACGATGAGTTGCACCTGCTTGAGAAATGACAGGACTGCTCACATCAGAAGCCAGCAGAGCCGTGCTGAGCATGCTGGTGACCTGCCTCCCTGCAAGATCTCTGCCCCAGATACTGCTTGTGAAAATCCCCACCAGGGAGGGATACTCAAAGATTTTATTAATGCTTCTGTCTTGCGGAAAAAAAAAAAAAGTCATAAAGGGCGTGGAGAGGAGTTGGCGTAGGAAAGGCCTCTTAGAGCATCACCCCTGTTCCTTCCCGAGGTTGAGGTATAGACACTCTGTGTTAGATCCTAACATTAATAAATAACAAATAAATATAAGTGCAGTCCTTTTCCTGAAGGTCCCAGCTAGTCAATAAAAATTGGCCAATACCCATACAGTGAGGTTTACCGTCACCCTCCTCCCCTGTGCTGCTTTTGGGCAGGATGGTGCTTGAATGCCACTTTGAAATCTGTGAGTATATGTTTACTGAATTTTTGGTGACTGTAGTGCAGACCCTCTGTTAGGGTAAATTTCTGTAGTGACACTAAAGCTTTTTGCAACAAAGACAGTGAGTTTGCACAAATCAGTGGCAAACTGTTAATGTGGTTGAATTCGAGATGGATCATGTTATGGTCAAAGAAGGAAGCAACTGAAGCAGATTATGCTACGTATGAGAAAGAAGAATTTGAATACTTCAGGCCAAACAGCAAAAGAACAAAAATGGGAGGGAATTTATGCGTGCTTTTTACTCTTAAGAAGTCTTTGCAAATTGACAAAAGGACTAGGAAAAAAGACAGCATAGAAGCGGCTGATGATGCCTCTTGATACAACTTCAGGTATCTGAGGTAATTTACCTGAAGAAGTCTGTGGCACTTTGAGTATGAAAGAGTGGCTGAACTGGGGTGGGCTCCAAGTTCTTGGCCCGTGTTCATGGCCTGGTTGCTGACAGGGGCAGCTCCTTGGCTCTGGGTTGTGCCATGCACAGAGGAAGGTTTGGTTCCCTGGACAGCC
Organism: Phalacrocorax carbo; assembly: GCF_963921805.1. NCBI lineage: Eukaryota > Metazoa > Chordata > Aves > Suliformes > Phalacrocoracidae > Phalacrocorax > Phalacrocorax carbo. The sequence continues at coordinate 48,675,154 of NC_087548.1, forward strand.
CACCCTGTCCCAACAGTCATCTTCTGCTGGGTGCAGACTGGTTTGAAATGGCTGGATCGCGCTGATATAAAATGCCCCTTTTAATAGTGTGTGTCAGATTATCATCAGTGTGATGTGGTGTGACACCTTCAAGACAGACAGTTTTGTAGCTACCAATTAGAAAAGGATTCCAGACCTGTCTGGAATGTATAGAAAGTACTGGCATAGGGGGAATAATCCTGTATATCATGTCGAAGCATCCTATGTTTCAGGATAAAAATGTCTTTTTGTTTCATGGGATTACTGGTACATGTTCCTTACTAAATAGAAGCATTAGTTGTATTTACAGCATACATTTAAGCTGCTGTAGTTGCATTTTAGACTTTTTCCAGTTTTCTATGAAAAGATTAAATATAGATCAACTCAATAAAAGCACACACATTTGTTTTCACTAGGATAATGCCATTATTTCTGAATTATTTTGAACTTGTCCAAAGGCAAAAGGTTGGATTGGTGCTAAAATATCGGAGGAATCATATTCTACCTAAGCATTATGTTCTTCTCCCCAGAATACAAGGACAGAAGTTTGGATGATAAAACAACATGGGATCACATCTGCAAAATGTAATATAGAGCACAGACAAAATGTGCTAAGGATGAAAAAATGATGCACTGGGAAACACTGTTAATGTAAAGATACACATCTTGATCTTGTTTGAACTAGAAATGTGAGAATGTCCTTTGATAATTATATAGCACAAGCTTCTCTTTGGCCAAAAAAATTACAGCTGGTTGAGACACCAGTGATGGTGGTGGAAACAATCCAATGTAAAACAGGTGTGAAATGATAGTCTGGGCCATAGTCACTGTGCAGTAAAACTTGAATCACTCTTGGGCATACAACACAGGCATTAAATTAATCCTTGATAGTTTGCCAAAATCACAAGTATTTCAGATTGTCATAGGGAATAAGGGGGTGTAATCTGTAGTTTCAAACAAAAAGAAAAGTTTCAAGAGTTCAAGAAATTTTGAGGTTAATCTTCATGATGTTAACCCAGGAAAATACTGAGCTTACTAGTTGTCTCAGTGTCCTGTCTAGCCAGGAAGGGCTGAGGCTGTACTGTGCTCTCCCTGGTGTTTACACAGTGTTCATGTGCTAGCCTGTTCAAAGTACAGCCAGGCAACTTCTCAAAAACTTGAAGCAGTGGCCAGTCTTCTGCAAAGCATTAGGAAGAACAAAAAGACCTGCATAAACACTACAAGCTGCAGAAGGGACAGGGGACTGAGGATATGGTGCCTTGTGAAAACTATCTGATTTAGCAGTGAACATACAAAAATGCAGTTCACCTAGTGGCTTGTTCTGATCTGAAGAGGGAGGCCTGTCCAGCATCTTGTGTCTCAGCCACATTAGCTCTATTTGGTCACAGAAAAAAAAAAAAAAAAAAATTCTAAGTGAAGAATTTGCTGAGAATAGCATGGAGAATAACAAACATTCCTGGCATTTATAAGGTCTCTCTTGCCATTTAGATGGAAAAAAGTGGTAATACAACTGTTTCTGAAAAGGAGAGTTAAGTGGCCAAAACCATGACAAGTGGTGATACCAGTTCATAGCACAGCATCTCCACTGCCCGGTTACTGGATATTATGACACAATATCATTCATACCACACAACTTGAAACTGTTCCCTTTGTACAATGTGGAGGGGCATGAAATGCAAGCCCAAAGCCAAAACCTTCGGAACAGTTTGTTTTTGAAACGGGAACAGGGGGGATCGCTGTGCTTACTGGCTGCCTCTATGTTGTATGTTACATCAGATCAAGTTACACCCTCAGTACCAGCATCCTGTATTCAGCAGGGAAAGAAGGTGAGAAGGGAAAAATGGAGACTAGTTCATGAATGCTTTAGAATGACTTACTATTGAATGTTCATTTAGAAGAAAAACAGTGTGTCCAAGATGAGAATTTTCAAGTTGGTGACTGGAACTGATATACACATTGTGAACCTAGGTTTTGTGGCTTGTCTCCAGAGGTGTGTTCAGCTACTTAACTCTTTTTGAAATACGAGTCTTAAGTCCCTAGATCACTTCTTTGCTTTGTTACCAGGGCTGACTGTCATCCTATTATGATCTGCAACAGAACCTCTCTTCCGATATCTTGAAATGTACTGTTGGATCCTTAACTTTTAATTTTCCATCTCTAATTATACTCATACACTCTGTGCATATCAGCTTCAGGTTTAAGGAGTCTGAGGTGAAACCTGCGATCACCATACCATTTTTCCTCCATATGCTAGTATGTGAAAAAGGTAGGGAAGGCTTTGTTTAATGTGAAGTTAATTTTCCTGTGGACTAGGTTTCCTCATTACTAGATGACATTACTGCATTACTGCTACAAAAGGCCAAAGTCCTGGTAATTAAGAGCAGACAGTTCTTTACAATGCGCTGCAGAGGCAGCAGCAATTCATCAGTGACTTTTGCAAATTGTGGCACTGTGTGCTCCTTGCACAAAAGGCACAGCTGCCTGCAGATAACATCAGTTCAGCTGTGATGGGGTCCCATTTGTTTTCACTCTGCCTCTTGCTGTCTCATTTGGGGAGCAGGTGAATATCAGCTGGCTCAATCTGCTCGACCTCTGGGGCTGGTCTTCTGGGAGGCGCAGCTCACAGAGCTGAGCTGCAATGCACTTGTTTGCCTTGCTGATTTGGGCAAGCTTAGCGTAAAGGGTATTGCTCCTTACCTACATTTTAGTTCCAAGCTCTGGACAGCTGTGGGAAAATAATTGCACACACATTTACAGACCTTTCAGGGGAGTCCCACTGATTCACATTGTCCATGCTTGCAAATGTTCGCAGCCCTGGGCTGAACGTTTGTTAGGGCTAGGACCATAAACACTATATCCTTCAGTGGTGGCTGCCAAGGCACTGAGAATTACTTAATGGGTGGTCTTTCTTGGCTTTTGCATCTTAATAGATGTCATGTAATGTGACAGTGTGCATGATTATGTGGACTTCCCCTGGAACTGTGTGGGTAGTTATGATGGCCACATCTACAAAGATCCTTGCATGCTACCTTTGTTCTTTCCAGCTTGAGGATAACATGGAAAATCAGGAAGAACTGTGGCAGGAATGCAAGTTGCAATGTGTGTGTTATTGGCAGTGAAAATTATTCTGTTCTCCAGCTGGATTTGTGCATGTTTGGGATAGCATGTTGTACAGCAGGGGCTGTCCTCATGACAAGAGAGCAGCGAATGTTCAAAGCAATCTGTGCAGAATGGAAAGTCCCAACCTTATAGCTAATCTAGTCTGGTGCTACACTGCCTAGCATAGGCAGCAGGAAGGAGTGCAGAAGGGTAGGTGGCAAGGCTTCTTATCTGCAGTGCTAATTACACATGCGTGGCCATGTGTAATGAATGGCCTCAGACTGGTGTCCATTCTTCTGTGGGGAGGGAACAGATGGTGAGTGGGGACCCTGGGAGCGGGTAAGCACATTCCCCCCATGCTGAGTCTACTGGGTGCTGCAAAGATGTATGTTACTTGATGTCAAATGTTACAGTACATTTTAACACTGGTAGCTTTCTTTCTTTAAATGTCTGGAAGCCAGACTTTGGTCTGGGGCCAGACCAAACCAGTCCTGAGGGCACAATGCTGCCTACCAGAGCTTGGTAGCCCCAGGGCAGTGGAGGGCACAGGGTGAGGGCTGCCACAGGACAGCCCCAGTCCTGTGGCTGCCCGCCAGGCTGCTGCCATGCTGTTGCAGTGCATGCTTGTAAACTGCAAACTTAGTCAAGCGCTTCTGATTGTGCAGTACAGTATCCTGTGCTTTGAACACCCACTGTCAGTAATACCTCATCAGTGACTCCAGAGGAGCTCCAGTGACTCAGTTTCAGTGGAAACTAACTAACTGTTGTAACTATGATAAGCCTCGTTATATGTGTAGTATCTGCTTGAACTTGCCACAGGTAGAACTACTGATCTCTACTCAGTTGTGGATAAGGAAAAAAAAGCCTCAGAGGGAAAACAGTGAACAGCACCCAATCTATAAAACCAAATGCCAGTTAAAACATATGCACAGCTACTGTGAATGGAAGTGATATATCATTCTGGGTGAGGCATGCATTAAGCTTTGTGCTAGTTTCCCCCCGCAAAAAATAAAGAAACCCACTTACTAGACGATCATGAAAAAAAAAAAAAAAAGCCTGTACTCAATATCAAGGTCTAAACAACTAAGTTTTCTAATTCTGGATCATATAGCATAGGTTTATATGTCTTCTGGCAATGTAAGAATAATCTCTGGGCACTCTGCTTTTCAGTACAGGCAAAAAGCAGGCACTGGATTGCCTTATTACTTTGTTCCCAAATGTAGCAAAAGCATGAAGCTTGAGGACACTGGCATTGTGTTGACAGTATTCCACAGGTGACGTTTGTGATGTTCTTTTGTCAAAAAACTGAAAGTGTGCAAATGCTGTCTTGAAATTCCTCACATTTTCAACAAGGAGATGTTACTGCTTTGAGTATTTGCAGGCATGAATTATTTCTGAGCTCTGAAGACACTCTAGACAGGAGGAAACTCATGGTCTCTGGCTGGGAGAAATGCCACTGGCGTAAGAAAATAGGTTTCTTGGTAGTTGCCTTCGTCTCAGACCTCCCATTGCATACTTAGCCTGAGCCACTGACTGGGGATTCCCCTGAGAGCATGGTTCACAGCATGAGCTTAAAAACACCTTGGGGATACCCCTGACAGTGTGGTGAACTGAAAGACACCTTAATTTTCTCAGTGTGAGGAGGAACTCCCAGGCTGTAACGGGAAATGATCAGCCCACAAGGCTGATCCTGGAGATAGCAAAAGCCAAAGTATTTAAAGAGACCTCTAGAAACTCAAAAGCCAATAGAAGGATGTCCAGGAGAATATCACCTTGCAAAAAGTCTTATCTGTGCCAATCCCCATAAATAAGGTGATTATTGTTTAATAGAAGGTGGTTACAATTAATATTTGAACCTTAATATTGAAAAATACAATATCTCAGCTTAAAGAGTAGCACTAATACCTGTGACAGTCCATATGCATTCATTTAGAGCTGTGAGTTTGTTTCTATTCCAGTCTAAACTGAGCCACATTTTAGTTTCTTGTAAGAATAGATATCTTTTTCTAGTAATGCCTAACCTCCTGTCCCTACGTATTCAGTGATATCAGTACTGTATTCTGTGCTTACTGCATTACAGCAAGCTAATGTGGTGCTCAATGAAACTGATTTTAAAAATTAATAGTCTTTGGTGACAGAATTATAATTCTGATGCACGTAACAAGTTTTCCCTCAGATATGTTTACCAGAACCTTTAGGAAATTCGTGCATCCAAAATTTACTGTGGCATTTACATATATATAAAAGGTTGTATGTGAGACATGCCACTGGGCTGCACCTCTAGGGCTTTGAACAAGGGAGTTTAAAAGGAGGTAGGAAAAAAGCAGTTTATAGTAGTGACAAAGAAAAGAACTGTGTAATCCACAGCTCTCAAATGTGGACCAAATGTGCTGGGAAACACCAAACAACTGGTTTTCATTATTCCCTCATGCTGGAGAAAGGAAGTTGATGTGGCATGTGTTGTCTGCATCATCAAAAATGCATTGGGATGCTTTATCTTGTGAGTCTGAACAACACAAGGCCTCAGGTGAACTGTGTGTGCTGCAGCTGGCAACTGCGTTAACTTTAGATACAGCTGCTGGAAAATCCTGGTTTCTATGCCAAGTTAAATCTAACACCTTGGGTGAGCCTGAGCGCTTGGCATAGGCTCAATGGACTTCCCATGGGAAGGGACAAACCCCTGCCTGGGTGCTGCCAGGCTGGGGGCTTGTCCAGGATTTTCTAACTTCTTTTCCTGTGAGTGCGTGTCTTAATAAATACATACATATGTGCATATCCTGATTCCTGGTCTGCCACCGCCCCCCCCCCCAGTCAATTTCAATGCTTTTTAGAGGGAAATAATGACCATGTCTTTGTAAGCATCACAATTAAGGGGTTTCTTCCTGAAAGTTTACTGCCATTTCTTCAGAAATGAGGGTTAAAAAGAATAAAATTAAACAGCCAGTACAGAGCTCTCCCAACCTGTGCAATGCTTGGAATGAAATTTCTCTCTTTGCTGGTTTTGTTAGAGGCAAGAAGTTTTGTCTGCCTTTTTTCCAACCCTGCTGCAATGTTGGTTTTTGCCTCCCGTCTTTTTTTCTTTTCTTTTTTTTTTTTTTCCTTACAGAAGCTTAAGCACAATTGGGAGAAACTGTACATTGCTGCATGAATTGAGGGGTAAGTGAAGGAGAGGAAACGGGAAGATGGGGAAGGTGCAAAAGAAAATACACAAACTGTGGCCTGGGTAGTTAGGGCCCACCACTGATCATCCCATCATTTGCAGTAGTCCCCAGAGACCAAGCATGTTGGCTGCATTTCACATTTTATGGGTTGGCAATAGTTTTGTCCCTTCCCTGTTCTTGCATGTCACCCCAGGGCAGTTGGACTCTACATGCTAGCTTTTTTTTTTTTTTATGTTATTGACTTATGCATGCACAGCAGGCAGAGTATATGTGTACTTAGTGAGGAGGTGCCTGCAGCTGAACAGAGGAAGGAAGGAGAAAGGTCTTGTGGTTATGGCACTCCACTGACACTTTGAAGAGTTCTGCTTTGCTTCTGCTTGACCTTACGTGCTGTGCTACCTCCCTGGCTCTGATTCAGCAGGGCTCTTACAAATGCCCTTTGCCTGCCAGGGTGAGCTGGCTTATGCCTCCACTTTGCAGAAATGCTTCAGCCTGCTGCTGACTTTAGCCCAGTGAGAATTACAGTCAACAAAGCCAGAGCACCTATAGGGGAGGGGAGAGCTGCCTTGCTGCCCCTGGGCTGTGGTGGCAGTCCCGGCTAGAGTACAGGAGGAAGGAAGGGTAACGCAGCCTGTTGTGAGGGTGGGGGGTGCATGCCCTGAGGCACTGTCATGATGCCTGTATACACCCTGGAGGAGTGGAAGAGCGGAAGCTCTGGAAAAACAATGGTGGTGCGTAAAGGAGATTGCATGCATGCATTTGGTAAAGTGCTTGGGGAATGTCAGGTCCAGAAGCTGCAACATTATCCGAGTACAACCACGTAAATACGTTATGCCTTAAAACAACATGAGCAATGATTTATCATTAATTACCATTATGGAACGATTAGCCAACTTCGCTTCAATGTTATCAATCTTTGTTTTAAGAATGAACGACTGTATGTATCTGGGAATTCCCTTTTTTCTCCAGAGATGTACTGGCATTTCCTTCAGCAGCTCAGCATGTCCCTCCTTCAGTTGCTCCATGTACTTTCCCATAAACCTGAAAGTCTGGCTTGGTGATATCTCTGGCTGGTTGAGCAAGGTAGCTCGCCAGAGCTTCAGGCTTTGCAGTGGTAGAGGTTTGCAGTTTGTTGGGTGGGGCTTTCTATGATGGGTTTCATTAGCTGCTTCTGTAGCACACTGCACCCTGTCTAGTCCAGTTGTGGCGGTAAAAGCCGATGGCTTTGAACAGCAGCTTCTGACACTGCAGCAGTTTCTGTGTTACTCAGGACACAAACGATATCACATTAATTTGTGCACATCAGAAATTGCAGCTTGGGCTCTCACTAGGCAGTGAGTGCAAGCCTGCCCCATTGCTGGGGGTCAGCATGCTGATATTTCTGTTCCCAGTTATTTTCTACAATTGGAAGACTTGCTATTTTTCAGCTTGGTTGTAGCCCTTTTTAAATGAGTAATGCCAATTCTCACCAGGCTCTGCTGGGATTTCCAGATTAGTGTTAATGCTGTTCTCAGGGGGTGCCGTTTTCCAGGGTGGGTGGGGGAAGATCTGTAAGTGCAGAGTTTTTCTTAGTCACTTTCAGGAGACAGGAGTTTCAGGACTGAAACTAGGTGAAGGTTCATGCTTGGACCAAAACCCTGCGCTGGAGCTCCTCTCTCGTGGTGTCAATGTGGGTGAGTCATCCCTGTGGCAGTGCATCACCTGCTATCAGGGTATCGGGCAGGGTCTTGGATGCACTCAGATTTACTGACAGATGGACCTGCATCCTACCCCAGATAGAAAAGAGAGGAGTTTTTAGCCATCCTGCTGGTCCCCCCAAGAGGAAGACCAGTTGTAAGGAGAACTGGGGATACCAAGAAGCTTCTGCTGGCCAAGGCATGGGTCATGTGTGCCTCCTTTTTGCAGGTGCTCTGAGTGAGGGCAGCAGAACCCAAAAAGCAATGGTTTGGTCTGGGTTGCATTTCCTTCTGGAAAGATGGTCAGAGCTGTGAGTCAGAGAATATAAACTTGGTCTAGATTTTAAAGCAGCTTGTATAATGTGTAACAACACTGTTCCCAAACACTTTGTGTTTAGCCATGGTGGACTGACTAGAAAACCAAAGAAAGCCTTGAGGAGAGCAACTCCAAGAGGAAGGAATAGTGAGGGATATAGGTTTACCCTAACAGGGCAAGAGAAAAGGCAGGGACACCGAGCAAAACAAATGCATGGACTGCCAGTGGAGCAGCTGTGGGCATACACAAACAAGGAGACTTTTCCTTGTCTAATTTGGATGATGTTGAAATTTCCCTCTTTTTGCTACTCCGTTTACTACTCCTGAGCCTTACTGTTTCTGCAGTAAACTCAAAGCCAGTGTGAGGGTGGTGGCCAGTACTGTCCTCATGAGAAGAAATCACAGCAGGAGATGAAGACAGGACAGAGCTATCCACAGCCTCCAGGGAAAAACACAAACTTTGAGCTTTAGTAGTAGAAAGGTGGAGCCCATGGGTGGATAAAAGGAGTTGCATAAGATAGAAAGGTATCATGTTGTTAGGTAGTGGGTAAGAAAAATGACCTCAGTGTCTCTCTTCTTCCATAGAGGGAAGCACAGGCAATGTGGACATCCAAGTGGCCAGAGAGGCCCATGACGGAGATGGGGAAGAAGTAGGGTCTGGATGACAGGCTCAGCAGCAGAACAATGAAGAGGTCCTTGCATTTACCTGTTAAGGTTAGGTCAGTGGCCAGACCCCTCAGGGGAGACATTAGAGAGAGGTTTGGAAAGGAAGGGTGAGGCAGGTAAATGAGTCATCACTGCAGCAATGATAGATGAGAGCAAAGCTTTCCTAATTCCACAGAGACAGCATTTACCATGAACTTGTTATCTCCCCTCCTGGCCAAGGCTGTCCCACTGCAGTGGGTAGCCAGTGCCCAGGGGACTTTCCCTCCCAGAGGGTGACTCTGTACCTGGGGCTGCGTGGGGGGAGGAAACACCTGATCATCTGTCTGTCCATCCCAAAGCACCCCATGCTTGCTTTGATGGCATGAGGAAGTTGAATGTGCAGTGTAGATGCGGTGCACTGAGGAGGGATGGGCTGGGGCCGGGGCCATGGCCAGCCAGGAAGCCCCAACACTTCCCAGCCTCTGCCTTGGCTTCTGTATATCAGAGTACCGCTGTTTCTTTTTTTTTTTTTTTGGTCATAATTCTATCAAGAAATTAATTTGAATGGTAGGGTGGTATAGTCTCCAGTTTATCCTACAGTGAGACATATGCATTATATCAGCAAGGCAATTTGATAACCTCAAGGCAACCTCCACACAAGCCTTAGGGTCAGCAAATTACTGTGAAAATAAAACAACGAAGGGAAGGTTGCATGTGGGATAAGGTAACAGGCTATGTTCAGAGTTGCTAAAAGCAGCTTCACTGGCAACAGAAACTTTTTAAAGTTTTCTGTACAGTTTATGGCTGTTCATGAGTTAATGCAATAGTACATTTTTTTTTTTTAATGCAGATGAAGACAAACTTTTTTAATCTCCAGTGTATAGAATGCTTTGCCAGCTGTCATGTGCTCCGAGGCAGAGGGCTGACTTGAGCATCAGGTACAGCCCTCTGTTAGCTGGTATATTAATCATAAATTAGCCTCAGGAAAGAGAGCATGGTTGGCAAGGAATGGCCCCAGTTTAGTCACATCCTCATCTTACCAATTCTCCAGCACCAGTGCGAGCTGAGGAGGACCTTAATAAAGCAGGGGCCCTCCTCTGCTTTGTGCCCCAAAATGTTGGTACATCCAAGAACTTTTCCAAGCTAAATGACAGTTTGAGTCAGACCTCCAACAGCCAGGCATTCATTATCTAGGTTTACCCTGAGGTACTATTAGTTATAGATGGAAACACTAGCAATTTAATAACAAATAAAGGTCTCTGTGATCAAATTCTAAAAAGCACTGTAATTTTCTCCAGAATAATTGGGGGAAACATTATTTTCCATCAACAGGTTCCTATCATTTTCAAAGTTAGTATGTGTTCATCTTCCCTGTTTCCATATAATAAAGCTGTAAAAATAAAGAAATACGGTGTGCATAGGAATGCTCGACTGTAGCCAATATTTTACAACATCACTATAGACTTAGGATAACACAAATAAACTACTGTTATGCAAACGATGGCTTGATGAAACATTTAAGAGTGAACTGAACATTCAGTGCTAAGAAATGTCGGTCAAAGGACTTATTTTAAGACATAGTTTCTTATGTAATTACTTTAATAAAAGGAAACTATGGGTTCCAGCTGAAGGCTAAGCTTTTATCCACACTAGACAACACTGGAGTATTGTCTTCAGTATTAAAGGGTGCTCAGTTCAGTGATGCAAAATATTCCAGATGTGCTAAAGGTCATTTCGAGCTGCTTTGTTCAAGATTCAGACTTACCTTAAAATGTACCTACCTGGGAGGCTTAACTATAACTCAGAGCAAAACCAATAAAAATCCCTAGAAGGCCAGCTGAGTGATGATTTGAAGATGTTAATTAATATTTCTTTGGAAGGATGCTTCTTTCCCCTGCAGTGGTTAAGTAACAGGCTATCAATGTAAAATCATGGACTTCATTATTCTGTGGAAACTCCAGTCATCACCCGTAACAAGGGAAGGTGCTGTGTAGTAGTACTGAGATCGAAAACGTAATATATAATATTTATATGTATCAAAAGCTACCAGGTGTATCCTTGTGTAAGGTTTTAAATTCTGCATTTCAGAGAACATTGAAAAATATCAGTAATAGGGCCCCCCTTTCCCTTTGAACACCTGCTAATGGTTTGAGGTAAGAGTTCACTTACATGAATCATAGGAGTGCAAATCTCTCATGCTGTTGTTACAGGTTGTTTCCAGAAATGGCCATAACTCAGTATTGATTTGCACTCTCTTCTTCCCCTAAAGCTGTCTCTACAGTCCAGAGATTGGGGAAGCAGCTTTATTTGAGTGAAAACCTACCTTCCAGAGTAGAATATGTTGTCTATTAGAAATTACTCACGAGTGTTTTCCCAGTGAATTAGCTTACTGCAGGCCTTAGGAATGTGCAGATACATGGAAGCAAAATTCACATGTGCCTTTGTTTTGACCCACAAAGGCATCATGGCCAGCCTATTGTCTGCAAAAACATTCCATAACAGCAAAGTAAATGGAAGAGGTATTAATGCTGTTTTTTAAACTCTTGCATGTCATGGATCTGTGTTGCGAGTGTGATATTATTACTAAAATGCTTGCAAAAATTCCGGATCTAGTTCAGGCTCGGAGTAGTGTGCTGAATTAAAGCTTTTTATTCTCTTGTCCACTCATATATTTTCCCAGCGACTCCCTTTCACTTTGTTTTATAGGCTTTTTACAGTGGCACTTGCACTGCTTTCCATCTGAGGTGGGCCATGCTACACTTGGTCTTTATCTACTCTGTTTAAGTGCCTTGATACTGCGATATGAAGATATTGTTAGGAGTTGCCTGGGAAGAGGTTACGTGATTCTTTCCCTGATTTATTCACAAATATGTTCATAGATACCCCAAAATATTACATAACTGATTTCAAGTAAATGCACAATTAGGGTTCTAATACAATTGTTATAATAGTTGATTATCAATGAAGTGTTAGTTTATAAAGAAAATATGCCTGGATTTATGGTTACACCCCACCTTTGAATTCAGATTTTGGCTATGATACTGACAGGTTAAATGCCCAGAGACCTGCTGAAATGTGATTTGCTGCATAGGGCTATGAATGAAGACATAATTAATTTTGCCATCATGAGTTAAACTGCTGTTGCATCAATAGAACTGTTCTTGATCCCACTTCTAAATATAGACTGGGGGACAGTTTCTCCCCAGCAGTGTTGTGGAGTTGGGTCTGAGGTGGTGTGTTCTGCTGGGCAGAGCTCCGTGGGAACCTCTCTGCCAGTTACCAGGGTCTGCTTCTGAGGTAGTGTGGGAGCAGTATTATAATCACACTTTCCTGCTCTTCTCAATGCCCAGTCAAATTTCTGACATGCTCTATCATTCATGTATGTGATTCTCTCATATATAGTTATTTAAATACCATTTCTCCGTGCTTGACATTTCACATAGCTGTGAAGAAACATGGGGACAAAAGGTGTTAGCCACTCAGCATCCAAGTAAAATCTCAATTTTCTTTAAATGTCATTTTATCTTTGAGCAAGTGGCTGCTCTTTTCTGTTTGTTCATCTGTGTTGCTACAGAGCAAGGATGACCAGCAGAAGCACTGCTGTGTTCCAGCACCTGCTAGTTCCCCAGGAGTTTACATTTCCTTTGCATTAAGTTTTCCTTGGAGCTTGGAGTTTCTTGATGCTGAAAGTATACAGATTGGTCTTTCTTATTTACTTGCAGCCCATTTCCACTTGCATTTCAAGAAAGAGGGAAGCAGTGCTCAATAATCACCAGGGATCACCAGAAAAAAAAGTATTTTTTTATTTTTCTTCATCTACGAGAATTTAAACTGCATGCAATACATTGCTGCATAGCTTAATTTTCATGTATATTAAGCCCAAAGTCTGTGGGTTGTTTTTTTAGGCCTGGCTCCCAGAATGCCAGAAGCATGTTTGTGTGCAAAGCTGGTGTGTGTCCCTGGTGCAGCCTCCCTGGCTGCAGCTGGAGGTTACAGGGACTTCCTAGTAGGTGTTTTGGTGGTAGGGCCATCATCCCTGAGACGTTCAGGTGCTGGGATGCTTTGCTATGACCCCCAGTTTCCTAGGTAAGTAATGGAGAGGCTGATGTGAAGAGCAGCAGTGTGCTGCTGACAGCCAGGGTCCCTGCAAAAGAAAAGTTAAGAACTTTCAATGAAGTGTCTCCCCACAGACAGATAACTTTTTGTTGCAAAACAGTCCCTGCCTGCTTGCAATACCATCTTGTGGTGTATAGGAGTGGAGGTGTTTGACCTTGGATAAGATCTGCTGGGTCTGGAATGTGGTGCCTTACTTAATACGTTGTGTCTTTAATGTCCCGGAAAAAAGAAGGACCTGCTATTGTTTGTGGCTGCTGAGGGCTGCTGTTAATTCATGCCTACCAGCCACACTATGAGAGAGCCTGGTAGCATCTTCAGTTATTAAAGTATAATATTTTCAAAGACCAAAAGTGTGGCAGCTTTAATTCAGATTTGTCTAGGGAGAAGTATTACAAACCCTTATGTGAAGAGCAAAGGTTTCCAATCACTAAAGGAAAGAAGGGAGCAATTTAAAAATAGTGTCAGCTCTAAGTGTAAGGGGAAAAAAAAAATCAGCTCTTAACTTGATGTACTTGTTAGAAATGAGAATCTCACTAATGAGAAAATAAGAGGTTCATCATATAGCACATCATATAACTCTTGACAACAGACAGCTTGGTCATGCCTATTCCCCCTTCTTGGGTGGTCTGTCTGAGAAGAGTTTACTTGCTCGTGAGTGAACTTAAGCAGGGGAAGTGAACTGTCTTGTGAAAGCAAACGTGCTCAGCTCCTTCTCTAGGGCATGCTTAAGTTTTGTGCTATGTTTGAGTTTTGGTGCAAGAGAGAGCCAAAGAAGTAGCATTGATGACACAACACTGTACCCCACCTCACCATTAAAGCCTGTGAATAAGGGGACTGATAATCTGTCCTTGTCCTTTGCTTTGGTATTAAAGAAGTTGTGAAGATTAGCCTGGGAAATTGTTCTGGGGCAGGGGACAGAGGGATCTGAACCCATCATGAGAACAGGTGGCAGTGGGGAAGGGCTGCAGATGACAGCCTGTCCCTTCATGGAGGCATCGGCATGATCAGCGCGGGGGTGCTCTTTCCAGGACTTGCCTGCTGGAAAGGACTTCCAGCAGTGGCTGCTACAGCAATAGCATTTTGCAGTTTTTGGCAGCCTCTTGCCATAGGAGGATTGGGTGAGGTTCACTTCAACAGCTAGTGCATGCACCCCCTAGCACAGACAGAGGCCCAAGTGATTTCTGTTTCTGCTTTTGCCAAGGTTCCTGCTTGCCTGATCCTGAAAATGTATTTTTTCCATGCCTTCCTTGATTAGCTGTGCTGCTGAGTCTTTTCTCAGCTCTTTCACCAGTCAGTCAGACTTGCAACTTCTTCTGTAACCAGCCATTGAGGTCTGCCTGAAAAAATACTACGAGGCATCTTGGTATTTCTTGGAGCACAAACAGAGGGAGAAGCCGAATCTACTGAAGTGAATCAGCATAGTTCCCTTGGTTCAAGTGGACTTTGGCAATTTGATGCTAGTTGAAGATGTTGCTTGGCATTTTCTCCCCAAACGAGTTGCTCTCTCAATACTTCTTGTTCATGCCAAGTAACGGGCAAGTGCCACCGACGAAGAGGGTGAGGGTAAAAGTGGTACTGGGGCTGAACTGTGCTGTGAGGGAGTGTGGCACACTGCCTGCATCTGAAGTAGCAGCTCTCCCTAGGGTACCTCCACTAAGGAAAAAGGACTTGAGTTTTCCTGCCTGTAAACTTTGCCCTTGCGTAAGTGCTGGTTTCCCACACAAAAGGAAATGCATGAAATGAAGAAACACCTAGTCTGATGACTGGGGAAGAGCAGGAAGCGGTGTTGCTAGAAACCTGATGAGAGATAACAGCAGAAGAATAGAGAGCTTGAGATAAGTCTATTCAGTGATAGGCTGGTTTTACCATTTTGCTGGGCAGAACGGCATCTTGCTGGGGCACTTTTCATGCCGCACTCATCTCTGTAGCATCTGTGTGCTTGTCTTTGCCCTTTCTGTGGGCTTGGGAGAGTCCCTCTGTGAAAAGGAGAGTTGTGCTATGTTTATTAGTGCTGACTGAATATGAAAGCAAAGCAGCACATTAAATCTTTCCAGGGTTACTTGCCTGGGCTGGGGGCTGTTGTAAAGTCAGTAGTACTACTGTGATGACCCATGCTGTACTCTGCAGCTGTTTCCATGCTGGGCACAATTTATGCAGATTGGTTAGAAAAAGTTGTGTTTTGTGTTAATCACTGACTTGTGCAGTGCATTTGGCCAGGGGATTTTTTTTTTTTTCAAGCTGAAAATAGCTGTGGCTATATTAGGGCTGTGTAAACTTTCTCAGATTTCTCTGTTCTGTGAAAATCAATTCCTTTGGCTCGTGTGTCCACAGCTGTTAGGAAGGTACTCTTTGCCATGGATTTAGTGGTTTGCTTCAAGAAACCAGCAGGGCAGGACACAGGCTTCAAAGTAGTGCTTTACTGAATGTGAATGCTGTGGAGGAGGAGAAAAGAGAGGAGTAAAGATGCAAGGTTTCCAGAAGTGGCCTTCCTGCATAGACCTACCATCCCCAGAGAGCAGGATCAAATCGGTCTATAGTTTCAGTCTGACAGTCTTGCAGTACAGGCTTTGCTTTGCTGCTTTGCTAACAGGCTGTTTTAAAACCTATAGCATGGCATATTGTACAGTCTCTGAATATAACTAATTTTGAACAGATTTTGTGTTTTTTTTTCTTACTAACACTGCTGTTCACCCAGACTTGCTTCTTAAAAATCAGGTACATGCCACAGTCCCATGCAAAGCTGGAGCTTTGGATGAGCTTAGATACAGAAGCAAAACCTTCAAAAATGTTGCTTGGGACACAGAGACTAAAAATCCAAATGAGACGTAATTTTTTATATAGAATGTCTGCAGACCCTAAAGGATTTAGTGTAGATTGGTAGTTTTTGTTTGTGTGACATGTGAGTTGAGGCTCAACTAACTTGTTTTCAAACAACCCCAAAATTTAAGACAAACACAATGTTAAGTAAACAACTTGTCTATTCCATTTTTTTTCTTGTATTTTTTGATATTGCAGACACAAACACTGGGGTGAAGGTTACAAAATCACTCAGAACATTACCGATCGTAATCTAATCACAGTGGAATAGCTGGGCAGAGATGTTTATCAGTTAAACAAATCAAACAGCACTTTCACTTTAATATCCAAATAAAGACCCAGAGATCTTCTCTGAAAGATAGAAAAATCAGATTTTTGTACAAATGAGCAAAACAAGACTAAACTCCCCAGAAAAAGATTTTAGAAAAAAACACAGAAATCATTTTAGTACATTATGGGTTGTTTTTTTTTTCATTTTCTTCATTACACACATAGTTATTGTGCTGACTTTACAGCACTAATGGGTATCTACCTTTGTTTTTCTCAAATAGATGTCTTTTCATTATAACCTGCTGCACTGGGTAAATCAACACGGTAACATTTGTTCTTCAGATTCTCCTCTGTACCTTTTCTTCTGGTTTGAGATTTTCAACTTGGGGAAAAAAATTACATAACTCTCTGATTCTGGGGAGAAGTAGTTTTTGCAAAGTCACTTATTATGATCCCTGCTAGAAGGTAGTTCAAGTAATAATACTTTGATTTGGTGTCCCACTAGGGTGTAGTGGTTACTCTAATGAAATTTTCAAAACATAACTGGTGCAAACCCTACCTACTATGAAGACAATCTTCTTTCAGGACATGCAGCGCCTTTGGCACTTGCAGATGAAATATTTAAACACTTGATGGTAGCCCTGTCTATATTTAGAGCAGGGTTTGTGGATGCATATTTTGCATGTAAATGAGTTGTGGATATTTGCATTTTAAAAAAATCTGGATAGTGCTTTTCTCGTCAGTTAAAATAGTGGTTTTATGTTGGGCTGAGAGCATTTTCAAATGCCTTTTCATGCTGTATCTTAACTCACTTTCTCTCTCCCCCATCATGGTGACATTTGATAGACACAAACCATCCAGAGGGTGTAGAGGACTTGGCAAGAGGTTTTTTGGGTCTGATGGGAGGCATGCAGAGATGACACCTTTCTGTGTGGATACTGTGGGCTCTTTCCCTTAATAGCAAGGGGACTGGGGGGCAGGTGGTGCGGCCAGCAGTTTGGCTGGAAGCACACACTGCTCCCTCCCATGGGTGCACCCTCTCTGGGTGCTGTGCCAGCCCACTGTGCTGCCCAGCAAGCAGCTTGGCATCCCATCCTGTGTGCCCTGTCCCTGGGAATCAGTGCACAGTTCATGCCATTCCCAAAGCTTCAGGAGCCCTTCCTACCCTTTTGTGCTTCCCATGCACTGGGAAAAGCCAGAGCAGAGCTGCGGTACAAAGTCCTAGGGAGTGAGAAACAAGACCTGCTGCAGTGGCACAATTTGAAGAATGCTGTTTTCTATGACTGTTTCTTTCCTAGGGGCTTTTCTAGGGGGCTGTCTCAATTTTAATTGATTCCCTCAACTGTCTTGAAGTTTTACAAACCACATCTACTAAGTTCTCTCATCGTGGCAGTCAGTAACTTTGCAGCAGAAGAAACTGTGATGGTGAGGTGAAGTGACCCACCCAAGGATACAAAGCCAGTGTCAGAGTTGGCTTTGTGTGAATTTGGCCTCTGCAAACCACCTCTCCTGGTGAAGATGGCCAAGCAGAGATGCATCTGTATCTTAAGGACTCCATTACTTTTCCAGCAGCAGGGCTGGGACCTGGGCTGAATGCATCCCAGTGGTACGCTGTGTTTCAGGCCCATTTTGCCAGGGGCCCGGTTTCCTTAGTAACATGCCTGTCTCTGTTCTGATTGACATTTCTTTTAAATCAAAACAAGGAAGAAGGAGGTTCTCATGTCATGAAGAAGCAAGTTTTAAATCTTGGCAGAAAATACCTTGCACCTCAAACTCTAAGAATACTTAATTTTTCAGCTGTATCAAGAGATTAGAGCCTACTTAAGTGTGGTGTTTCACTTGGAACCTAGCAAGTCCTCTTGGACTATTTTACCTTTTGTCTTCTTGCCTGGAAAATGTCATTTCTCAGTATAAACTGCAGTTGCATGAAAGTTCCTGGGGTGATGTTGACTTACATTTATTGCAGGTACCTGGATTGAAATCTGTAGAGTTGCTGAAAGTGTGCTTGTTTTATTTTGTTGTGGTCTATATTGAAAAGATTTGCCTGGGTAGC
The DNA here is from genome assembly GCF_963921805.1 of Phalacrocorax carbo. NCBI lineage: Eukaryota > Metazoa > Chordata > Aves > Suliformes > Phalacrocoracidae > Phalacrocorax > Phalacrocorax carbo. The sequence continues at coordinate 48,693,324 of NC_087548.1, forward strand.
TGTATTTGCAGTTTCACTTTATTAAGTATGTGTTTAAAGGTACATTACTCCTATAGCTTAAATGGGGAAAAAACCCTACAGTGGCCAAGGACTTTCCTGGCAACATCTAGCTGTAACAAATCACATCTTTCCCTATTACAGGGTTGTCATCACAAATCACTCCCCTTGCTGACATGATGGCACTGGCAAGTTTTGATGCACAGTGTAGACCTGCTATCCCCCACCTGCTATCTGTGTGAAGCAGCAGATCTGCTCATACCACAGTGCAGCCAGTCAGACCCTAGCTCTAGCAGCTGTCAGATTTCTACTAGTTTTATGGGATCCAGCTGTCAGATAAAGGTGATTAATTATTTTTAAGTGGTTAATTGACAACTGTAGTCATTTGGCCACCCTGCTGTATAAAGTTTTATGTATCAGAAAAATAATTTAATTATTTTTTTCTGTACAGCATACATAAATCTGGGCTGCGAAGTAATGCTGTGCTGTGCATTCGCCACAGTACTGGTGATGCAATGATCTTAGGGAATCCTTACTGGTGAGATCATGTCATGGAAGGAAGAAAAAGTTAGGTGGGGATGCCGCAGCTTATGTTATTTTCTAATATAGGTATAGAAAACTATCTCTGAAATCTGTCTTGAATATGAAAAGTGTAGTCTTTCCAGAAAATATCTGGGGGACTAGATCTCCCAGCCCATCGCTGGATCAGGGTCAGCAAGTCTCACATGATTCAAGGGCATTTTATGGGGACTTCCTGTAAGGTGAAAAATGATGGACAGATGTTTTCTGTCATGTATTGCAGCTAGCCAAATACTTGGGGATTGTTATAATCTTCCTCTCGGAGATGACATTGCATTTGGGATTCTCTGGCTGTTTCTTCTGCTTGAAGGTACTTGTTCACATCTGCTTTCTTTCTCTGTAATACAACTATCTGCATTTAAGACGGAGCTTTTGCCCTGGGCAGAGTTAGAGCTCAAAGTTTTTTCCTGACACCTGAAATGTAATCCATTTGCTTTTAGCCACCAGATGAATCCTGCTGAACACAGTAATGGACCTTCCTGTAGGAAATGGGTGGCCATGGTGGTGCTGGACAGTTTGTGCTCTTGCCCTGTTTTTGAAATAACAATTCCAAGCAGCTTCCTTCTGCCTCCTTTGTTTTCTGAACCCTGACATGGGGTTCAATATAGGATATTTTTTCTTACCAAAGGTTGGTTAAAAGTCTTACTCTCTACAGGAACAGAGTGAAATAGGATCTCTTCCTGTGGACTGTTTCTGTTCTGACCTGTCAGTATTTGATAGGTTTCATACCTGGCAGTTCTGCTGTCTTGGAGGAGGAGAGCTGTGACCTGGCTTGGGCTCTGAGGGAGACCTTCTCCACCCTTGCCTGCAGAAAGGGCTGAGGGACACTGTGCTTCTTGCTGGGGCATCTCAAACAGGGCAGGGACGAGACTTCTCTCTCCCTTGCATGCATACCTCTGAAGAAGGTAGGGAGCTTTTGTCTTCCTGGTTGCTGTGAAATCTTGATATGGGGGAAGGGAAGGAGAAGGGAAGCTTCAGAGATAATAATAATCAAATCCCTGAAAACCTCCTAATCTTTCTCTTCTAATATTCTTAAAAGTCTCATGGTTTTAATGTATTTCCTACTTTTTGGGAAATGGCTACTGTTTTGAAGCTATGGCTTTTGGTTCTGTAACTGTATGGTTTCTAGTGTTCTTTATGGTATGCAACAAATCTTTTCTAATGAACACATTTTCAGTTTTAGTACTCTTTTTATGTTTCAGGTCTCTTCCAGTGATACTTGCATAGGCTTTTATACATAGGCTAGGTTATGCCCTGTTGGCACTGAAGTGAAAACTAATTTGTTGCTACTTCCCATCCAAGCAGAACAAGGGGACACCTGTGGTCATAGTGTCCTCTTTGTTCCTATATTAGGGGAAAAAAAATAGTTTGAACTTCCAGGGGAGGCAGTTTAATATAAAACGTGTGAAGTTAAGATCAGCAATGAATCAGGCTGTGATTCAGCTGTGATGCCCTGTGCCTTGCAGAATGTAGCCTGATGCTCCAGCTAGTCCTTTTTCTAGCTGCCAAACCGTGCTCACATGGGGGTGAGGGCAGTGCATAGCTATGCTCGCTGGCTATGACTATATTTGTAAGCTATACAGTGTAAGGAATGTTCCCAGAAGCTGGAACCTGGCTATCTATGCTCGTAAATTGTTAAAACAGTCCCACTTGCAATTTCAGACCCTGCCAGCTAGTGGTCTTCTAGACAATTGCCAGGCACTAATTTGGAAGTTAACATGGGCCAGGGCCCACATCCAGCGGCAGTTTCCATCCAGCCATCCTGTTCTGGAAAGAAGGGAGGTTTAGTAGTATGGGTCCAGGCTACTTGGTGCCAGCCGCCCTCTGTGCCAAAGAACAGTCATTCACATACTCAATTTACTCAAGTAGCTGCTGCTACCCTCTTTTGCCATTTTCCAGTGGATGGGGTAGCTAGATAAGCTGGCAGAGTGAGGCAGAAGGTCTGACGCCTCCTGCCATAGCATATTCCTTAGCAGGAATGCATGCACCACAGGTCTCTAATTAGTCAGTGAGATTAAGGAAAACCAGCTTAATTTCCTCATAAAATCCAAAATAAACTTGACGCATAAACAGCACGCAGGAATAGAGGAGTGTTTGTTACCTTTTTAGTCACTGCAGCCATTGTCACGGGGCCTGGTGGGGCACAGCAGACCTTTGGCAGATGCAGGAGATGCCCTGCAGAGAAGCAGCCCCATGGGCCCTATGTGCAGCACAGTGGTGCGGCGCGGACCTTGCCACAGGACTCACTGTGGCAGCCGGTCAGTGCACGATGGCAGTGCACAGGGACAGGAATAGGCAGGCCAGATAATTGTGCTAAAGGAGACTATTGCTGTGATGGACACCCAGCATGATTCCAGGGAAATGGGAATGTCAGGGAGTTTTAATCGCCTCACTACCATCACCAGCGTTTCCCATGAGTGTGTTACCTGGCTCCCTGCGTGCGGGCGGACTGTGTACCTTTCCTGGTGCTCTTCTGCTGCTGATTTGTTGACCGTAGTCTCTGATGGGTGCATTGCACAATGCGGTCGTAGTCAGTCTATCTGCTTTAAATTGACGTTGCTGCAGACCATGTTACCGTGTCCTCTTCTGAACACATTAATCAAACTGTTTCCAATGGGTGAAATGGCTTTCTTCTGTGTTTTCTCTTACTCAGCTGGGGAGGGATGATCTACGCATGCATCATATTCCCATCAGTTTCCAAATGAAATGTGAGCACTGGTGAAAACCGTCTGCCTTGCAGAGGTTCACTGTACAGGGCTAAACACGTGAAAGTGCTGAAGAACTAAATGGCACAGTCCTTCAGTTTCAGTGGTTTTAATTTGTGTCCTGTCTATTGCGGAGTCTATAACTGGTAATAAAGGGAGGAGTGACATCAAGAGTAATGCAGCAGTGAATGGTATGCCTTGTGGTTACAATTCAATTTACAATATGAGCATTTTGTTTGAGAGGTTATGAAAAAACGAGCAGAAGACTGCTTTGGGTATTCTACTACAACCTGAAAAATAAACAGCCTTCTCACTTCCTACCCAAAACAAACAAACAAAATGCCTGCAAAAAATGAAGGTTTTTTTTGTGAGATGCATGCTTGTGCCAGTCTAACTTTCTGGAGGTTGATCTATTTAAGGCAAACTGCTTTTGGCAGCATCATAGCTATGTATATAAATGACAGGAATAAGAGTATCCTGAGTTGAATTTACTTCTATAAAGTTGGTAAACAGAAGTAATAGTTTGAGTTGAAAAACTCTCGCAGTTGTCAGCTGTTTGTTCTGTAGTGCATAAATCTTCATATAGAGATGTGTATTTAACACATTATTATTTTTTTTTCTCATGTAAACTTCAAGATAAGTGTAAAACCTCCTTTTTCTGTAATATTTTGTTCCAGGAACATATTCTTCTTAGAAGAATGCCTTCGCCATAATTAATTGGTTAATTACTGTTTGTGATAGTGTTTCACTGTACTTAAAAATAGGGTAAAGCATCAGTAAGTTTTGACAGAAAATTTAATGCCCCCACCCCCATTAGAACAATTTACTTAATATGCTAATAGACTTTTTACTGTGGGTGATTGTTTTTTTCCGTTTTGTCATGGTTATCTGATTTTACCTATAGAAATACTCAATCTCCTGCAAATTAGAGAACATTATAGATAAACTCGGCTAGAAATAGTAGCCTATGAACATATTCCTTCTTAGGAAGGAAGGGAATGTGGATCTTCTCCCATATGGACTGAAAGAAGGTACCTTCCAGCTCACTCATTTATTACAGTCTGATTTTTCATAAAAGGATTTATTGGACCTAACCTTTTGTTTGTCTCTCTTTTTTTTTTTTTTTCTTGTCATTTTCTCTTTTTCATTCTCCAGACAATTTTAAAACACAGATTTTTTTCTTTCATGTGTGCTATTGTCAGCCCGAACACCAAACTTCGTTCTTCAGTGGTTGTCTTGCAGATACACTGGTACAGGGAATGCAGATGAAAGTGGTTTTTTTCCCCACCCCTTGCTTCACTGTCATAGGCCTGGGTGGCCTTCCTAATGTGGGCATCGCTTCATCGCTGGCATATGTGCTGCTGAAGCACTGACAAACACAGCATCCAAACACTGACTCAGGGTGTACCCACTTACTGTTCAGCCTTTATAGTATTGAGCTTTGAGGTCATCTAGTGCCGATAGAGAGTTAACCTGTCTGTCCATTCTGGGAATCCAGACAGAGTACAATACACCTTCACCAGCCATCAAAACAGTTTGGTCAGGGACAGACGCAAGCGGAAAGCTTACTGAGGGTGTCATGTTACAAATAACTGGAGCAGTATGTTTTGCCTTTTTTTAAATTTCTTTTAAAGAAACATGCTTTCATTTGTTTGTTGACAGCTACATTCTAAGTAAAACTGTTTGAAGCCTTTTGACAAATATGATAAATATAATAGACTGCTATTCCAGAGGGTATTTATTCATAGCTTGCTAAAAGCTTTTTGGATGAAACCATAATAAGCTACTAACGACTTTTCAGAATTCTTCTGTGGCATTTTTCTTGGTAATATTTTCCCATCTCTCTTTTTTTGTCTCTGCAGTGCACCAGGTTATTCAAGGAAATTCCCTTCATGCTACCTTCTTGCCACCTGTGAGGGACCTGCTCATGAAGAGACATCGGTGCTCCTTGTTTTGGCTGTGCTGCAGTCCATCACCTCTGGAGGAGCACTTCTGGAGGCAGCCATTCAAAGGCATGGTGCCTTTCCCTCTGTTTTAAGCATCATGATGTGCAGACTGGTGTCCCAGTGTTGAGGTGCTCTCTGCAGAAGGTAGAGTTTCTGTCTTATCGGTGTCCCCTAAACACAAGGACAGAGAAAGTGCTCTAAGGACTAGTGCACTTACCCTTGAGCAAAGGAAGAGGAAAGATGGTGAAAGGGACCATTTTCTCTCAGTGTGCAGATTTCAAGCTATTTGTAACCACTCCAGAGAAGGTAAGGGCATGATAAGGCCCTGAAAACCTCTGCTCCAGGTGCTGTGATAATATAAACCCAAAGAGGATATGCGGTAAATACAGGAAAAAGAAAAAAAGCATCAGCTGGGAGAAAAACTGAAGACAAAAAGGTACGTTTAAGGGGTAGCATTTCCTGCCAGAAGAGATGGCATTGCGCAGGACCCACTTAGAGGACAGGTTTTAAAGTCTGGAAAAGGCTTTGAAGGAAACATAAAAATAAAAACGGAAAAAAAAAAGATAAAAAGCCCTTGTTTGAATTCTAAGTCCCCCAAGCAGTAACCACATCCTCTCTCTCTGCCCAGCTGCTTTTCTTTAACTGCCCTGCCAGTGCAGCTTATATGGGCAGTGCTTGCATTGGGAGTGAGAATCTGTCACTTGGCCATGATGAGGAAGCACTTCCTCCTGACCTTTCTCTTCGTGTGTTTTCATAATTTACGGCTGTGAAGTTTGTTCAGCTGCTAGGTTGAGGTCCATGTGCCACCTTGCAGCCCTGTTATGTCTTAAGTTTGGCAGACCAAGGACTGGCCTGACATATATCACTGCAAGCAGCCAGGACACTGAACATTGCCCGCCCCTTCCGCCCACACACTTTTATGAGGTTCTGAGGGTAAGACGAAGAAAACAGTCCTTAGAGTTGGGTTGTGTGGTGGCCTTGACTGGTAGAGTAAAGCATATGAAAAGCTTTCTCATTGTCAAAATAGTTTAAAGGCAGTATGCTACAACATCCCTTCTGCTCCCTTAGAAGTGGTTGGGTGGTGGAAAGGAGGTGGGACCACAACCAGGCCCTGGCTCTGGTCATGGCAAACCTTTGAGAATGAGTGTCTACCCTTGTGGAGGGAGGACCTGACAGAGGCAGCGTCCCCTGGGCAGACCCTGCTCACCCTGGCACCCTAGCATCCTCGCTGGGAGCAGCAATGTAAATGATGGGGTTTGTATTCTCAGGACTGTCAGCATTTTTATCCCAGGTATGTGAGACAGCAGCTGTAGATCTTGCACAAAATATTCCACGAGAGGGACAGGAGTCAGTACACTTGCAGTAGCAGCAGCTTCTTTTCGTTGAAGCCAGAGCTTGCTCCAAGACTGGAGGCAGTCTTGCACAGCTGCAGAAGCCAGTGTCATTTTGCAACTTGCAGTCTGTAAGTCTTCAGCAGATGATGTTATTTTGTAGCTGAATTGCCTAAAATTCTCCTGTCTTTGCTCTGCTGAGAACTGAGTTATCTACCCCATTGCAGCTAACTTTTTGCTGGTGTTGCACAAATGTGTTGCACAAATGCACTCAGACAAATTATCTCAAGGATGACAAAATTAGAAGACAAGAAGACATTTTTATTCACAAAGCTGTATGGCAGCTTCACACCTTAGACAACCTTTTAGAAAAAAAAAAACCCCAACAACCTAAAACTTGTAGTTTCTGCTTAGCTTTTTTTACTTCTTTAATAATTTTTCACTTTACCTCCTTGTAGTTTCCCCTTCCCCTTCTTTATTATCATCTTCAGTCTGATTATCTTCTTACATAACAGTTTTAAATATACAAATAAGTAAGTTATTCCTGAGACAACAAAAACCAGACAAGATCAGAATCAAAGCAAGTAAGCAAAGTATTTCCCAAGGTTTCCCCCTTGGTTGTCAGTTTAATTTCATCTAAGTGCTAATTTCAGGAACTGCTGTATATATAAATTGCCAGCATTTGTGGGGGAGGGGAGAAGCGTCATTGCTCAAAGCCAATCTATTATGCAATATGTGTTGAAAAACCACCACAATACATCTATTTCCCTCTCATCCCTGAAAATCACTCAAAGAGCTGGCAAGTTTACACAGATGAGAAGGAGGGGGTTACTGCTAATATCAAAGAAGGAGCTTGCTGCTCGTATGAGACAAAAGAGAACCAGCTGGGAAGCTGAAGCTTGGAGGATGCAAACGGCAGATCTAATTGATGTGGCATTGCAAAAAGCCAAGTGGCTGCCTGAACAATGGCTTGTGTCTTGGTCAACGTCAGAAGAGCTGCACTGGTGCTAGCACCGGTGGGAAATATGTAGCTAATTTCTTTTGTTGCAGGACTGATTAAAAATGTACAGAAGGCTGGAGTTTCAATCCAGAGAAAATGGTGTTATTTTTAGAAGAGTAGGGTGCAGCAGACAACATGAAAGCTTAGTGGTGTCCTCACAGGTTATCCAAGCATTGCCAAGGGAATAAATCAGTGTCATGCCCTCTGTACAGGGTAACCTTTGTCTCAGATGTGCTTTTGTTGACCAATGTTGCGGGATGAAACAAAAACAAAACGCTGCATTCTCCTCTCTCTACCTATTGATTCTGTTACTTGCCCAAACAGGTAGGACAGTACTCAGCAAGTGGGCTGCACTTTGCGATTTGCTGCGCGTATTCAGGAACCAAGAAAACACACAACAGTTTTGACTGTAAGGGTCAGTTGCCTATTTCTGGGAATACTACTTCTGTTTTAAAATGCAGCCTTTTCAAGTGGGTCAAGCAAAAACATTTCTGATGGGGCAAATAATTTGTGGATGCATCTGTGATCCACTGCAATTTAAGGTTTTTAATGAAGTGTGAGGACGTGCTGCTTTTTGGGCAAATACATAATTTGGAAGATCTTCAACATCAAAAATACTTCTGATATGAAGCTATTGTGCTACTGCTTTTTGTGTGAAATGTTTGTATGCATAGTAAAATACTAGTTAAAAATTCAAAATGTTATCAAGCTTCACAAATAACATCCTGCAAACTTTTGCTTCTCACTGACTCATCTTAGCTTTTAAATTTTTTTTATGTAGCAAGCTCCTCTTTGATATTTGTAATAAACCCCACAAAACTCCGCTAATAGTTAACCCTTCTGAATAATCTTCCCACATAACAGGGGAATTTTTCTTGTGGTTTTTCAGTAGATACTCAGCCTGTTTTGGTTAAGCACCTCCGTAAGTTTTTTCTTTTAAGTCTGAGGCTTTTTCATGAGCTTGCAGGTGGTTTAGAAAACATAGTGTGCTGCTTTTAACTTTCTTTTTCTGGTCTATGATAAAAGAGACTCTAAAATCTTTTCTAACTAGCTTTCTTATAACTAAGAAGAGTCTTGTGTGAGAAATAAAGAACATCAAAGGCAAGAGGAAGTTAACTCAGGTGCATCATTGGCAGATTGTCTTAAATGTGGAAATTCCAGGCTATGCTACCAGTTGAAAATACTGTTTCATTTTCCCCTAATTTCCTTAAAGTAAATAAAATGAAACTACTTAAGCTCTGGAAAGTGTTGTCATGATGTTAAACTGACCTTAAAATTGCAGTCTGAGGAAGTTCATTTGGGCATACAGGTCAAGTGAACTGCAAATTCTGGGATTTATCTGGTTAATTGTCCTACAAAAAAATGTGCATATTTTGGGAATAAAGCTGGAGCAAGTACACTAAACCTTTTAGAGCTCCACAGAAACTGCTGTGCTGCCATGTTGATTGGTTTACTGTGCTGCTCAGTGTCTGCTTATGTGCACTTGCATTTTTGTGAACCTTGGAGATTTATCTGACTTTCATTAACACTTAAGAAATGCTTCTTAGCACATAAAATTATTTATATGGTTTCTTTTCAAAGGAAAATCCTGGCAAAAGCACACAAACTTTGAGCTAGGACCGCATTCCCACTCCCAAGTTGTGATTTGCTGTGTGCTGTTAGAAGGAGCCAAGTTATTCCTTGCAAACATAATTTCTTAAAAACAGTGTTTGCAGACTGGTCAGGATTTCTGTATGTTCTTTCTTTTATGCTGTATGGGTTATGTGGATTTGTACATTCCCCATTTCTGTGAAGTGGTCGACTTCATGCAGTTCAGAGAATTTTTTTTTTGGGGGGGGGAATGAATTGGTTTCATTTGTGAAATGATGGCCCCACACAAAGGAGTCATCCCTATAATCTGCGTCCCTAGTACTTCACCCTCTCAGAAGTTACAAAGCTGAGAAGTATGAGACCAGCAAGGGGTCAGTTGTGCCTCAGCCCTTGTGGGTCCTCAGGTGCCTTTGCTGGAGCCTCATCGCTGAGGCAAATTGAAGTGACCTGCTTGGAGACCGGCCTACTGTCTTCAGGGCACGACAGTGTAACAAAGTCATTTAGACAGTCCTTGGCTTTCCCAGGACCTCTGCCCTCCAACCAGCGTTCAGAAGGGGGCCAGGTTTCAGGGTGACACCTCTTCCGTGCCTCCCATATGAAGGAGTAGGGGAAGTGAAGTTAGGGGATTTCTGCACTCACTGATCTGTGCAAGTATCCTGTTCTGCTTGACTGGTCTTCCTATCATACCCACGTCTACAGTCTTATTTAAGATCTATGCCTTCCTTAACTAGAAAGTGTCATCCAGACTGCAGCTGGAACAAGTCAGGTCTGTGGACATCCGCCACTTGCCCAGCACTATGGCAAGTCCTGCATTCTCCTATCTGGCTTTTGTCTGTTAAAAGATGAGGGTTGCTCTGGTCTCATTGTAGATGTCCCCATGCCAAAGTTGTTTGCCGGGCTGTGAGACAGTAACTTCAACTGAAACAGTGGAAGACGTTGCAAGGGTCAAACAAAATCAGTAGTACATGCTGCATTAAGCATGGGTAACATCTGCACAGGCTGGATGACTCCAAGCAGTGAATCCCCTGTTTTTGCAAACCGTGGGCTCAGTCAAGTAGTTTTTTTTCTGCTGAACTATGCTAAAATATGGCAATTCTCCTTGTGTGCCACACCCCCTCCTCCCAGTGCCATTTAGAAGAACAGGGATATTGGCACCTTGCTCCAGGATTATATTAGCTGTGCTTAGTGATGGCAGATGCACATCAGCAGTTTGCTGCTGTGTCAGATTAACATGCCTCCAGGCAAGTATAAGAGATGCCTATAAAAGAAAGCAGCTGCATTAAGAAGTGTACACTGCTCTTTCAAGTATTAGAAGAATGTAAAAGAGATGAAGCACTTGTCCTCTTTACAAAGTAGCTGAAAAAGTATTTTTGGCGAGATTCTTATTACAGCCTTTTGCTTGATAGTCTGTAGGGCCCTGAGATGTTAGCTGGCATTTTGCCATGGTCATGAAATTTGACTTGTCCTTCTTAATTCAGTGTTCAAGGGCAAGAAAGTAGGATTTCTTGGCTTCATAGATCACTGGAAGAAAAAGGTACTTTGCTCTGAAAAATAAAAGGAGGCCTGGTCTTTTGGGAGCTGCCTCGGGGGTGCTGTATATTTGCAGATTTACAGCTAGGAGGAATTTCCCTTCTCTATAGTTAGTAGGATAGTAAACTTTTCAATGACCTGTATTAATAAAATCTCAAAGCTGTTTGTTAAAAAAAAGTTTCATTGATCAGCACCTTCAAAGACAAGAAATTCAAAGATTATGACTGGCTCTGTTCTTGAATGAATTTGCAGTTGGAAGTTTGAAGCATAATGCGATTCTAGCTACCATATTGTAATACTTCATTCCAGGGGCTAACTCACTATCTTTAATCGCAGGGAGTCAAATCTTACTCTTTCAAGAAGTGCATTTGAGTAGCTAGATCCTTGGCTTATCCACATCAAAGAACATCTGTAGCAGAAGAAAAGGGACTCTGTCTGCTTTGTGCCTTCAGAACAAGACAGTAAAGGTTGAGTGAACATAACTGACAATGTGTCCTCAAGTGTTTGTTCTTAGGGTGCATTCTACCACGGTAATACTTATTCATTCCTTAATTAAGTAGTACAGTATTAGTAAATACGTGGCTAAGATCATCCAAGTCTTTCAATTATAAATCCTGTCTTAATTTGTTATAGTTTTTGTCTTAAAAGATTTGGTTGGTTCTTCTTCCTTATGCTTTAATGGAAGGTTGATGCTGTCAAACCTTATGTACTGAAAGTTAGAAGTTAGGCTGAATCCATATGTTAGTAGGGCTTCCAAAGAGCCTGAGATTTTTAACTTTACATTTTTTCAGGCTGCATGACTCTGCAGCCTGCAGGGCTACAGATCCATACTGAATGCACAGAGCCAAGGTTACCACCTACTAAGAAAGGACTGAGGGCAAAAGGAAGCCAAGTTTTATAGAGCAGGGAGAGAAAACTTACTCCATGGTAAAGGTAATCCTTCAAAAGGCTGAAGTACTATCCACATTAAGAAAATTAAAAGGATCATAAATGCTGGCAGATTAAATGTAGAAGTTTAACTTAACTGTCCAAAAAAAGAGTTTGAGGAACAGCTAATAGAAGTAATAAATCTTCCTTCAAATGCAGCAAGAAGAGGAAGACTGCCAGAGAGTTTGCAGGGCCAATAGATGATACAGGTATCAAAGGATCACTTACGTAAGATAAAGCTGCTGCAGAACAAGTAAATAAAGACTTTTCAGAGTAGGAGGAGGCAGGGAGATTCCCATCTTGGAGCTTTTCTTTGTGAGGGTCTCATCAGAAGATTGGCCCAAAATTGAACTGGCTTAAAACATTACAGAGCGGTCAATGAAGACTAACTCAGCACTAGAAGCAGATGGTATTAATTTAAGAGTTTTAGAGGAATTCTGGGGTGAAATGTCTGAATGATTAACACTGGTGCATAACCCCTTGCTTTACACTGCTTTGATAGCTGGTAAATGTGACACCAGACTTTAAAATGCATTCCAGCTGAGTTCCTGGGGAGCTATAGGCATGTAGAAATAATGGCCATAGTAGGAAAACTGGAAAAAATGGTAAGAAAAGATGGAAGTTGTGAGCACACAGACATATATGATGTGTTTTGAAAGAGTTAATAGTAGCCAGTGTAAAGGGAAGTCCTACCTCACTACCGTATTTCTTCTTTGAAGTGGTTTGCGAAAACATGTTAGCTATGAGACACCATTTGATATAGACTGCCTAGATTTCTGAAAGGTTTTTGGCAAGGTTCCTTCACCGAGGGCTTTTAAGTATGTTAGATGAACAGTCTAGGTGTACAAGGGAAGGCACAAATAAATGATAAGCTGAAAGGTAGAAATTAGTTTGTCAGCTTTCATGTTGGAGCAGGAACAGCAATCGACCTCCATGAGGGTCTGTGCTAGGATCTGGGATGTCTGTGTTCAGTAGTACTCATGACCATCCTTAATAAAATAATGACCACAAGTGGGAAGACGATATTCTGCTGCATAAAATTCTGACCTGACTTAGTACTGTTACTTCTACTATGTTCGGTTAGGAGGCAGCTCTTCTCCATTGCATCTCCAGGGAGTTTTACCTGCTGACATAGATATCTAAATTAGATGTCTAATGCACAGATATTATGAACTTCCACTAATCTTCTCAGTATAAACTTTTGAATTTGAGTGCCTTAAATGTGAACAGTGGACGCTCATGCCTCTTAAAAAGGCTCCTTGAATCTTTGTGTAAATGCTTTCTTAGGATGAGTGGTGCATCTATCTGTGCAAGTCTTCATCTGTGGATCACCAACAGATGTACCCAAGCTTGAAATGAGGAGGCACTGCCTCTGTAGGTTCCTGTTGTAAGTGCATATCACACTGTTTCTTCAGCAGTCACGTGGAGTAATTTTAGGCTACTGTATAGGATGATGCATGCATATGAATGTTGTGTACTTTTACATTAGTTGATAACAAAAGAGTTTATGAAGCTTTGAGCGGACAATTATGTGAGACATGAAGGCAAAGGAAGACGGAATAACCAGTCTGGCTATGTGAGTACTAGATTTGTTCTCTGCATTAGAAAGTTTGCTGTGTTCCTTGGATTTAACAGTGCAGACTGGCTCGTGCCCATGTCATACCAACCACAGTGTTTTCCTGTGGGGACTTTGGTAGCTAAACTTGTTTTTGTGCCACAGAATCTGCTTGGCTCATCCCAGGTGTCTCCAATGTCAGTGTGACTTGCTTTTTTTTCGATTAAACATTTCTGGTTCTGCTCTTAATATTTGCTGGTGGGATCCCTCCAGATGGAAAGTATGGACTTATCATGGCAAGTCTTAGCATCATGCTGTAAAAAATGCTCTGCTGGACTGTGATGTAATTGCTCATTATTTTGAACATTTTGACACAGAGCTACAGAAAAACTGTTCTTGAGTTTACGGGCATTGCACAGAATCCCAAGGAGACCTGGGTAAGCAGAAGTGCCCTAGAAGTTCCGAGCCAAAAGCAGTGTTGACTCAAGTCAGTCCATGCTGTTCAGCTTGCAGGCTTAAGTTCTCTGCCCAGTGTGGCCCTCAATGACAGCAGAGACATGGCTCATCATGATCCTGGCGTGAAGCAGGGTGGTAAGCCATCCTTTGCTCACCTTTGCTCGGTGTCAGACCTTGTAGGGAGGGAGGGCATAAGTAGTTCTCAAAGGCAAGATTGTTCTTATGTGGTCCGGTGTGTCCTTGTACAGAGTGAGTGCAATTCACCCACAAAAAAGGTCAGACCTGGGCTATAGGATGAGGTGCGAATGTAGCTGGTCAGCAAAGGGTTGGTTTAGCTATGGGGAAAGTGCCAACAGCTGACCCAAACCACTAGTCTTCAGTGGGTGCTTTGGATTTCTTCAGGATCTTTCATTCCGCAGGTGAGGTTACTTATGTATCCACTCTCTTACCTTCCCAGTCTTATCATGGGTGTGTTACCAAAATACCGTTCTGGTGCTTTTTGGTGATACTGCTGATCCTTGCATTATTTTGATGACCAGTTCATTATGATGCTAGATTTTCAAACCAAGATTAATCTATCTGTGATGAAAGTACCCAGTGACTCTTTTGTGAGGTTTTTGGCTTCTGGAGTGTTTAACTCCTGGATGTCTTTTATGGATAAATTTTAAGAGAGTCCAGGTTTTATCTGCCTGGAGAAAAATAAGCTCTGAAAGTCCAAGCGAGGACACTGTAACAAGTTTGCTTTGTTTTCATGCAAAGAACTGCAAATTGCATCCCTCACAAAGATTATGCCAGTTAAAAATGTACAGTTTTGTGAAGTCATTCAACGCCATGAAGATTTGTGTTAAATATAAAGGGGAATATATTGGTTGAACAAATAAAACTACCTGATGGAAACAAAATGAAAAACTGATTGACAACCTTCCTTTCAAGAGTCTCAGGAAATTTTGGGCCAAGCAACCTTGTAATTTTTGCATAAACCATTTAATGTTATTTTCCTTTCACTGCTGAAGTTAGTACACTTTAAATTGAGAAATGAAAAAACAAGCCTTTAGGGATAGATTGACAACAACCAAAAGAAAAAAAATAAAACATGACAAACCTTGGTAAAAGATCTTTACTAGTCTACTGGTATTTCCACTCCTCTTGAGCTCCAGGTTCACTTCATATTTCTGCCACAGACTATTTTGCAAGAATGTGACTGAATTCTATAAAATTCGCTGTGCTAATCCAATTTGAGGGCCATCGAAACAAAATGGTACTTCTGACATCACTTTGTTGAACGTGTGCTGACCACTATTGAACATCTCACCTTTAGTGTCTCTGCATGACTTCTTTATTTGAAAAAACAATTGCAGTATTTACTTTCCTCTACTCCAGATCTCTCTGTTTCTCTCTTATTTGGTTCAGGAGACTCAGAACTTTAAAGACCTTTAAAAACCTAATTCCTCTTGAAGTTCATGGCTTCAACTGAAATAATGCAAAGTTGGGTACCTAATACCCATGAGGATCTATCTGCAACCCGCAGGGCTAAGGACAGTCTTTGCAGTGTTTTGTGCCAGGAAGGCTCTTCTGTGGCACTGCAATATTGTTGCACAGGTCTTTAAAAACTGATGACAACACACAGTCGATCAGGTGGTTTTTCGATTCTATTTCAGTGGTTGCTACTTGCTGCCATACAAATGACTGACACTGATCTTTGGTACTCACTTTACATTCATTTCACCCATTAGAATGACAGTAAAACTCTTCCTGTAGGGAAATAAATATTGTGAAGCTTAATTAATGAGAGGATGTCTTCTGAGTCACCCTTTCAAAAATTCTTAGCAGGTTTGATAGAAGGAAGTTAAATTACTTTGAGGCATGATATTACAGTGAGTCACTAAACAGCAGCCTCAGGAGTTCATGGGGCAGAATGATTTAGTAGTGACATAATTATAGGAACTGCTTGGCAAAGAGGGTTTCCTGTACCAGTGCAAAAGGTGCAAACCTAAAGAAAGGAGGATGGCAAAAAGCCATGAAAAGGAAGGCAAAAAATCATCAGTCTGTAAAGAAATTTTCACCAAATTACTCAAAATTTGTGCTATAGTTGTGATTTACTTTACATTAAGCTTTTCCACTATGACTTATTTATTTCTTTCATCTGGGACTGCAAATGCAGTTTCCAGTGGGGAGTCAGAAGAACATGTGAGCACATGTATGGAGAAGATGGAAAGATCACCTTAACTGACATCCTGATAAACAGCTCAGGTGCTTAATTGGGAAATGTTATGCAATGTATTTCATGCCATGTATTTCTTGACTCTCACTCATGAGATGATAGGATATTTAGTCTATTTACATCACAGACTGATTTTGCCTGCCTCTGATTGACTGTAGTTTAACAGTTGTGAATAGACATTTGCAAAAATATTTTCTTCTGTGTGGCTCTGTTCAGTTCACTCCTTCTGTACTTGACTGTTACATTAATCAAACCTACTTAAAAAAAAATTATTTTATTTTAGGCACAAGTTTTCAAACCAGGTGTCCTCAAATTAGGCATTTAAATGCAGTGGACTGGTTTTGAGGTGTCTCTACAGCCTCTAAGGCAGAGAAACCTGAACAGGTCTAGGTATGATCATTTAAAGCATCGCTGCTCCTAGCTGCTTGCCACATCCTTCCAGCAGCATTCACAACCTCCTCTGCAGTGGTCTCAGGTAGGGTATGTGGCTGTTTCAAGTTTCAAGAGTAATGTAGCCACACAACCCCCTTAGATCAACAGCTTAAACTAACATGTTGTGCTGCAAACCAGAGTGGGTAAAATACACGCAAAATAACCTTAGCCTGGTGTAACGTACCAGTGAAGTTAAGTGCAGAAAACTATTTAGCACAACTCTCTCCTACTGCCAAATGTCCCCTATCCCCCCAGTTAATATTAATGTCAAAAATGAATAGCGTAAGTGACACTAAATACACAGCATTTGGTAGAATAGTTCCTTAATTACACTGGTAGAACTGCAACAAAACTGTCTCCATGGGATGTGGCTGGTGGGAGGTGCCAGCCTGTGTATGGGCGCTGCTGTTTATGGTGACCCCAGCAGCCTGAAAGTGCCTGCGGTACCCCTCCATCCTGCAGCGCCGGGCCAGCGTGTCCCCAGGAGCGCTGCTCTGTTTGTCCGGCCCATCCCTGGGCTTGTGGCATGGCCTGAGACGCTGCTTCTCTTCCTGTCCAGAGACTAAGGACTTCAAGTAGCTGGGGTGAGACCAGGGGGAGACTGGGCCGTCATTATATCTGTTTGTGTTCTGACATAATAAATAATTTCAAACTTCTGTGGGATATAGTGAGGTCAGGGAAGGTGTCTTTTACTCGTCACGTTGAGTGTGGGAGGCATTATACATGCTAGTATGGCTGCTGTTTTACTGAGCTGCTGTGCTTTGGCACACGCGAGTTAAGTGTTCAGAAAATTATAACAAGAAACATCTTACTGGCTAATTAGTATGTTCCTGTCCTGTATGGCTTCCGCCTCTAGAAAGCACCATAGAAACCAGATAGTATACATGCAACATCACTGTGAGAGAGATTAAAACGATACTGGGGAAAAAAAACCCTGTTATTTTATGACAGCGTGTCCTTTATGTATTATTTTCGGCTTGATTTTCATTAATTGAGAAATTTAGCATTAGTAAAAAGCTCTTTGAGACTTAAGAAAACAGAGCAATTTAGAGACTTGTGTTCTTGCCAGGTGTCTACACATTGCTGCTTTATGATGATGTTAAAGTATTTTCAAAACAGCTAGCTGAGCTCTACCTATTTCCTTTCTCAGCAAAATTTTGGTGAAACAAATACTATTAAAAAAAGATATTCCTTTCTTACAGGTATATTCCTGATCAAATGTGATTGGGGAATAGGAAAGGGAAGTCTGGGTTCTCTCCTTAGAGCTGAAAAGGATTCCAGAAAAGGGTATTAGTTCCTATTTGTTGGCAGAGAGCCCCAGGCTGCAGTTTCAGCTATAGGTAGGGTTACACAGAAGCAGTGTTGCTGCCCTCTCATCTGTGCTAGAAAGCCAGCATGGCTGCAGAATAGATGTGGTGAGGCATGTATATCAGCTAGATATGACCCATTCAAATCCCTCAGTCTTTTGTCTGTGAATTTGAGTGAAGGTGGCACTGGAAATACTGGTTGCCTGCTCTCCAGGTGAGCTTCCCATCAAATAAGTAGGAAGGTCCTGGCAGTGCAGGAAAGTGAAATTTTCATATGCCTTTGCCAAGTCTTGATAATTTAGCACAGTTGAATCTATTTTGCCCTCACACAAAGAAGTTCTGAATCTGAACATTAGTCATCTTTTTTTTTTTCAGCTCCATTGCCATGGATTTCATTACTTGTTTCAATAAAACATGTGAATAAATAACTATTACATCCATTGCAAATGACTCAATCGGAGTGCAACATTTTCTCTGCTAGTGTTTCATCAGATTTCTAATAAAAGCTGTGTGCATAAAAGATGGCTTTCTGCAACACCTCCCTGCAGGAGGCAGAAGAGGAAGAAGTGAATTTCAGATGCAGGGATTAACCATAACAGAGTACACCAAAAAAGTATACCCTGCTAAACACTGATGCAAGATTTGTATGAAATTGCGGTTGGCATGGCAGTCAGAATCTGAAGGTAGGAAGTCTGATAGCTGAAAATCTGAGAAAGGGAATATGAAGATGCATATATTTTGTTATTGTAAACCTGTCTCTTTTCTTTTCTTCTGCGCCCTTCTCCATGTGCACACAAGAGACACCTGACAGTAAGACGAAGTACAATTTGCAGTTCATGGACTAGCATGCCATGCTGTGCTGACCACTACACTCCTGTCCTGTTACCTTACAGACTTAATGAAAGCCTTTCCAGCCCTGTTAACTAAAGAGTGAAGTGACTAACATATATCTGCCTCATTTATGCTCTAAGGAGTTCAGTGTGCTCAGCCTGGCTGAAGCTAGAAATGTCTGTTCAGACACCTAAGGGCAGAACGGAAGTAAATCTTGAAGCCAAAGTGGTCCAAGGAGCAGGGATGGTTGAGGATCACCTTCTCCTTGCGACATAAAGCACATTCGATGATGTATGGTGGGACTGAACCCTGAACATACATTTTGTTTGTTCCTCCAAGGTGCCTGCTGCATCTGCTCTTGGTGTTATGTGCCATCACCATCCTAATTTCATCAAAACCCCTGCTGAGGAGAAAGCCAGAAACTGGTATTATTACAGATAGGACTTCAGCGTTGAGCCATTTTAATTTTGCCCTAAGGGTTTGTAAACTGCAATTTACTACTTTAAGTCTCCCTACGGCTGACCTCAACATGTTTATGCAGATAGATTGGTCTTAATACAGTATATAGCTCCTCTGGGTCAGAGGTTGTTTCAGTAAGCTTACTGTACATGGTATTACTGATTATTTATGGTGGCAAGGTTCAGCCCCATGAAGGTGTTTATGGGAATCATAGCAGGCTGTCTGCCTACAACAATGAAATGGAAACCTCAGCGCCTGCTGTTGCTTGCTCTATATCCTCTGTTAAAGGCTGCTGAGAGTTCAGGGTGCATCGGGCAGGACCATGGCTTTGCTCTTGCAGATGTCTGCTCCCAACAGGCTGGATCAGAGCATATGTATTTATTATGTTGCACTCCTTAATGAACAGAGGTCTATTTTTGTGTCTGTAGTGCGGCGGTATTCTGGTCCAGTTCTAGGAAATCCAGTCCTTAACGCTAAAATAATAACAATACTAACAGGGTTTCTCCAGACACCCTCAATAACTTTTCAGCAGTTAAAATTTTCGATGGAAGACATTCAGCCATCTCTACAATATGACATATGGTTCACAGACTGTCTTTCTGTTCTTAAATGAGCTAAATATGCCTCCATGCCATACCATTCAGACATACTTGGAGAATAAAAAAGGTGGCTCTTAAACTCGATCAGCTTTCCTAACCAGTTCAACCAATTATGTCTTAGGGCTTTGCAATGTTTATGTAAAGTGTCGTCTTTCCTTTTATTCTTTGATAGCTGCCTGCAATAAATGACATCTTACAGTCTTGGCTGGCCTGTTACTGTACAGAGAGGAGGGATGTGTTATCTTGCTACCAGGCAGTCTGGAGGCTTCAGAGGGAGCAGCTTCCCTGATTCTTTTGTCATTCTCAGGGGATTAAACTTATTCATCTCTGGAGTTTAATAGGAAATGTTCGTAACTAGACAAATTTAATGATCTGAGTTTTGCTCTGAGTTGTGTAACATACAAAAGTAAAGTTAAGGGCTTAGGTAGAGATTTTGCTCTTGAAGAGAGACAGGGTTTGTTAGAAAAGCTTGTTTACATAATTTAAAGGACTAACTTCCCTGTAAATACAGTTTGATCAGAAAGCCCTCCAGCTCAGGAATGGCAGCTTTGCAAGCCCGTGGGCCATGATGTGGAGTGCCAGGACTCTGTCCTTCAGCTCTGTCTCAATGCTCCTGGAGAATCAAAGGCTAAAAAGGAGAAACCCAGTTGCAAGTGAGCTGGATTTTGATGGGTGGACATGGGGGTTGGGATTTCATTCCCCCTGTGCAGGCATCCTGTGCTATCGGAAAGGTGCTAATGAGCCTTGCCTGGGCTGCCTCCCCACCCCCCGCTGCCCGTTGCTTCTCCAGAAGGGCACAAAGGTCTTGCACCATCTGTCAGGTCTATTCAGATGTCTCAGATCCCCCCAAAATCTAAAAAATAGTAGATGACTATGTTTCTACATCCTTCCCAAAGTGTGTAAGGTGCTTTCTGAAGTTTGAGAGTGAGTTCACGTGTCCTTGTGTACGCAGAGCCATGAGAAATGAGCAATGTATTCTATATGAGCTTGAACTTAGACAATGTCTGTATCCTATTTTTTTTATGCACAAACATGTGCAAAGGGACGTGCTCACAGGCCCTGTAAAGGCAAGCACATAGTGAATGTGGAATTGCCACAGGTGCAGTTAATTTTGACAGTTAAAAACTGTTTGCAACAATAAAACACTTTCAAAACCAACAAAATACTTTCAGTAAAATAGTTATAATAAAATACCTCATAACTATAAAATACTTTTAAATACAAATGAATGCACCACTTTACCTCTACAGCTGAGAAAATTTTGACCTTTGAAATCTAGCTATTCTTTTTTCTTTTTTTTTCCTTCTATGATAATGCAAATTTGCAATGTGTGTTTCTTAGCAGTAGAAAAAATGATGTCTCTTTTTAAGGCCAGCTGAATCACGAGACTTCTTTGCAGAGTACCCATATCCTGGTGCTAGGAATGGAGTTACAGAAGTCCTTACAACCCATAATTACCTCTAAAATCACTTTTGTTGTCCTCAGACCGGTTGCACCAAATCTGAATGTCACAAAATCCAACAGTTTTTTCCAGAAGAATGATGGGAGAAAACAGCTGGCAGCGTTGTTTTCTGCTGTAGTTAAACAAATATGCAAAATCCTGAGAAACTTCATGAGGCTAGGCAAAACATTATTAACTTAAAATGGATTAGAATTAAAAAATCTTCAAGGTACGTTGCCCAGTGATCAATCACTAACCAGGTACTGTGCATGAACAATGAATGTCAAATGAATTGTTTCCTTTGAAGCAGAGGTAAGAAATTTTTTCTGCGAGATCTTAGGTGGGTTTTTCTTCTACAGTCTGCATCACTCGTCACCAACACTTTTCTTCTTAACTTTTAATTATGAGAAAATAAAAACTGACAGAATGGGAACTTAATAAATGTAGTGCGATATTCACAATCATTTTCCTCCCAGTATGTGATGTATCTGACTGAGCTAGTAAATCCCACCTGCCTTTAGACTGTAGCTTACCAGAGCCCATTGCCAGGATGAAAATACATTAGTCATGCTGTGCCTGTGATGCTGTGCAACAGTGGCTTATTTGTGTGTGCGTACAGGAAAGCCATAAAAAATACAGAATGCAAAACTATGTGGGAATCCATTTAAGATCATAACTGCTAAATGTACATCAACAGGGAACTGCTAAAGGTACATCTCAATAAAAATAAGCCTTGCTGCCACGCCTGAGAGGTCTTGTGTTCTTCAGGGAATACAGTAGATAATGCTTCAATTACATGTCCTAGCCGAAGTTCTGGCACAAAATGTCTTGTTGCATTTGGTGTGCATGCTTGTGGCAATCTTTACCTTCATCCAGACCCTTCTGCCTCTGTCACATGCGAATCTCTGTTCCCTTCATTCCTGAGAGAATACACAGATGGAAACAGTGGAAAACAAGCCCCCTTTAGTTTAGATTTGTCTTATAGTGGCTAGAAATGGGATTGTTGATATCAATTTAGGGTTAAGAGCCTCCTGAAAAAGATGTCCATCCTGCCCTATAGAACTTGGTGCTGATTATGAATATGAAAATTATTTGGTACAAAAGTACATTGGTTTTTATAAGGAAGGCTGATCAGCACTGCAGAGTGGGAATTCATTACAGTTCTCAAGAAGGAGACAGAGAGTACGCTATTGGTATAAGAAACAGGGAAAAATGTATACTTACCACTGATGTGTCAAATTACAGAGTTTACTAGAGCTAACCAATGTCATCTGTCATGCCTTCATATACAAATAGTGTATGAAGTATTTCATCCCTTTTATAGCTGGCTAAGTGGACTGGTTCAGCTGATTTAACCTGCTGAACTTCTCATTTCAAGTTTATTAGAAGACAGGGACACAAGTTTTGTAGGAGAAGGTCCACAGGCTATGACCCATTGTCAAGCATACCTGCTTCCTCTTACCTTATGGCAAAACAATCTGTGTTGACAGCAGGAGTGAGTCAGTGTTTAAGGTTTGGGTCTAGAATTATAATGACCATTTAATTTCCAGCAGTGTGCCTGGCTTTCCAAGGGATCAAAATCTCTAATTTCAGTGAAGAACACAAAGAAGTCTGAAGTGACTACCCTTTGCTAAGCAAGCCATTTGTTCCAGTTTCAAATGCTGCTAATATTCCACCATGCTAATGGCATTGCTTCTTAGCCACCTGTCAGAAGACCCAGGAATATACACAGCATTTTCCTTCGGTGCAACTGCTATTGATGGGCCCCATTGTTCCAAAAGGGATGCATTTCTGTTTTATCAGCTACTGTGCGGATAAATGCTGAACAGTGTTGACAGAGGCACAACTGGGAAATTATTTCCTTAGCACACATCAAAACTAAAATTTTAATGATTGCTTTCTTCTCACAACTTTCTTGGTGTTATGACCAGGCGTATCATATTTGCTTTTAAAACAGGTGAAAAAGAGGCAATTGGACAAAAGCAGTAGCTAACTAATCACCATGGATTTTTAACTCAGGAAAATGTTACACATTATTGATGTGAAAATGACAGCTTAAAGTTTGTTTTTTTTCTGAAGGCATGGGTTGGCATCAAAGTAATGTTCCAAAGAGCTATCAGTTCTTCTGTCCCTAGGAAGAAATATACGCACTCTCAGGGACATCCCAGCTTTGCCAGATAGAGGGGAGACTGCACCTTCCTCATTCCAGAAGAAAGATGAGAATGGCTTAGCCATTTGCAAGATGCTCCATAATGGCCATCATATTAGAAAAGAAGGGAAAAAATTCACAGTGGAGGATTGGCAAAGGGAAGAAGAAAAGAAGGCCAGGCTTCACTGCCACAGACTCTAAGCCTAACTTATCACATGCATTTCCACCAGCAGGGCCTGACCTGACTTGGTGCTGTGGCACCGGGAGCAACCTTGGCTCCATGGTTCTATATTGCTTAAGGAATTTTTAGTCCCTAAATTAAATGTTGAAGGAATACTTAGTTTTCTCCCTCACAGTAAAGCAGTGGATAAGTAGATATTGTTGGTTCTCAGTTGCACGTAGAAATACAGATTTTCCATACATCATCTTTTATTCATCACAAGCAATTAAAAAATGCAGGTATGAGTCCTTTTAAAATGACTAGGGTAAAAGAAAGATACTGATATCTTTGGAGGATGGCAATACAAGAGGATGTGGGAGACCATGTTCTGTGGGACTCTGAGGTCAGTTTTTGAGAAGGCGTGAATATGAAAGGTATATTGCTATTAGGGGGAGGACCAAGCATAGGGAGACAGAAAGCCACATGTAACATGCATGCATTTGAACGCTCATTGACTTGTGATTCCTCTAAACAGTTACATTTGCTTCTAAACTATAACATATAATACATCACAGAAAAGTAGCAGGCAGGTTTTTTATCATTTACACTACCTTCCCAGTTTGAGATATCCAGAGAAAGAGGTGGCAGGGAGATATGTCCAGGTGGTTGCCACAGCCACTATGGTTACCTTCATTTGATTTCAGCTGAGAGAAGCAATTTTTCTCCTTGTGTGCCACAGTCTGAAGCATTACTACTGAATTTAGCATGCCAGGGCATCACTGCAGGGTGTGAGCAAGGGGGAGTTTTGCTCACTCAGCCTTGCTGCTGTGCAGCCACCCTCCAAGACGGCTGCTGCTGGCATGGGGTCTATGGCAGGAGGGGAGCTCTGTTTGCAGTGGCCAGCATGTATCCCCATTGCAAAGCCCAGGGACTGGCCAGGAGCCACCGGCGCCCTCTCCTCTGGCCTGGGGATTTGCATGGTGTTTTGGGGCTCTGCCGCCACTCCTCCACCCCCGCTCCTGGCTCCTTGTGATGGGGCCGAGGGGACACGCTTCTCTCATCTGGTACTGCTGTGCTTAAGTTAGCCCCACTGCTGACTTCTGTGGGGACTCAGTGGTAACTTGTGAACAACACATGGCTGGTTCATGCTGGTGTTTGATTTGGGTACTATGCTACGGCCTTTAATTAGCAAAATAAAGCAGGTCATGGTGTATTTTTGCCCTTATCATGTTACGAAATATTTGATTTTATGAGATTAAATGGGGGATTGGTTCAAAACACACAGATTTCTCATTAAGATACTGTTACATTAGATAATGAATGACTTGAAATGAGTTAGATATGTTTCACCTGCCATTTCATGCTTGTTTATTGCCTTTTCCCTCTATAAAATGAGCTGCACATAGTGTTTTCAGTGAAATGTAGAATAAGCCCCACACTCCTGAGGCTTTTAAAGAAGTGTTAGGAAAGATAAAAATAACAGCTCCTAGGGGCCACATGGAAACATCCTGGTACTTTCAGCCCTCACCTCAATTTTCCTTTGAGGGGTCTGTCTGCCCATAAAATTTATCACTAATGAGCTATTAGGGCAAGATTCCACTTGTCTGTGCAGGTACCTAAATAAGGACCTGATTTTAATAATTTTGATTAAGATGGAAATGCATGTCTTCCTCCTGATCAGCTGGGACTCTGTTGTCAAAGTGACAGCAGGTATTTCTGGAAGGATTTCTCAGGGTATCACCTGCATGATGAATGTTGCCTCATCTCAGACCATTTATTCTGGCAAGAAGGGAGCAGTTCATGTGATCCAGAAGTGTAGATACGGGTGAGGCAGGTAAAGAGCTTTGCCAAACCAGAATGAGGATAGCGGTGAGTGCCACACTCTCGGCCAGCCTTATGTGTTGTCGTACCAGTTCAGGCACTGCATGACTGCTTCCCTGCTCGTGGCATGGTGGGAGCAGCAATGGTTTGGTGGCTGTCACTCCGTGATATTGTGTTTTTATGACGAGCCTGGCCATGGGG
This sequence comes from Phalacrocorax carbo, assembly GCF_963921805.1. Lineage (NCBI taxonomy): Eukaryota > Metazoa > Chordata > Aves > Suliformes > Phalacrocoracidae > Phalacrocorax > Phalacrocorax carbo. Next base: position 48,718,561 of record NC_087548.1, read on the forward strand.
TGAGGAACAACTTCAAAAATTCCTTGTACAGTTGTGACAGTGCTCGTCTATTTTAGTTGTGCCAAGTCATGGGGAATACAAATCTGAAGGGGTCATGGCATTCCCTTTCTGGCCCTGAATGAAGACTGGCCTCTCACCTTGCTAGCTGCATAGCTTCCCCAGCAAGTGACAAGATAGGCATGGAAAATGTCATTTGCACAGTCATGTTCTGCGTATGGGGTACAGGCACTCTCTGGTTTTATGAGCCTGTTCTGCTGCGTGGTGTTTCCTCCATGGAGGAGGCATGATGATCAGCAGGGCAGCTTTTGGAGTCATGTGCACTAGGTCAACAGCTCTCCAGGGCTTCTATAAACACGGCCATCTGGGCACATTGCCATTCCTGTTTGGCCTCCCAAGCAAAACTTTCTGGCTTCCTGCAGGACGCAGAGGGTCAGATTGCTACCAGTGCTTGTGTAACTCCAGGAAAGCACCTGAATTAAGCACTCATGCTGTTGTAATTGCTTTGAAATCACTTGGCATCTTCCTCCAGTCTTTCATGCACAACTCTTTTTCTCTAATAGTTAGTTAAGTGAGGAAAGCAAGTGGTTACAGACCAGCCCATTAGCAATGAGCCTGGAGCTATTCCCACTGAAGTTCCCAGTCCTAGTGCTTGCATTGATTTCCTTGGGAACACTCAGACCCTTAGATCTCACTCCCTGAGCAGCACCTGGAAACAGTTGTTACTGTTATCCTAATTTCCTTTTGGCCTTGACCCTTAAAAAATAAAGGGGCGGGGGGGGAGGAACCAAACCCAAAAGGAAAAAAAGGTAGTAGGAATATTTAGACTCCAAAGGTGAACGCAAAATTTTTTTTGCACACTGGTGAAAAAGAGCGTTTACTGGGGATACAGAGCCAGAAAGCATTCAGAGGAGGTTATCAAAGAGAGTGGCTTGGGGAAACTCACCTGCCACTTTTGATGTTGCTTGTCAAACATGCAATGGCCCTGTTTGAAGTAGCAGGAAGCAGGGAGAAGCGTGGTGTGATTGGCAGGGGCTGCAACCCAACGCCTGCAGACTTGCAGGTACAGGGACCAGCAGCTGCCTGCTGAGCCCTGTCCTGCCTTCCCATCTGGGCAGAAATTGCCATCGAAGCCGCTGCATAAAAGTCTGCTTAGGAATTTATGGCTTGGGGGGGAATCCCAGAGTGGTTTTATTTCTGATTCAAAGAACCAGAGGGTGCTGAAAAAAAATCTGGGGAGGGCTGAAGGAAAGAAAGGGCTGCTGGGGGAAATCTCTGACCTGACAATCTCTGGCTGCATGTGCATTTAGGGAAGGCAAAACCCCAATCCAATCTGTCGCCCTGATATCTGCAAGGAGTTCTGCCAAACAGGTGATAGTAAAGTCCCCTCTGAAATGTAAACGTGATGGAGTTACTAGCTGACCTCTGCTGCGGTAAACAAGGGTAGTATTCGAAGTGTACATGCACTAATTTGAAATAAGATCTTTGGCAGCTTAGAGCATACGCACTTGTGATTGATTTGACTCTAGGTCATGAAATTTAAGGTGTAGGGTTTCTTTTCCTAATGACATGCCTAAAATCACCACTGATATACTGTGCAGAGGAGCATGAACCAAACCTGAAGGCTCTGATTCTACAGGTGTGCATTCATTTTTATTATGTTTGTAAGAAGAGACAGGCACTTGCATGAGATGGTATGATGTGGTATATGTGGCTGGCTGCTTTTCATTAGCAACAGCAAATAATTTAGGGTCACACAAATGTTTCTTAATAACTCTTTGCAAATGGAAGCAGTGGTATTTTTAGTTTTTAGATAAAAACAAGTGGGGCCTAATTATTTCCTTTTTGTTATTTTTAGTGTTCCTAAGTACTTGCTTAACCTGTGTGGAAGGTTTCTTCCCAGTTTCTTTTTTTTTCGTTTCTTTTGAATGGGGATTTCCTTGTTCTTGCAATTACATACTAAACTTCCAAAACAACTTCTGATAATAAAAGCTAATCTACAGAGTTGTAAGGGACAAATTTGCAAGGAGGAGACAAATATATATTTACTCCTGCTCATGATGTCTAAAGTCAGACAAGGATCCACATTTTTAAAAGTGTTCAGATATCTAACCAATCTACCAATTTGGGGAGAGCAGGTTTTACAAAATTATTTAAAATTAATTTATCATCTCTAGGTAACTGATCTTTGTAGTTGGAAGTTGCTGTCAGTAAATGTTCATCTTAAAAAAATTTCTAGAGCTGATTTACTTTGCAAAGAGGAAAAATAGCGGAGGGTTTGGCACTTAAAATGAAAAGAAATTTTTCAAAATACGATTTCAGATACAGCTGCAATGGGATTATTTATGCAGTAATTGAAATTAGTTATGAGTGTGTGTTTGCATTGCTTCTATGGCAAGGAAGAATATTAACATATTTCTTATTACTAAACTACATAGTTGGCCCCACTATGCTAATGCCTTTCCTCTGCCTGAGATCTCTGCTGTCACCTGCTGTAAGCCAATGTATGAGTCCAGGAATTATTACAGGACATGGACTCAGGGTATTAGCCCTGGGCTAAGAAGCCTGTCAGAGCTTTGCATGGTTAAATGCTCCTTTAATTTTCTGTCTTTTAACAACAGGTGTATTTCTGTGCAATCCATCTGTAAGAGCAGGGCTTGTGCCTTTGACACATGTGAAACCTGCAGCTGTCAAAATCTTTCTTTCTGTGGAGTCCCAACTTGGTAAAAGTATAATACTGGATTTTCTGTCAAAAGCTTGGGTATTTTGCTGTGAAGTGTAAGTCTGAATAGTAGGAACATTTTCTTAGCCTACAGCATTTGTAAAAAATGCCTGTGTATGCATTCTTTTTCGCCTGCAAGGCACACGTGTTCTGCAACATTGATTTCACTGGTGATTCCCTTACTCTGATGGTCAATGATCAGAGAGATCCACAGGAACATATATATACGTGCCTGTTAGTCCAACACTCACTGTACTGACTCCTGTCTTGTTGTGCTGCAAGCTTGGGAAAGTCTGCCCCGGTGCCTGGGGGTGCCCAGGACCTGGAGCTACAGTGAGAAGGGGGGAGCACTGAGTTCACAACATTGCTGCTGGGATGCCCAGATGCTAGCTGAGGTTTTGGTACGGTAATGTAATCCTGTATCTCTGCATACACATGTTTGTGCACTCCCTGCACATGACGGTCATACGTGTGTAATGAACTGCAGCTCTCTGTAGTAAACCGCACTGACTGCTGTCCAATGCTTTTTGAACTGGGACTATGCCATATGCTGTTGCTTTGTGAAAGTAATTTTTTCTCTCTGCAGTGAGACAGATGATTATGGAATTATAGCATTTGTTTTCCTTTGATGTGGAATACTAAGTTTTATGTCAAGTAAGCATACAGTTTTAAGCACTTAAAATATAAATATGCTATTTGCAGGCATAGAACCCCCTGGATCATAAAGCACCGTTTACAGACCACTGGCCTCACTTTGTGATCAGGTGATGTTTGCCCACAAGGCTTTCTATTCACTAAGCACTGTGATCTGCAGCCAAATAGCTTTATTTCTTATATTTGAATGTTTGAAGGAGCTCGGTGATTTCAGCTAGTGTTCAAGTGACATTTCTTCATGCCCAAGTGACATTTCTTCATGCCCCATATTTGCATGCACGTTGCTGGTACTCTGTGAGTAGGAGGCATGAAGGAACAGGGTGACAGCGGGACAGGGTGGCAGCATGCCTTTCAGAGGGGAGTGGACTGGCAGATTGTCCAGGCCAGCTGGAGCAGCACTCTCTGTACCCATCCCAGAGTTCACTTTCAGGAGCAGCAGGCTTTAGAGAATAAACAAGCTCAAGTCAAAATCAGGTTTTACTTATTTCTTCAACCTGCAGTGAAGTTCTGTTCTCTACCTGTGTATTTTGCCTGAGTAGTAAAGCATTCCCCATGGCCATGTGCTGCAGAGGGGGAAGGAGGTAGATTGCCCCACACTGGCACTGTGCCATGGGTGTGTGTGGCAGGGAAGTTTCTGGGATATCTCTTCAGTCTCAGGTAGCATGCTGGGACCTGGATCCAGGGTTTCGCTGCTAAGGCACAATGTCCAGACAAATTTTAATAGTGCCGCTCCTATAGGAAAGCTACGGTCACAGTAATGTTTGTGTTTTGGTTGGTACTTGCAGAATTTTGAGTGAAAACTTCGTCCCCAGAAAGTGAGACGTGAAGCATCTTTTCTGCGCACTATAACGTCTAGATCTAGACAGTTTGGAGTGTTTGTTTACACTTGAAATGCAGACAAAAAGTATTGTATTGCTATTCTGTGCAGTCAGTAAAAACAGATCAGATAGGTTTTGTTGAATGTAGTCTCTGAAGCCACATAATAAACAAATAGCAAAATTATGGAAGTGCCAAAAATCTTCACATATAGAATTAAACTGACACTGTCAAAAAGTGATATGAATCCTAACATGCAGGAATTAGGGTTGTTGTAGTAACAAAAGATAATGCATAAATTTTTGCATTTGTCTTGGAGAACACGTAGTCAGTGTAAGTACAGCAGAGTGCGTTTAGTACTACCATTAACAAAGGGAGAGGTGATGCTGCCCCTGATTTGAAGGGATGTTTTTCAGGATTATTGCAAAGGAATCAGCTTGTCCAGCAATGAAGTGCTGTACTTTTGAGGATGACCACCATGACCACTAAAGGGAACATGGCATAGGCGCCTCATGCAGCAGTCAGGTACCCTACCTCTGAAACAAAACCAGCCCTTGTGCGTCCTCGCAGCTGTGCCACCGTCTGTTTACCTCACTAGTTCCTGGTGCAAAGTCAGCATCTGCATGGGCGGATAACTTTCCAGGGTCAGGGTCTACAGCATGAAATGAAGAAGTTTTCTGCATGCAGTTGACTCTGCAGGGCGAACACCAGTCAGACAACAAGGTAGTTTCCGAACTGGCATCTGGCCAGGTCACTGAAGTTAATAAACTTACTTTGGCTGCAGAATAAAAAAGCACTACCGGAACCTTTAAAGGAAGTTTTTGTTCATTAATTGTCTTAATTCCTTTGTTGCTGCATTACACCAGATAGTAAAGCTGAGGACAAGCCTGCCATACTTTACCTGTGTGCCGCAGCCAGCCTGGCCTGTGCCGTCCAGGGAGAAGCTGCCTCTTCGCTCTGTTTCTGAGGCACCTGTCAAAGCTGTTGCATGCTTCCATTCACCTGTGGAGTTTCTGAGGTGTGAACATGCAGTTTCCATTCAGTTTCCAGGGATGATGGACCATCCACTTCCTGGGAGTGGCGGGCTACTGCACCTGGCCCTTTCAGAGATGCAATTTTCTACCCTTCTGAGGGGGTACTGGAAAACCATTGCTTCAGTATTCAGAGAAAAGGGGCACTTATTTAGACAAATTGACATTGCAAGGCCTCAATATTTTGCTCAGCCTGTCAATGTTCTGTAGACCAAAGAGGAATGGCTACAAACCAAGCAGCCTTTGTTTAAGTTTATTCAGGAAATGAATGCATAAGAAGTAAATATAACTAACAAAAGAACATGAAAGTACTTGTCTCATAAAACCCAATTCGTGGTGCCTGAGTAGGTCATTATAAATAGGTTCTCTTGTAAATCTGAACAAGGTGACAAAAAATCAATTTAGTTGTTTTGACATTTAGAATAATCTCACAAAGCTCACCCACTCTTGGCAACTAGACTGATTTTTCTCATGAGGTCCACTGTGGTGTTTGAGCTAGACAGTAAATTTTAGCACATGTGCAGACCGGCACTAATAAAAAGTAGAAATGGCTGTTTGTTTTTTTGTTTTGTTTTGTTTTTTGTTTTTAAAAAGTATAAAAATACACAAACTGGAATAATTTGATGTTTTCTCATTGTTAGCCAAAACCCACCACTTTTTATACTGAAGCCTTACCACTGCATATGAATTTGCGAACTGTGCTCCTGCAACTTTTATTTCCCCATTCGCGGGGAGGTAGGAGATCTCAATTTCTTTCTTTTCAGAAGTGCACCAGAGCTGTTCTCAGGCTGTGTTTGATGTCTGTTTATCTACCACTCTGCTAGGAAAGCATAATCCACTTCAATTGGACTGAGGTTTGCAAATGAGAACTCACTCAGGCCTGTTTCCAATTGACTAATGCTTTAAAGACACAGTCAGTCAGAAGGCACAGCTTTAAAGCCTGTAACCACATCAGAAGGAGAGGAAATACATGTACACAGGCTCTAGTGCTCATGTGAGAAACAGAGACTTGTGATACTGTCAGTTATCTTCAATTTTACACATTTTACACTCTGGTTCATTAGTGTATCCCACAAGTATGTGGAAAAAGTAACTTTGAGAACTGCAGTCTCATAGGCACCTTGTTTTTGTAGCTTTTAGTGACCTACAGAGCCATGGCTGTGCCAGAGGGGTACAGGTGTGCCAAATATCATTCCAATCTCTGCTTGTGTTGTTGACCCCCACAGTTCAATGCCTTTGAAGGCACAGGTATTTGTCTCAGTGTTGGTGTAAAAAGTAGCAAAATTTGGGTCAGTAGGTATGTATAATGAACAAAAACATTGTGAGGCTAGTTTTGCTATCTCAGACTAATATGCTTTTGGAACTACCCTGAAGTTAGTGGGGAGTTTTTTGCATGGTGAGGTGCTGAAATGCCTTTTGTGTGGTGTGGGTTGTAGGATGATTAGGGGTTGATGTGGGAGGGATAAGAACCAATTATGGTGGGGTTTAGGTGACAGCATTATTAAATATATTCTATGTCTGAGGACTCCCTGATGTGAAAGATAGAAAGAGAACCCAAAGGGGCGGCTCTCTTAGATGTGATTGCTGTCGAGAGGGAGGAACTATTGGAGAACAGGAACATGTCAGTATTTTGTGTGAGAATGGTGAGCAAAAGACTGACTTATGGGAGAGGTAGAACAAGAAGGCAAAACCAACAGACTTTCACAAAGCCATATAATAGTGAGCTTGGAATATATACAGAAAACATCCCATAGGAAATGTGCTTAAAGGGGAAAAATAAATAGTCAGGAGAGCTGGTAGTCCTGTAAGGGAAATATGTGCTAGGTGCAGGTTCAACCTATGCCATTGTGGGAGGTAGGAAAGTGTAGCAAGTAGGTTATCTAAAATTTTTATTATAAAAAGGGAGATATAAGACATGCAAACTTGTTCAGGCTAGTAAGAATAGGTATGAGGGAAAAGCATGAAGCGGTAGGGATGAATTAAAGAGGGCCAAGCCATGGACTGAGACAGAAGAGAGGAGTGAGCAGCCTTCTGTATGGGCAATGCTAGTAAGAGGCAGAGTGAAGGAAGCTGTAATCCATTACTGGGTGGGAAGGAAAACATAGATGATGCTGAGAAAGCTAAAAAGTTTGAGGCTTGTTATGGTTCACACTTTACCAGAAAGGCCAGCTGACTCAGCAGTAGAGAAGTAAGAGTTGAGGACAGACTAGAATAGAAAATATTTAGCTAAGGCAGAGATTTCCAGTTTGTCTGGACCTGACCTGAACCTGGAGGACTGGCTGAGGCCAGCGCAGAGCTGTCACCTTTGGGAATGTCTGACCTTGCCCTGGGAAGACAGGGGACTGTAAAGGTAATGATAGCCCCTAGATTTAAAAAAGAGAAAGAGGAGGAGACTGACATTATTGGCTCTGACTATAATTTCACTTCCCAGAAAAGTACTGGAACAAATACTTGAACTGTTTGAAAATACGAAGAAGATAAATATGGGGATGAGAAACAGCCAAAATGAATTTGCTCAGGTCAAATGATTCCAAATCTGTCTAATTTCCTGACCTGACAGCATGACAGGCATTGTGCACAGCACTGAGCTTTCTTGATCTTAGTAGGACTGCTTGGCATCCAGCTGTTATCCTGACAGATAAGCTGAGGGGACAGAATCTGGCAGAAGTGCTCCAAAGCGAGCACTCAGCTGATGGGAAACCAGGTCCAAAGCGCTGATTAGCTGCTTTGTGTCAAGCCAGAAGGGTATGATTTTGCCACAGCGTGCCCTGCTTCATGCTCTGTTCAATATTTCCCTGAATTACTAGTAAAGTGGAGTAGAGAGCATGCTGGATTAGTTCATGTGGCACTCCACATGGCAAACCAGCCAGAGTTGCACTGAAGGACAGGATTAGAGCTTGACGTGATCATGGCAAATTGGATACACGTTTGAAGAGTAAGATGCAGTGAGAGCACTGCAGTCAGTGAGGATGTGGGAGTAGTCAGTCACGTGGAATAAATCTAGGATGGTCAAAACCAAAGTTAAAAGCAATTCTGTGGGAAAGGTCCTGGCAATTATAGTAGATCACACACTGAAGACTAGTCAGCAATGTCATTCTGTTGTGTAAAAGGTAAACATCAGACGGAGATATCTGACTGGGTCTGTCATCTGCAAGATGCATGGCAGCTGTGCTCAGCCCCCAGCTGGGGTGCTGTGTCCTGATTTGGACACTGGACTTCCAGAAACAGATAACTATCTATAAAAAATCCAAAGTAAAGCAATGAGAAGGATCAAAGGTCTAGCAAATATCACCTGTGAGGACAAATTTAAAGAACTGGGGTGGTTTAGTTGAGAAGGAGAAAAAGACTGAAGGGAGACCTGGTAACAATCCTCAAGCACGTAGAAGGTAGCTTCAGAAAGGAAGGAATTAATCAGTTCTTCAGGTCTACTTCTGCTAGAAAATGAGCTAAAAATGTAGTAGGTACTCGACAGCAGCCAGTACTAGGGAATTCTTACTACTAGGAAAGACTTACTACCAGTATGAGACAATCTGATGAGTGAACTAATAGACTGAGAGGGCTGAGGCATCACTTGCGGTATTTAAGAATGTTACAAATACCTTTATCCCCGGAAGAAGAGAGGAGATGGTCTGCAGGATCCTCTGGCATAGAACCTTTGAAACAAATGAAACAAAATTGCATACTGGAGATGAAAGCTGTGGATTCATAGATCAATATACACACTTTGTGCAATACCGATGGCCCCCCTCATGGGCAACTTTTTCTGGCATCCCTTGCAGTTCTCTTGCCTATGCTAGGAATTTTCCTACCCTAAGGCTCCTAAGAAAAATAAAACAGATAGAGGCTTGTCCAAGACCTTTTATTTATCTATTTAATGGTCATTCTTTCCATTTCTCTGAGGAATATATGGGCACCATGCAAGTGTGAGATTTTGCACTCTTATTGGTGGTTTGCTTCAGGTTCTCTACTGACTGAGAGTACAGTAGAACAGAGTCTACTGCATTATGTATACCTATACAAAGACACGGATAAGATAATATGTATACATTAATGTGTGCTCAGAGCTGTGAATAGTGCATTTCCTCATTAACATGTTTTCAGTTAATCTTATCTTTACGGTGAGCCAGAAATTTCACTATACCACTAGATACAGCTATTAATACTTATGTTGCCACATTATCCCTAAGTTTCAGCAAAGAGTGCACATAGAAAAGGTGCCAAATTTGGGCTAACATCTTCTGAAAAGTTGGTGTGTTTTTTCCAAAAGTCATCAAAATTCTTTGGGGTTTGGTCTAGTGTTTAAAAACCATAGATAAAAGCAGGGGTCACTCTTTCACAGGCTATTAGAGCATTACTTCTGAATCTAGACCAGTTGCTTATCCTATTTGAATTGTACGGGTTTCGGCTGTATTACTCATGAAGACTTGCACTAGGCTGAGACAGCTGGATGCATTTCGTTTTTTTCTTTATGAGTTGAGACTCACTCAGACTGTTTTCCAAGATGTGCTACACCTGCAATGGCTCTTGCTGAGGAGCTGAGATCAGAGTGAGCAGGGCGGGCCACATTTATTTATGCTGAATTTAAATCTCAGCTAGCTTCTGTGTGTAAAAACAAGAAGTTTCTATCTGTTCCAAGTCTGAAGTTTTTCCTGCATCTCTCTCTTTTCTTAGGAAAAGGATAGAAAAGGCTCTATTACCCAGTAAGGAACAGCAGGTGTTTTGTCCCTGACTTTTACCCTCATCAGGACTTGTACTTCCTTGTGAGCAGCCACGAGGGTGATTTTGTCTGAATTGCATAATGTGTTACATAGTCCTTGGTTCAACTGACAACTAGGGTAAGGTCACTGACAGGCTCCCAGTAGGCTTGTTTAGAGGAAATCTTTGCTGTGCTAACACTCTTCCAAGCCGCTTGCAGATTGAATTAGAAAATTTTCAAGGGAATTGTTACTTCTACAGAAAGAATAGATAATCAGCCCCATGAAGACTATTGACAAATAAAGTTGTTCTAAAGGTGCATTTCCTGTCAACTCAATAAATGCATTTAATGTCCTGAAGATGGCTAGTTTTATTTACAAGCTATTGCACACCACACAGTCGTTCAAGTGCTTGGGGTAGGTGTGGCCTAGTGCATGTGTAAAGTTTCTGGTTTCATCTCAGGCATAGTAACGAGATAAATGTATTAGCTAAGTGAGATAAATTATCTTAGGTGCTTGTAGCATGAGATGCAGCAAACCGAGGGAGAGTTTGGTCTAAGTTGTCATTGACTGGACAACATCTCTGTGAATTTTATTGGTGCAATTAATGGCTTTGAAATTCATGGCCTTGCTGTTTTGAGTAAAATGAACAATATTTGTCTAGCACACTTAGATCTTGTGGTTTTGAGATGAGTTTAAAACATGCAGCAGGTTTGCCCTTCCTGATTTTAACTTGTTATCAAGCCTGGTCCAAAGCCCAGTGATATAAAGAGGTTCATTTATGGTATTGGCTTGTGGCTTACAAACAAAAACTACAAAAAGCTTATGTAGAAAAGAATATGCACATTCTTAAAAAGAATTAATCTATACTGCAAGGACTTTTCATTATGTACTTCTCTTTCCTGATCCAGGGAGAGCCCTAACCCAATCTGCTTCCCATTCCCTGTTACAGTTCAGTTCTGAACAGACCATGAAGGGAGCCAGTCCTGCTGCAGCATGGGGGCCACAGCAGTGGGGTTAATCCTAAAACTCTTATCTCCTCAACCTCCCCTCAGATAAGTTTAAGCTGAAAAACGAAGAACTTAAGACAAGGAATATGTATGCAGGAGTGGACATTAATAGTTGTGTATCCTTACTATCACAAAGCAATCGCATAGCTTGGCTTGCACAAGGAGTTGTCCTGGTGATTTTTAAGTTCAACTCAAAAGTTCTTTACAGGTGACTAAAAATGGAAATCTGCTTTTTACTTTAGCTCTATTTACTGTTATCTTCAGTCATTTTGCTGAGCTGTTACATGATGCGGGTGATGTAATTGGAGTTGCATCAGGATCACATGAATCTGGAGATGTAACAGAGGCACATGGTGAAAGGGAGCAGGACTGGGCTGAGTCATGCTGTGCTACATCTTCTGCATGGGGATGGCACGGCTGAGCACCAGCCCCAGGTCTGGCCTTGCTGCAGCTCCGAGTCATCCTCCCTAAACATCACCAGGTTCACACATACCCTTCCCAGCAGCTGGACTGTCAGGGCTGGGAAACCCTGAATCATTGGTGCTCAATCCACTCAAAAGATAATTCCCCCCAAGAGCTGTGGGACTCTGAAAGAGCAGATGGCATGGTGGGAATTCCGGGCTGCCATGATTAATCTCCTGTTTTCTTCTTAATGTTAGTTTGCATCATAGATCATGCAGGAGTTCGGGGAAATCCAGGGAGAGAATCGACAACTTGAAGGATTTCAAGCTGTGGAGGAGTAGGCTGGATGCAGGCTGAAAGGACCGATAGCAGACATGTGCCCTGAAAGATTTTTAAAGGGGAAAAAAGGAAGTGTGAAATCTTCAGATGGAAAGAAAATCACAATTCCATGATTATTTTGGAAGTTACCGAGTGGAATATAACAATAACATTCAAATAATCATCTGAAGTGTATTATCTTTGTTATTAACTATAAGAACAATAAAACAATATTTTGCTATTTTATAGCACTGAGAGGAAACATTGACTCTTTACACACAACATCAGACACATATTTACTAAGGCTGTTAAAGGGGTGGGCTGTGTCCCCATTAACACCGGCAGGTGTTTGAGGAGGTGGTGGCCACAGCAAGTCTGTGCAGCTACCTCACTGAAGCTGGGTTGATCCTGGACAGGAAGGCTCAGCCTCCCTGCAAAGAGCTTCCAACCTAAATTTCAGGCATAGCAACTGGAGGCAAATCATGAGGCAGGGATGGAGGATGCAAGTTTCAGCCTTATTTTCATAGAGATCCTTTACCTGGGTAAGGTTAAACCACAGTGGCTTGGGAAGTCCTAAAATGATAGATAAATGATAGATAACATTTGGAAACAGGAAAAGACTAAGTATTTTTGAAGCCATTAGTATCTTGCCAAGCTAGAGGAGGGAGAGCCAAATCTGCTAAACCTGAAAAAGAGAAATGCTGACTCTTCTCATAAGAGAAAGCTCTTCTAGGAAAAAAACAAATTCCTTTCAAGGACAGATTTGTTCTGATGTTCTCCTTGTTTAAAATGTTTAATTTTTTTAATGCTAAGAACCTTTCAAAGCATATGCATTTTACACTTTATAAATGACATATTTTGAAACTTTTGTTAAGATAAAATTGAAAAGTAAGAACCTTCAAAATAAAACACATTTTGTGAATAAAAAAAAAAAGATCATTTTTAATTGATCTATTTTGGTGTCTTTTCCACAGTATCAGTTCATGAAATTTTCAAGATTTTAACTTCGGCTTCTGTTCCTGGCCACAGCATTTCTTGAAGTTTCAAAATCTTAGCACTATTGGTGTGCAATGTGCCACTGGAAAACTTAGTTGTTCATGACTTTAATGGCATGTAGGGCAAGAAATTCTGCAAGATGGAACAGGAGAGCTACACAATGCAGCATTTCATATTTCCACTAGGGAAAGGGAATCCAAAGGGAGAACCCGGAGATTCAAAGACGAAGAAAAAGTCTATTTTATTAGTTTAGTTTTGGACGGACTGGAGAGAAAGTTTGCATGTGAAGAGTACAAACTGAGGGGGACTTGTCATAAGATGGACAATTATGAGGATTTTAGCTGCGGTTTTTTGGGGTCATCAAAAAATAAATCCTGTAATAAGCCAAATTCTAGGTGCTTAATACAGATGAGTAAGTTATCCTATAAACAAGTTGCTTTTAGACTGCATGTTGTGGGAATTTTTGCACATTGTCTGAGGATCTTGTTAATAGCTGCCACCTAAGGTAAAGCTGGCACGGACTCTTCTTCTCTAACAGGCAAGTGTTGCATAGAAAGGTTAGAAAAAGTAGGTAAACTAAAGCCAGTCCCACCCTGGACACTGCCTTTGAAATGGAGTAATTACTTTAGCAGCACAAAGAACAAGCATTATGGTGGTAATGGTAATGCAGCCCTCCAGCCTGGGCCTCCTGCAAGAGCCACAGTCCTCCTCTGCCTTTGGGTGGTCTCTAGCTGTTTGCTGCCTGACTGCATCAACTTTTTGTGATCAATCCATTAATCACAGCATATGCTGTATGATATTCACATCAGCTTGAGAAGAAGGACAGCTTTTTCCAGGAGGCACTTTGGAGGGGGCTCACATTTCATGTGAGGTACCCTGGTGCCAATATGCTCTGGTATGGAATGACATCAAACAAACAAAGGATTTCCTTGGAGTGTGTCCTGGAAACTTGAGGAGTCCTTGATGGCATCTGACATCCCATTTGCCTTGAAGTTAACATTTTGATGACATCTTGCCTGGCTGTACCTTTATGCTATTATAAGCCATGGATTTTAAGCTGTCTGAAAGAGATTAAACTGTTTTCCAACCAGCTGCCACAGTCTGATGTTTGGCATATGGGTAATGGATAGAGTTACCAATTTGGAATTGTGTAGAAAATTAGTAAATACCTTTCATGAAAAGCAGTTTAGAGAGATCAGTGAAATTGCTCAGAAAACTCGGAGACAATTGCTGTTTTCTGGTAACTATGAAATTTTTTTTCCAGAGGAACACTTGCTTCTTGTTTTAAATTTCAATTTCCTGTGCATATACCAGATATAAAAGCTTCTATTGTCACCAGCACTGGGGTGGGGGGAGGGGAAAGCTGCTGCAGATGCGTAAGGCCAGACCTTCACCTTGCATAACTGGTGAGCCATCTCTCAAACCAGCAGCATGCCACCACTTCACATGAAATGGAGGTCTGCCACATGGTCAAGAGTTATTCCGGCTCTCAGAAGGATTTCATGGTCAATATGTGTGTGCCAGTTGTTTAAAACACGGGTATGGCTCTCCTTTAGCTTGTATTACAGCAACTCCAGCACTCTTTTCCCAAAGCCATTCCTGGTGCAACAGTCGTGACTGCAGGGTCTGGCACTCTTTCCAGCAGATTCCTCAGCTGTGCTAGTGTTTTTTGGTGGTAGGAGGGGTGAGCTCTGCATGCACTGGAAAGCAGGATTGCCTTCCTCAAGGTGAGCTTGTGAGGCAGCTGCCGTGGCTGGTCAGATGTGGCTGCCAGGTGGGCTGGTGCAGGAGGTGGGCATGCCAGGTGGGACGCTGCCTCCTGCTCTGGCACAGATGCAACTCTTCTCAGATGTACATTGAAGCCTCTGTTTGTGTCTTCTGGAGAAATCACAATCCCAGTTCAAAAAACTCAGTCAAGTTTGGGAAAGTGCTGCTCTACTCCAAAACTGGGTCACTGACTGGAAGAAACGAAAGAAAACTGAAAATATTAGGGTTTTCAGAGGGGTGATTTCTATTAAGGCTGTAAGAAGTCTACTGTGCAGAGGCTTAGGAGAATTATCTATGCCTGTCAAGGATCGCAAGCAGGTCATAATTTGCAGCACATTTAGGCTTTGCAAGCAACTCTCTTACCAAGCATGCTGTGACCCAGTTAGAGAAAAAGTGATCTCTGATACCTGGTGGTAGTTTGGGTAATTCAGCACTTCAATACGAGCAATATTTCTCTTTCCTTAATAAAAACATGAGTTGGGATTTACAGCTTTTCCAAGGCTTCTCCTCCCTACTCTATTTCCAAAGTATTGTTTGAAGGTATTTGTCTACACAATGTCTAGAGAAGTTATAATGTTTTATTACTTTGTAAGAGAGGAGATAAAAGTATGCTCAGTGTCTGTTAGAAGACCATCTAAACCAGAGCTTCGTTCCTCTGTACACCCCAAGAGGTGCCCTGTGTTGTGACCAAGATATTTTCACTTGACACTTCTTTGTGACCTCTTCATTTGCACTCAGGTCTGAGTCAAAGCCTTGGGGCTGAGCACGTTTGACATTTAGGAAATCCAAACTTAATTGGCTTGAATGAAACCATAAACTGGAGCATTTGAAGCAATACTCCCAGTCTGTGCTTCCTCCTTCCCAAAGACATTGGAAAACTAACAAAGAAATTGCACAAAATGAAAGGAAACGTAAGACCACCTCATTGGAGGAGCACATGCGGTGAGATCTGAGGAGGTATTTAGCCCACGCAGCTCTGCCTTGGTGATGACGCCTTGTGTGCTCTAGCAGACCACGCTGCGCTTGTGAGTGGGTAAAATATCCCTGCTGAACACACAGCATCCTGGATCCTGCACACCCATCCAGAGGTGCAGGCTGCGGCTGCACCGCTGGGCTCAGGCTCCTGTGTGGTGGGGTGCGGTCTGACAATCTGCAGGCCAGAGCCAACATGCTTGGCCACGCTCCTGATGGCTTGCAGAAATGAAAAGCAGACCACAGCGGGATATCAATTTTAGGAATGTAGGAGTTGCCTCAGCAGTTACCAAAGTTGTATCTTAGACACTGATTAAATATATTCTTTGTGTAGGTTGAAATAATGACACCACATTTTACTGAATGGAGGGAGAGGGGGAAAAATTAATTGGATTTATTTTCAAAAGACATTGTTGAAAGGGATGCACATGAATAGAGATGATGTTTTCTTTTTAACAGTTTCACAGTTAAATTAATCTAAACTTAGATAATGAGGGTATTGCTTTTATATTTGAGGTGTACAAAATCTTTCCATTATAACATTTAGAAATATAAAATGGCATCACAATATTGATTTGGGCATGATGCTACTTGTTCTGGAATTTTGCCATTTACTTCAATGGGAACAATTCCTTTAATGAAAGTAGAGATTTTAGAATAAGTACTTAAAAAAAAGCTGAAATATTAACTATTGTAAATGTCTTATTGTTAAGACAGATGTTCGTGGTGTGTTGAAAGGACTCAATAAAGAGATCGAAAGTACAGCAAAGGGGTAAAAGAAAAGGAAGAGCCTGTTGAAATGCAGGCGTACTTTGAAATTTCCCTCCTAACACACTTTTGTGTCTGAGAAGCCTATCTTTAAAAAAACTTTTCTGAAAACTTCTTATACAGGACTGTGATATTGCTGGCTCCGGTTCTCATTTTAACTGTAAATGAAGAGTAATTCTAGTGAGCTTCTTGTAAAATGTATGTGAAAGTGAAATGAGACTTGTGGTTTCTGCTGTTGCAAAATTTCCTTGACATTTATTAGCTCTGTAGTGTATTTTACCAAGGCCTTTCATTCATTACTCTCTGAATTAATGGCAAAGGGTTACCAATACTGATTCAATAGTGGTTAAGGGGTTGCGTATTAGACCTTTTCCATATCACCAATCTTTGCTGTATGTCAGTGACTACTGTATTATAGTCAGACTCCTACTAGTTTGCATAAGAGCTTCTTATACCACGGAATGCGGTAGAAAGGCAGTGTTTCAGATTTTTCTTCTGTTGAAGTGACCTGACGGGAAAGCAACTCTAATCTTTGCAGGTGCTGCCTGAGCTCCAGAGAAGAAGGTTGCTGCAGGAAGGTGCTTATTCCTCACGTGCGCCTGCCCACAGCTTCAACCCTGGGGGTACCCTGAGAGCATACAGGGCACAGCAATTTTCATCGGGCTGCCCTTGCATCATGTTCCGCTGTATGCAATCCATGACATTGGCCTGTGCTTTGACCACAAGCGAGGGGCGAATCTGCAATGTATAAAAACTCTGCAGTCTCTCACCTGAGTGTGCAAGGCTGGATCTGTAGCAGCATTCGCAGTCCAGACGTCACTTGGCTTGCAATGCACTAGGGGCAGCAGCTGCGTGAACCAGTCCTTGGTGACTGAAGGGCTGGGCTCCTGCACTAGTGGCAGATTGTCACATTTTTAGCTAGGCTTTCAGTCTTTTTGTTAAAAATTACCATTACTACAGTTGTGTACATCTTAGGGAATGCATAAGGAAAACTGTGGAAGGTGGAGCCTAATTAACTTGCCTTTTCAGAGGGAATGGGTCTGCGCGGATTCATTGACTTCACTGGAATTGTTCATTCCATTGCAACAGCTGAGGAAAATAACATGGTTGTAAGAATCAGCTGCAGCTGAACTAAAAATGAAAAATAAATCCCTGCTGTATCACAAGCTCCAGGCTGCAAAAGACAACCAATGTTTGTAGTGCATCTCATCTTTGTTTTTCTGGTACCAAGTGACTCCTAAAAATCCAGATGCCACAACTGAATTTTCCCTGCTTCTGGAATGAAGTCGAAACTCTCCTTTCAGATGGACAAGGTGCTGTTCAGTTTGGAGGTTGTCCCATACATACTGTACGCCCACAAGGAAGAAGCAAATCTTGCCTGTGAAAATCCACAGGATCACTGGGCTCTCATCTGATGCTGACACCTCCAGAAAATGTCACTGACCTTGGAAGGTCACTGAGGTATGGGGATCTATGCATAGGTCTCTGTCCTGGGTGTGGACCTTGGGAGAAATCAGCATTTTTGTCAGTCAAAGAGGATTCAGGTGTATGACAGTTGAACTGACAAGATACATACACAGAAAAGATGTTTGGTAACATTTAATGGCCTTTTTTACTCAGATTGATGAGCTCAAGGTTTGTCCTTGAGTATTTGTTTTGTGCCTGAGCGGGCATGCTGGGGACGGGGCAGACCCTGAGCTGTGGGAGTGGGGCAAAGGATGGAGCAGTCTGTGTCTGTTGAAAGGAAAAAGGTCTACTGCCTGTGGGTGCATAGCCCTGTCTGGGAACCCTTTCTCCTCTGCCAAAATGCAGGATACCTTCTCCTGATTGCTTCAGGAAGAAAGCGACTTCTGCTGCCTGGCTAGATTGTTTTGGTCTTTTCAGATATGTATCTTTTCCTTCACTTGTGAGTCACCTTTATTTTTCCTCTCTTGTGACAGGTTTCTGTGAATTTCATATAACAAATTGATGTAATTATTTTTTTCCATATATATAAAATAGAGGAGAAAATGCTTTCTACTGCTATTAACTGCACTAACTAATGAAAACCTTCCCCTTAAATTCCTAGTAACTCTGCTGGTTCTTGACATCCATAATGCCTGCCCAAGTAGGTTGTGAGAACAAGATACTGCTATGTGGTGAGTGTACAGGAGTTCCTGGAAAGATGCTGCAGACCCTTAATGGCTCGGCTGAATCAACAGTCAATTCCTACAAACTTTTCATTGGATTTAATAATTTTTTTAATCAATCTCTTGCCTAGATGGTGCCTCTTGTTCAGTTAGGTATGCAAAAGGAAGATGGGCAAAAGCATATTGTTAAAATTTTGCTAACTATAATGCCATCCATAGGCTTTCTGCATGTAGTAATGGGAAAGAATGTATCTGCAACTGAAGTTTAAGAAAAATGTTAATTGTATAAGTTATGAAACAGAGAGGCCTTGTAATTAATAATGTTTTTAATTTGTTGTATTTAGATAATAACTTTTTTAGGCTTTGAACAACTGCTGTAAAAAGAGATAAAAGTCTCTGACTGCATTTCTATGTGTATGTGCTTCTGTATTTGTTGTGACTACCAATATTTTTCCAAGGTTCCTTTTTGCTGGCATTTGAGAAGCACCATTTTTTTAAATACTGTGGTGTACTTCACAAAAAAGTCATTAACTTCAAGCTGGTGACATAATTCACTTGCCTGCACTCTTAGTATTTCTTGTTTAATAAGAACTTTAAATCCTCTACAATTTTAAGAAATATGAAGATCAGATATTTTTCACTTTACAGTATTAAGAAAGAGACGTTGGTTGTACACGGAATACATAAGTTTTAAAGACACAAGCAGTGATGATGTGAACCTAGTCGTCCATTGCCACTGCTGAACTGAAACCACGGACCAAAACTATTTGGTCCTTCCACGTGACTTTTGCAGAGGCAATTCTGTTTAGCCAGCTGGGTTGCAAAGCAGAAAACAGGTGAGCTTGGACCTTCTAAAGCAGTGTGCATGTGAAGCCTATGTGAAGATTGCATCTCTCTATTCCCAGAGTAGAAGTGGCTAGATCTTCTGAAGTGCCACTTCCTCCTGTTATTTTTCAGTCAAATGTTACATTATGTCCTGATTGAAAGAACTATTCTGCCTCCTTCACTGAAGTTAATGGATTTGTGCAAAACTTCATTTCACTCTGAAAGCTTTGTAACAAAAAACCCAAAAGATTATTCCAAGGACTTGTCAGTGACACTAGGAACTCATATTTGTCCCTGTATTTGAGATGACAGTAGGGTTTGGTACTCACTGATGTGTAAATATAGCTGTGTAATTGCATGAGCTGTGTGTATTGGCTGCAGAGCATTGAAAACCCCCCAAGAAGTGGCCTAGATATACAGATGTCTGCTATAAAATATATTTTCAAGTCTAGACTCTCAAAGCATGTGACACACATATATTTAGGGGCTAAATCATCGCAACACTGAAATGGGAAGTATTATAGAGGGGATCACATAATTCGCTAGCTATATTTTTACCTCTCCTTCAATCTCCTGAGCTCTTCCTGCACAGAAAATACTGGTGGGCACCCACAGGCAGCCTGGGCAGGGGTTCTCTGCTGGCTCTGGGATTGCTTCAATTCATCACGCAGGTTGTGGAGCAACTCCCAACACCCTTGTGGCTGTGAATACTTTGAAATACTGTATGCAGCATGACAAAAGGCCACCTTGTTTTCATTCAGGTGTACTCAATGGGTGTTATATAGCTGTCGAGACTGCATTTCTGGGAGGTGGTGTGCTGGAGTGGCACAGCGGGAGCATACCCGCAGGGCTGGCAGGCAGCAGCAAAACAGAAAGTGCAGAAATGCTTGTGTTGTGATCCCTTTGTACTAGTTTGTGAGCGCGATGCATGTAATTGCCTCCTGTCTTGATCTCTTTTGGTTCTAATACGTTTTGTACGAGCTCTGAGAAAGCTGGAGGCTCCAGTGTCTATTTTATTAAGCTGTTTCTTAGGAGGTAATAGAACTGGGAAAGGCTGATGGCTTTGTCGAATGCTCTGCTCTAGGATGCAGAGACCATTGCACAGAAACCATAAGGAGAAGTGGCTTGGAGTGTTGAGAGTCAGTGTGCAAGTTATTACTGGAAGTGTTGCCTGCAGGGGCAATTTGTCCTCATTTAATAAATGTGGCCGTGTAACCTAAAGATATAGTCTGTGCTAACTGAGATGGATAATTTTGCACAACTCCAGCATAGTCTACCTAAACCTGCCTGTACACTGCTTGGAAATTTCTAGGCCAGACAGCAGGATTTTTAAACAGCTCATGCATCCAAGTCACTTCTCAGACCAAAAGTTCTTCTAGGAAGTGAGAAAACACATACAGTTAAATGAAAACAATCTATAGTATATGAACTAACAGAAAATAAGACCAAAGAGCTACAGCTGTGGAGGAAGTTGTTTTGAGATATCTCCAAAATCTAAAGTTTCAGACCTGAAAGAAAAGAGGTGGAAATGAATCCAAATTCGTACACAGCCCCAGGTCTTGGCCTCTCTTTAGCTAACCTGCATGAAAACACACCATCTTCCAGTGAGCCAGTGAGCATCAGGACACAGAGGCATTTCAGGTAATCTACAGTCCTTTCACCATTACAGTGTTTTGTGTACAGGCTAATATCTGAAAACTTCCTTTTGTTTTATGAATTGGTGGGAGGTGTCAAGCTCTTCTGGATGACCTGGTTTTGTCTTTTTCTCTAGAAAGCCACAGATCCAGAAGTTGTTGCATCCATCTACAGGTGCATTTATTTTCTGTTGTGCTTAATGCAGATTCTCTTTGCATTTAAAAGCACAATGTCACCTCCAGACCTTCAGAACAATCTCCCTTGTGTGGGAAATTAAAACCTTCCTAACTGGGTTCCCCACAGATTCCTGTGCAGGTCCCTTTTTTTCTCATCTTTACCTCATTTCTCCGCCAAATGGCTGATGAGTGAGCCTTGCTCTTGTCCAGCATGGTCTGAGTTGTGGGAGGAACAACAGGAGACAAAGTTCTTAACCCAGAAATGTTAAGTGTGCACCCACATCGCTGTGTACCATGTCAGTTCTGCTGGACCTATAGAGACCTTTTACAATTTAGCTATTGCAGCACCAGCTGGAAAAGGAAAAGCGTATTTGAAGTAACTCCACCTGAGGCATTGAGGTTTTATAGTGAAAAATATAGTGAAATATAGTGAAAAACTGACTCCGTCAGTTAAACACAGGATCTAAAAGGAAGATGTGTTAGTACATCTATTTAAATGCACGCTGTTTCTTGCAGTTTTCCTGTAGCAACTTCAAAGATGCCTTTTTTTTCGAGAGGTGGAAAGCCAATAATTTAGCAGTTTCATAACTGCCCTGGCTGTTTTGGCTGTTGCTGTAAATGTTAAATGTTACTTGATAAGCCACACTTGTGCAAGACTCCTCCTGTATGCAGATGACGGCTTACTTGCTCTTTATTTCTCCAACCCTCCCCCCCCCCCCCTTTTCCTTCTGTTTCACAGCTGGGGGAAACTGGGATCTTTTACGATTTATTTTTCCCATGAAAAATATGGGACATACCATCCTTCAGGACAGCTTCCTGCATCAGAGTTTATAGAGATCACCCTGCTTTTGTTTGCTCTTTAATGGGTTTGATTTCTTTTTTCGGTATTAGACCTGTTCAAATTTTACACAAATAATGCACCCTAAATAAGGGTGAAGAAGGTCTTTACCTGAAATATAGCCTATCATTAACAACAGATAAAAAAAATGTTAATGCTCCTTAGGAGTAGCAAGCTTTGCACTCCACAGCTGGTGACTGGGTGCTTAAACCAACAACAAGGTCTATGGTTTCTTGATTTTTGAGGTCTCTCCTCAGAGCGCAAAGATGAATAAAAATAGGTAAAAGGAAATGCTCCCACCTCCTCTCATGTCCTCATCCAGGATGGTCTCTGCTGTCTGGGTTTATGCCCACAGCAGTACCTAGGTACTTACCACACATGCAGAGTCTAAATATTCACATCAGTTTTTTCAAACTCTGGTGTGCATGGGCAAGCTCTGTCCCTCTCCTCACCGATAACAGAGGCTTTCTGGCTGCAGCCCAGGACTTTTGGAGGCGGTTGTTTTATGAGACACCTGGTTTCCTGTCCAATGCACTGGCAGACCTCCAGCTCCTGCAGTTGTATCCCCAAGATGTGTTTGGAAAGAAAATTCTCACTTTTATTCTGGGCCTGTATTTGCTTTGATTTCTGCTTGTCATTGGGTTTAGTGAATGTGGTGAAAGCTTGTCTAATACTTAATGTCATTTCCTTCTGCATCGGCTCATAACTTTCTGTGATTTTTGCCCTGCCTCCCCGCCACACCCCCACCCCGCAGTGGTATTGCAGCTGGACATCAAGGGCTTCATCTTTGGTTTTCATGTCCTAACTAATTTTAAACTCTGCTTTGCTTGCTATTTTTGCTGTGTGGGTATCTTTTTAGCATTTCTAGGATAATGCTGAGTAGCCTAAAGTTACTGGTAAAATACAGGTCTTGGTAAAATACTGGTATTGCTGGCTACACCAGTCTTTTTATTGGTTTCATTATCTGTTATAAGAAATAACCCTAAACAGCAGTGAGAGAACACAGCCCTGGTTCACGTCATGTGTAAAGGCTGCTCTGGGGCTGCTGACCCCTTAGGGAGCTTGCTTTCCACCTCCCCGCTTGCACCCAGATGGTGACTCTGCAGCCAGGGCTTGGTGCAGGGAGGGGTAATGGCAGGTGCCGACCTGCGTGGGCACTGGTGTCTGCATGCTGTCTGTGACAGGGCCATGGCCTCCCCCAAATCTGCAGCGAGCATCAGGAGCACCTCTTCAATGCTCGTTCTCCTGTTTGGTGAATCGCCGGCACCTTTCCTTCTGCTCGGTGTCATGCTGAGAAGATGTGCCCAGTGGCAGTCGTCAGTGTGATTTGTTTCTGTTTGCATAAATCAGTGAGATTTCCTTTTTTGGGGGTATTTTAACAATGATTTGATATTTTCCCTGGTGTGCTTTTTCCCTCTACACTTAATTAAGGAGCTTTCAGATGGTACAATCAAGTTGTTTTTTAAGCATTGCTGCTTTGATTTGATCATCTCCTGCTATTTTGTTGTTTTTCAGCTTCTCAACTGCAGCCTGGGATTTAGAATTAGACAAATAAAAAAATGGAAGCAGAAAATTCATCATTACCTAGGAATCTATTTTTAAATTGAAAATCTGTGAGACTCAGTGAATTAAAAAGGCTCATCTCTCTAACCAAATGTCATGCTAGGCTTTCTATTGAAAGCAGTATAATTGGATTTTCATGGAAAGAATATTTCAGTATAAATGTGTCCTTGCAGTGAGAAGCTCTTCAGTGCCTTACACTTCATTACCAAAAGGAAACAAAGACATTTCAGGAAGGATATATTGTATTAGCACAGGATGAATAGAAATAATGTCATACCCTAGCTAAGATGAGTTCAGAAGTTAAGCTAACTTGCAAACACATGAACTCCAGAACAAATGATGATTTACAGAGTTTTCCCTAGATAACACAGGAAAAGACACGTGGGAAATCTTACACGTCGCCACAGTGGAGGTAACTGCCCATCTTTCTGAGTTTCAACATCTCTGACACATGCCGTTTCCCAGGAAAAATGATGTGCCTGAAACGTGTAGTGAACTCACTTGCAGTAATAAAGTACTCTGACAAGTCCCGTGTACAAATGAAACCAATGGCAATGTTTAAAGTTATTGATGTTCAGGGATCAGATGTAATGCTTTGTCTGCATCAAAAAAACCTGAATTTCTTATGTTAGTATATTCAGACTAGACTGAGTGCTAAGTTTAAATATCCTTGATGTGGCCATTCACTGCCTTCCTTATAGCCTTCAGCGCATTCAAAAATGCATTCAAAAAATAAATATGTTTGTTTGATTTGGCTTAAAATCTTCTTCTTTCACAAACCCTGCACTTGGAAAACAAAACAAAATGTGTCGTATTCTCAAAGCTGTAATGAGTTTATAGAATTGTCTTTTCTTTCCATTAATATCTTCCCATTTCATTACTACCCTTGTTTCCACTTGAATAAGACCAAGATTAATTTAATTTGTTTATAGGGTCAGGAAAAATTAGTCTGGAAGTGTGGAGCTTTCAGCTCCCTGTTCTTGCAGAAAAGTTTTAGAATGGAAAATTATCACTCCATGGTGATTTTCTCAGTTTTGTTCTGAATAGCATCAGTCAGTCCAAATATCCCTTCATCTGTTTTGTTTCTCTGTTGTCGGGGCTCTACAACTTGCCAGATCTGTCTTTAGGAGTCAGAAAAACACCTCGATCCTCCTAATGAACATATTGTTACCAGTACACAGTGGAACAACTCCAATTCTCCACACTGAGAATGTTTATAAGCATTTATTGATATGAGCTGCTGCTCCTTCTGCTCTCCTCCTTCTTTGTTTTGTAGCAAATGACCAAAGGAACCAGTTCTGGAAATGGTACTTGGGTATGATTTGGGAGATAAAGGTCTGATGAAGAGAGCAGTGCTCCAGAATACCTACAGTGGGATGCATGAGAGGCCTCCATTACATGAAAATAGTTCAAAAGAGTTGATTTTAGCCCAGGAAGAACAGTGAGCAGAGGACTTACCCGTCTTAAGAATATAAATGAGCTAGAGAGAACATTTGATTCTGAACATAACGTAGGCCTGGAACTTCTCCCATTGCATCTGCACTGAGCACATACCTGTTGCTTGAGCTCTGGCAGTATAGCTAGCTGATTTTTTATGGTGCAGCTTTTATTATTAGACTATTAGACTTTGTAAAGGCCTGCATCATCAGTGGCAGAAATAAAAGCATATGCTTTAATTTATTATACACAACGCTGCCCTATGTCACAAGACTGACTTTATCTTGCACAGCACTTTGAAGACATATAACCCAATAGCTTCAGCTAGAAGTTACACAAGCCCCCCAAAAAAAGAAACAGGGCTTTCAGACTCACATGCTTTTGGCATAGGATGAGAGGGTGTTCAGTTGGGAAGAGTAGCAACATTACTCTATGACAAGCCAGGCCATCTGGGATGTTATTTCCATAGACTCAGCTGCCCTGCAGGCTCAATCAGGTGGCAAGTTGGGTGGATCCATGGGGAAAACAGGTTGTACCACTATTTTGTGTAAATCTGAAAGGGTAGCTCTAAAAAGAGTGACGTTCCCAGTTTTTGTGGGTACAGCTGTTTTATATATTCACAGTAACTTATGTTTGTGCTGCGTGTTAACAATAAAGCAAAGCAGATTGTGGTAAACAGTGGGCAAGAATCGGTTAACTTATTTTCCTTTGCTGGAGGGTGGAGAGTTTTACAGATTGTTTTAAAAACAATCAGAGCCACTGCTGCATGCAGCACTGGAAACTAAAGGGTTCTTTCCTTTAATCTTCTTACCAGGTGCAGTAAAAGCAGCTGCACTTTGTGTTTTTCCATCTTGCCCTGGTGATGACTTTAACCTATGGTAGAAGTACCCATGTTTCTATATCATGCAGTTGTCTCTCTGTCCTTCAGACACTACTGACCTTGCCTGAGTTTCCAGCCTGCTGGTCTCTTACTAGTGGTGAATAGCTGAGGTCTTAAAAGCCCTTTTTGTGTTTCACATTTACCTACAGCTAGCTGGTTCTGTGAATTCAGAAGAAAACAAATGGCTTTTACCACTTCCAGGTCTAGTGACACCAGTATTTTTCTTCACCTTAGAAAAAACTCTTTTGGGACTTTTTCAAAGCATTTTTATATCACACCAGTGTTTATAAATGAAGCTATCTTAGAAGACATTTCATTATTAACAGGTTTATTAATCCGATGCTTTCTCCCACTCCTACACAATCATAAGAAATGGTGTTAAAATTTTACTCACCTGTCATGTATACACTGTGTACACAGGCTTGGCTCAGAAGCTGAGTCGTTGGGAAGTTGTATATTATAATCTACCACAACAGCTTCTCTTCAGAGCTGTATATGTAATGAGTAAATAATGATGTTCTTCTTAGCAGCAAAGTTAACAGATGCAGCAGTAGCATATTGGTTCTTTGGTGTGTGGAGCTCATCAGAGAGACATGAAAATGCCCAACATAATGGAAAATGTGAATTTGTCCAACATCTGTAGGAAAAATAGTAGTTCAAATGCCATAGCTACTAGTTTCACATTGCCATCTTTGATATTTGAGCAAGCAGAACTCCTGTGGTGAGACTGTAGCTGTAATACGATGTTATTTGTCACAAGGGGATCATTCCAGTTCATCTACTGGAACTTTATTGGGGCAGAAAGAGAAACCAGAGAAAAGAATTATCTAATATGTTAGAAAAATACTGAATTATGTGTTCCAAAATGTTTATGCATTTTTTTCTCAATACTTTGCAAAATTTTTTGTTTGTTTTGCCAACAGTATTATGCATTTCAGATAACGAAAAAGAAAAGGGCCCACAAATACTCTAACTGCTGATATCACTAAAGAAAATGGTTGTGCTCCTGAGTACTTTGCAAGATGTAGGAAGAAAGGCCCTGTTTGAATATTGCCTGGAGGCTCATCAAGAAAGTGATTGAGATTTCTTCTCGAAAGAGTATGACTCTGCATAGCCAGTGGGGTTTCAGCTGTGCATGTGTGCGCACGCGTGTGTGGTGAGGGCGGAAGCTGCTCCCTTTTTCTGTTCTTATGAACTCTTCACAAATGATACAGTGGTTTTTATGAGCTCTGCTGGTTAAGATCCCAGAGATGCTGTCAGGGATGGTAAGAGCACTGCCCATGTGTCATTGCTTTAGAAAATAAGAGGAAAAGCAACTAGTTGGTCACCTGCCTTTCTGAGAAAGTAAGGACTTCACAGTGTGAAAATATAATGGAGTTTCCACCAGTTTTTTAGAAGATGTCCAAACTGAGAACAGCATGGGTTCATGTGCTGAAGTGCCCAGTTCCCGTTAAGAAGTTAAGAATGGAGTGAGAATTTGTTGCCTGTAGTGATGAATGAATAACAGAGGGTTCTGGTGTTCAGTTAGGTTGCTTTTTTGTGCCCCTTCTCCTCTCTCTCTAGCTAATTACTGTTTCCTGAAAATATTGCTAACTTCTTGGAAATTCAGGGGGTGACTGGTCAGCAGCACTGGATAAGATGGTTGTCACACCATGCTGTGCTTTCAGATGCTCCTAGGTTGCATTCATGTTCAGAAATCTAAAATTGAGTTCTCTAAGTGTATACTCAGTGTTTATTTCTGTCACTTTTACGTGCATTTCCTACAAACCTCTTCTTATATCTACTGAAACCAAACACAGTAGGATAGAAATAATTTCAAAATGGCTTGGAACTCAGAGACAGAATGTTCCCACTATCTATTTGCTGTTCAATATTTATATTTTTTTCCTTACAAATCCAGATCTATTATCTATACAGCTTGTTCTGTTACCTCTCCTTGAACTTGCCCTTTATACTTTTCCAACTTCTTTGTTCTCTTTCCTACACACATTCTTCCATATCCACGTGCTCAAGCATGCTTGCTTACCACCTCTGTCTCTCTCTGTACCCTCCTGGCTGTCTGGCTATAGTGCAAAGCTCTAGCTAAATCTTCCAAAAGTGTCTTCTCCAACTCTGACTTAGAAGAAACAAGAAAAAAATGTTAAAGCATATTTGGCACATTCATGAAGATGTTTTCTTTTCACTGGTGGTTCTACTTGATGTTTTAGACAGTTTTACTGTTAAGTGGCAGATAAAGAAGTGCTGTAATGGCTTGCTCCAGTACAATCAATGCAAGCTATAATGCTGAACTTAAGAACTAAGACTATTTTCTCAGATGTAAAAAGTTGGTGGTTACACATTATTTGCAACTCCTCTACAGAAAGCTGCATTTCTTGTTATGACTGAAGTTGTGTTGGGTTTGTATAATACTTGGATATGTTTTGGTGAGATGTAGAAGCATGGTGTAAGCATGCACCACCATCTGTCCACCAGTTACAGAGGCCACAATAGGCAATTTATGTATGACCAAGAGAGGGCTTTTTTTGATTTAAAGCTGGACATGAAACTGAAAGTGGACTCAGACCATCTGAGGATCAGCTGAACAGTTTCTTATGCCAAGGACCAAGACACTACCAAAAGTTACAGGAAAATTCACCTCCCAAACCATGATTTTCTTTTCTTCCTTAGTAAGTGCTGTAACTACAAGGCACTGTGTGGAGGCAAAGGTATTAACTCATAATGAGTTTATGAAGATAAAAGAAGTTTCTGTGTGCCAGGAACACACAGTACACAAATTAGAGATTTGGAGAAAAGAAATTCAGGAGGGTGGAAGAAATCACAGATACACTTGTAAAAGTGTGGATAGTGTAGTGAGCAGGCACTGACCTGGAGCTTCACAGGTATCTTTTCATACCTCTACTCTCTCACAGATATTGTAGATAACTTTGGACAAATCTCTTCTGCTTTTGTTCACAAAAAGATGGAGGCATCTTTTGGATGTCTCCAAAACCCCTGCCAGTCCCAGAATACCTGCTCAGCTGATGACAGACTCTGTAGGTGCTTGAATTTCCTCTGACAGGTATAAGTGAAACAAAGTCTTGGCATAGCTGAGTAACTTGGCATCCTTAATTATGTCTGGGTCTTGAGGTGTTCCACAAACTACATATTCTCCGCAGTCTTCATCAAGTGCAAGAGGTTTTCAAAAAACCAAATGTCTACGTGGCTCATCTTGAGGAGGTGTGAGATCACCCTTCCCCTGCCCTAGCAGAGGTGGGGTTCCTCTGCACCCTCCAAGACAGCCAGAAACAGGCAACCCTCTTGGTCCCATGCTGAGACCTAGACAGAGCATCTTGCCTTTCAGCAGGATTTACTAGTTTAGGGTCAGTGCTGAATTAACTGTGGTTTTATGGCTTCTGGTTTGTGGTTCAGGGTTACTAAGTTAAGGGTTGCAGTAAGAAACAACACTTATTTTTATGTGCCTCCATTTCTCAAGTGTTAAGTAGGAGTAATAGCATTGCCATTACCTTGCTGAAGTATTGTGAGGATAAGCAGATACAGATTTCTGAATTACAGGCTACTGAATTGCTCAATTTTGATGGTCACATAACCTAAGTTATATATACAGTGTAATTCTGGGAATTTGGATTGTATCATTCAAATTACATCAAGGCTCATTTAAAAATGTTATTTTTTGTTGTTTTGGATTCTTTTTTTTCTATACTTTCTAGAAAGATGAGGATAGTATGGTGGGAAGGGGAAGAAGATGACCTAAAGGATTTTATTTGGTTTCCCCTGGTCATTTTGAAGTCAAAGGACTAAACTGGAGTGAGCAAAATTTTAATTTGCCTTTTGCTACTTCACCTTAATGTGTAAAAAGATCTACATGGGGAAACTGCTTCCCCTCCTACCTTGATGTTCTCCCTGTCGCGAGAGCAATAACCCCTCCTTGTCTTTGCTGGTACTCCTGTTGCTTTCTGACATGTTATAACACTGCCATGCAATAAGCCTGAAAATTCTGGTTTTCTAAGAATCTCCTTATAAATTTGTATGTGACGGTCACATAAAATATCCAGCTTCATTATACTGTAATATCTGTTACTTGTGAAGTAATTAAAAATTAATAGGGCAAAACCATCTACTAGTGGAGTTGATCACAGATCTCTTTGCCTTTGTGAATGAAGGAAATGAATCCATTCCTTAATTAATTTGATTCTTTAAATTATTAGGAAGATTTTCTGTAACAAGAATAATAAACCGTGAATTAATAGTGATAGTCAGCAACGTGCTGGCTTGTGACATGAACAAAGTTTTATTTACTACTTCTCACATTACACAACCCTGAGCGCTGTTTTCATTCCACAGACAAGGAAAATGAGGCTGAGAGGGCCAGAGATGCACCCATAGTTGCATGGCCCATCTGTGGCACAGCCAGAGTTTGCACTGGGGATTTCTTGGTGTCAGGGAAGTGTTGTGTTGTCTGCATTACCAGACCTATTGCTGGCTGCATGTGGTGGGAGTATACAAGCATGTTTATGGTTCAGAAAAAGTTGGTTGGTTTTTCTTCCCGTTCCTCTTGACATCTTCAGGAGATAAGATTCTTGGGAAAGGCTTATGCTAAACATTTTGGTGTTCAATGCGTTAAACTGTTCTGTCTTTTGTGAAGGTGCTCACAGAAGAGGCTCTGGTTCTTTTCATAAACAATCCATTTTTGATGCAGAAGGTGATGCAAAGAAAGATCCCCAAGGCAATCACATAGCCAGTAGGCATAGGGATTGAGTCAGAACATAGGGTTGTGCCTACATACAGCTATATTAATCTCTTACTTTGGTCTTTTAAAAGCCACAGCGCTGCTTCTTGGCCTTTAAGACCCCTGAGGGTGTGAGGGAGCCACGTTTCCTAGGAACTGGGTGCTACAGACAGCAGAAAGCAAAGCTCCCTCCTCTGCACAGAAGAAATGAGAGGGAATGAATGTTTGTCTTCTGTTTTCTTGCAGAGAACATTATCTGACCCAAATTATCTGTTGTCTGTATTATCCTGCATCTCGCTGAATACTACGAAAATATGCACACCTTTAGATTTGTGAACGGTCCATTACGCCCAACTATCTATTTTTAGTCTCTTTATCCCAGCTGTCATGAACAGTGATACATTTTCAGAGGAGTCTGCAGAGAAGATAATCCCAGGAAATGTTGTCCTCTGCCATACCAACAATGTGTAAAGTAACAGCCATGGCTTTTCCATAAGTAATGAACTATCTTGTTGTGCAGCTTTTACTTGCTGGAACTAATTTCACTTTACCTTTGCTTTTTTTCTTTTTCTGTGGAATACTGAGAGTCAAATGACTAAACTTAAAGCTGTGCCTTTCTAGTATGAGGCCATGCTGTACTACCTACAACTAACTACACTGTGTTGCTCAGAGGAGGAATGTGAGGGAGGACTTTCAGTGTCTGCTTTATTAATATTCATGTCCCTCTGGATTTACTTGGGAATTTCTGAAACAGATAAGAGTTTGTTATAATTTGCAAAAAGTGTTATGACACCTTTACTTGGGCCTTGAACAATGAAAGGAGGCTGTATAAAAAGGAGGCAGGTGAAGTGGTTCACAGCTATGAGTGGCTGTGTTGTACGGCTGTAACTTAGATGCATATTCCTGGTGGCAGAAGAGTGCTTCAGGGATACATCACTTTTCCCCCATGAAGTATGCAGTCATTTCTGAGACCAAGAAGGGTCTGCAAGGCAGAGAGAATGTGCATCCTGTGGTGAGTGGTGGGCGGTGGGGAGAGGCAGTCCTGCCTCTGAGCACTGCGATGGCTCAGTGATTCTGTGGGAAGTGCCTGGGGACCTCCCAGTGTCTGGGAAGCGCTGCCAAGGGCTCCCTTCACACTTCCTCCAAAAGCAGAACCAGTATAAAGCACTCTGGTAGAGGACGGGGATGCACCAGTGGCTGCCTGGGATTGGGCCATGTGGATCTACACTACAGCTAGACAATGACACTTTTTTCTGGCAAAAGTCTTCCGCTCCAAGAAATGCTAAATTTCAGTAGGGGAAGGAAAACCATTGGTAGGTGTATAATATGGCAATAGGAACGACTCCAACATAGGCTAATGCTTAGATTGGCACTTCAGCGTTTGCTCCATGAGAATGCTGTTTATGTGATGAGAAAAAGGTCTAGAAATAAATATTAATATATTTTAAGTTCTATGTCAGAACTGGGATTCTTTGACCTGTCAGAGATTTTATTTTTCCTGATTTTTATGTCTTCAAATGTATTTGAAAACCATAGTTCCTTTGGTTATCGAGGGATAGACCTCAGCAATAAGGTATTGGATCTCTGGGTATGTATTTACATCTAAGAACTTTTGCATCAGAACTCTCAGTTCAGTACTTTGAAAGAAGGAAATTCCATTAATAATTCTAAATATGAGATTAATTGACATCACTGAATAACGTGTTCTTAGAAAACATCATAGCCCACAAAGTGTATTGTAAAAGCATTTGACCTTTGCTTGTCCCTTTTCAAAAATATGTATACCATGGGATTAAAGGTGTGAGCAAACATGCTACTGTGAAGTAAATTAAGGTGTGCATTTACAGTGTGCCAGCTACTCCTTGATAACTGCCCATGTACGTGTTCCTACAACACCATAAATGTCAGGGACAGTACAGCTCAGCAGTATGGGTGAAGGACCTTATGTTTGGTGAACAGTGTTACAAGGCAGGAGAACATACCAAGCACTCACCGCTGGACAGTGAAGCCTCTGGGGACACCACAGTTTATATTGCAGTAGCATGTTCATTGCTTTTAAGTCTTAATTTCCTAACAGAACACCTCTGTTTTTAAAAAGCTCTCCTTCCTTCTTAGGCCAGGTCCTACTAGTATGAAAGATGTAAAGGCTTACACTGCAACAGCCGGGAAGAGTTCAGTTTCCGAATAGAGGAAAGTGGAAGTTCACAACCGTGCCAAAGAGATAAGCCACAGGGATCTGTGCTGTAGTCTCCTCTCTCGTAGGCTCACTTGTGAAATAGGGAATATAAAACAGTGGTTTTGCCAAGGCGTGCCCTACAGATTGCAGTTCACAGAGCAATAAATTTCCCTAGCTGGAGGAACTCTATTGAATCATAAAAGCACAGGGCTAGGAAAAAAACTCCAGGGATCGTCCAGGTTGACAGGTGTCTAACCTAAACCCTTCACTGGAGCAGTCTTTGCTTCTGTGTTTCACTTCACTTACAGATTAAAAGACCCCCTTTTTCTAGTCTTTCTTGCTCTAACTCAAGCCTATTTTTTTTCCTGGTAGTTCACACAGTAGACACACATGCTAATGTCACATGTTTAAGTTCAAACCTCTGTAACTTCAGATCCTTTATCAGTGTATTTCTAACCAGCAGTTGCTCTCTCTTTCAAACTTGTGCATTTCTTTTTGCTTCTCTAATTGTAGCCCCTTGCAGTTCTCTTTGCTGAATTCTGTCATGTTGATTTTAAACGATCTGCCCTGTTTCTTGGGACAGTTTTGAGTTCTGGTTCTGTCCTTGAGAGAGCTTGTGATTCCTCCGATGCTCATATTTTTGGCAACTCTGACAAACATTAAGTAGGACTGAATCATGCAAGTTGTTAATGAAGGTTTTGAACACGACAAGATGCAAGAGCAACCATTGTAGCTGATCTGCCTTCCTTTCTGATGATGAGATTAGTAGTTTGAATGTTCAGCTGTATTATTCTCCTAGAAAACGCTAGTTAGTGCTGATACAGTTATTATTTTTTGTTATAGTCAATTGCTATTTTCACACTTGTGCCATAAAGGTTGCTCCAACCTGAGCCCTTTTGTGTTAAGCAATGTTCAGACACTAAACAACATGATGCTCATAGGCTGAAAGAGCTTGCATTTTAAACAGAAAAAAGGTGACAGATTGATAAAACTAGCTGTGAGAGGAGCACAGTATGAAATTTTCTGCTTGAGTCTGACCTCTTACCAGGTAGACCCTTGAGACCCCAGTCACATGACAAAATCCACTGGAAAGCAGGCTTTGCGTGTTCTGCTTACAGAACAGCTTGTTATCTCTGGCTTTCATGTATATTTTAATATTTCAACATTTTATAGCCTTTGTGAAGGTTAGCAGTTGCTAGCTCAGGGCCAGGAAGCAGAGAGACCCCTGCAACGAAGCTTGAACCCTGAGTTAGCATGTGTTTAGCTGAAGTGGAGATACCAGAAAGGAAGACAAGGCAAAGAAACTGAAACTCCTGAAAAGATCAGATACACGAATAAGCAGAAGCAGCACGTGCTTCTAAGCAAGGGCTCCACACACCCTGTTTGACAAACGATGCTAGGACCCTCCTTCCTCTGGGGAGAGGCTGTCCACCAAAGGGACAGTCAGAATGGGAAGACTCTTGACCTTGGAGAAGGGAGCGACTAAGGAGGAAACCTGAACTCCCAAGTTAGAAAAAGAAGTCAGGGCTCAGATGTTGCTCCAAGTGACTGCAGCTTTAGGAAGTCACTAAGCACAGCTGCTAGCACAAAAGAGAAGATAATGAACTGTGATCTGGAAAAGCCAAAGTTCTCATGTTTTTTTCAGGTTAGATAGGACATAGGCAGGTACTTGCCCCACGGTACAATTCTGAAGTATTTGGAAAAGTTTGTTCACAGGAGAAGAGTTGTCTCCATGCGTATTGCATTTGGCACGGTTGCCATTGCTGCTGAAAAGTGAGCAAACTTTTTGAGATAGGTAGCTTTATGCTGGACCTGGATGAAAGGCTCTAAATCACTTAACACAGGCTATATGACAGTCTGTTTTGTCACCGCATTGGCAGGCACCATTTTTTTTTTTTTGCCATAAGCAGAATAACCCGCCTTGAAGAAAAAGTGGTACGGCTGTTCCCTCTGAGAAATGGAAAGCCACATTACAGTGAAAGGAGAGTGAAATTTTCATATGGAAGACGTTTTCCATCCTTTTCTGGCATGGCGCAAAAGATAATACTCCCCCTTGGCAAAGAAAAGAATTGCATTCTCCTTGGAAAAAAGAATCAGCCTGGGCTGGGTGTGCCAGCTGTGGTCTTTGCTATGTGAAAAAGAATGGAAATTTCTATGCTGCTCTTGAACAGAAAACATGACGAAATGTTAATCATTTCATATTGTCTTGCTGGAACTTGTTAGAATTTAGAGAAGGAGCATAAGCAATGAATGCAAAGATGCTCATGATCATTTTAGTTCTGGAATTTGTTTTGCATATCTAGTTCTCAAGGCAGAAAAATAGCCGTACATTTAACAAACAGCTTTTCATGTGAAAATGTGGCTGCTTCTTTTTTCTGCTGGTTTGAGAAATATACTTTGTTTGGGGTCTGGTGAAATGCATAGCACGAAATTAATAATTTTTGCAGAGTAGCAATATAAAATAGAATCCTGGCTCTGCCTTAAATACTAGGAGGGGCACGAGCTTCTAACAGAAGCTGGGTGGCTCCATCATCCATACCATGTCTGTATGTATTGCTGAATGTAAAGTGGAAAGAGCATTTCGAATAGATGTGTATGTGGCATAACGAGTAACACATTACTACTGTACTGGTGAGATCCAATCATCCAATATAATAATGTAATTGTACAGTCAGATTTGGGGGTGTTGCCTCTTAAGTCAGGAGTATTACTCAGTGTGAATAAGAGTGGCAGAATCAGCCCCAGAGTGGGGTCCAGATCATGACTGGTGAAAAATGCTACTTGTTACAGAAGAGTTGCTGTTTTGCTGGAATGGACCATGTGAAGAGGCAGCGACAGCTTTAGTAAAGATGATGCATAAGCTGTTGTGGAATAAAAGGTCTGCTTGACAGTTACTTGGTTTCCTGACTAAAGATTTGAAAGTAGCTTTAACACAAAGCAAAAAAACCCCATGGCCCAGCTTCTTTATTTTGTCTTCAGATTTCCTGGATGATGCAGCAAATTGCATGAGGCATTTTGTCTTACACAACTTCATGTCAGGTTATACAGCTGATGCAGCCTGATGTAATTATGCTGGCATATGCTGAAAGTTAAACAAGAGGAAACACATGTTTCTGAATGGCAAGACATTATAGTAGAAATCTTGCTGCCTTTTTTTTTTTTTTATTGGTGGTACTGTTGTGTTGGTTGGCAGAGAACAAAGATCTAGACCTTATGATGACAAAGCTGTAAGACGTGGGAGGTGATGACATTGGAGTGACTGGGCAATTATGCAGTCATGGCCAGTCTGAAGCAGGGAGATGCCTTCCGCCACAGCACTGAGAGATCGGTATCACTGAAACTACTGCTGCCTTCCCGTGCCTCACAAAAAAAAACCCCAAATGCAGACCTGCTTGCTAGGTAGGGCTTCGGTGCTGGTGTTTGTCCCAGGGCCAGATCTTAACACCAGGCATTCTGAAAGTTCAAGAACCAGTTAATTACAATATTAATGACATTCCCCTGGATGAAAACACTATTTACAAGTCTATGTATTTCTGTTCTTCTCTATGTGCTTCCTACCACTCTCCATTCTTGACTGTCTTTCATTCTGGCTTGCTTATTGGCTTTCCCCAGAGATACTGATACTGAGTGCTTCTGGCCTTGTGTTTTTTTTGTACAGAACAAAACTGCTGAAGTTAAAAGTCATGTAACTTTCTTGCAGCAATACAAACTGTTTTATAGCTTTTTATTCTTTGTAACCCCCCCCTTAGACCTGTTAGATGTGGATGCTTGTTCCCGTACAAAAGAAATGTGTCAGATGCTGTATGCCTTGCTCATTCAAGACTCCAAGTGAAATATAGGATATCAATCAAAAAATTAACTTGGGTGATTACTAGAGAAGATATCTGGTCACACATCATGTGAGGTGCTTTTACTCACAGTTTGCAACATCAGTGACCCAGGTACCTTATAAAATTACTGAAGAAAGCTAATTTCAGTGTTCTTTCTAGCAAGTTCTGTTTTGGGATGCACTCGTCTCGCTGGAGAAAGGAATCTGAAGCTTGCCAAAGGCTAAATTAGTGTTGTGCTGGGTGTGTTGTGATGCATAGCCCCAGGGATGACAGGATTGTGCACCTTTCTTTGAAAAGGTACATTGTAGCCTGGTATTTTCAGTTACTTGGGTTTGTGGATCTTCTCAGATAGGTTATGTATGTGGAAATCACAAGTTGCATAACTAAATTTCAAGTGTCAGCTTATATTTAATATGCAGAAGGTTTCCCACGAAGCTCCATTTCAGGGCCAGACACTTCGGGGTCAGACTGGTACATACAGCTGCTGGGACTGACTTTGGGCAGGGAGTCACAGGACTTCCTCATGCTATACAAAGTTCAGGGAACCTATTTTTAGGCCAGCCTTGGATGTAATAATGTGGGAATTGCCACCGTTTGTGAGCTTGCATCAAGTAAGTGTAAACGGATGTAATGGGAGCATGTACATGGCTTTCCCCTCTCAGCAGGGGTGCATGCCTGCATGCATATCCTTGCTCACCTTCCTCGGGTAGAGTCTCCTCTGCTGCATCTACATCCCTAAAACACATGTGGATACCTGTCTATCCCAAACGCTTTTTCCACTTCACACCCAGGAACAGGTACCTGTCTTGCAAAACGTTTGAGTCCACGGCCCTTCTCACACCAGCAGCCTTGAGGCAGGGAGTACCCCAGGGTGTGGGAGGACTGTGGCCCCCTCTCCCACTTCGCTGCCCTGCACGCAGCTGCCCACCCTTCTCTCCCACTTAAGAGAAGCTAAATGTTTAGGAGCACAAATCTCATTGAAAATTCCCTAAGAATAATGCCAAAGACTGAATATTGCTTTAAGTGGGCACTATTCCTGCTTAAGGGATCCCTGCTGTACCCCTACATCCCAATGCCTGGTGCTGCTCTTCCCTTTCTGCTGGCAAAAATGCTCATATAAGCCATATTTTTAGGCTCCCCTCTGAGGGTGCTGTTGAAATTTGGGTCTTGAATTCTGCATAAAACATAGTCAAAATGAAAATTTCTGTCCTGTATGAAACAGGAATGCATTTCCATACCAAAGGGAAAACATTAATAGTTTATTGTGGAACAAAAAGTTCTGAATAAATGATTCATCATTAAAATACTTCAATTTAGTCTGTTGAAAATGTAGCAACACATTTCATTTTGAGTCATTTAAGAAATTAAACCATACTTCCCAAGAGGAATTGTTTTCTCTCAGCAGTTGCCACTCACATGTCTTGTGCCCTTATTTTCTCCCGTGAGTTGGATTGTCTGGAAGTCTGCATTTCCCCAGGCATAAAATAGCCTTCTCTCCCACTGTGGTTGATGTTTATGAAAATTTTTGATTTTCTGAAGACTGTATTTTCTGTTGAAAACAGAATTCCTGGCCATGTCTATTAGTCATCCCCTCAGGCACTTTCAGAGTCTTTACCCACAGCTTCTTTTTTCCCTTTCTCTCTCACTGCCTCTTAATCTTGTGCATGGTTTTGTTTTCTGTAGAGGCCATGTCTTCCTAAGCACCCATGGTGATGTACCTGATGTCCTGCAGGAGGAAATCACATCTTATTGTTATTTTTGTTATTGGGAGCTGCATTGTTATGGGATGTTACTTACATTCAATATTCCACTATCATGTCTGAATGCTTTCATCTGCCTCTTTCTTAATTCAGGAAAAGTGCAGTGTGTGTCTTTAAGGACTGAAGGTGAGTATATTACAGTAGTAAAAAAATAATATTTCCACAAGGTTTGAGTCTCCCCTTCCCTTCAATAAATCCTTCAACCTCCATTTGATTTTTTTTTTTTTACATCTGGTTTTCACTATGGGATAATTCTTCAACAGACTGTGAAGAGGGGCTGGAGTTGCCTCAGTGCATTGTGGAGCTCAGGAGCAAGCATCCAGTTCTCTGGTAGTTCCCCAATGCCTGAAAACTGACCTGGCCAGTTCAGTTTTCTGTTCAGAGACTGAGCAAGTCAGCTTTGCTGAGGGACAGGGCTGTGCAGCCGTAGCTCTCAGTCTGTGAACGGTAGAGTGGGACAGGTTGGTGCCCTGCTCTCAGGCACTCAGACACACAGATCCCTTTTCCTGGTCACCTCTGGAGAAGAATGTTCCTTTTAGGGTTCTTCAGCTCTTGAGCACTGCCACAGCCTCACATAGGGTCAGTCTTTCTGCAGAAGGACTTGCATAGGTGACCTAAAGGGCCCAAGGGCAAGTCCCTGTGCAATCTGCTGTAGGCAGGGGCTATCATGGGTTGCCTGAAGGTGGCAAACAGGTTCAGGCTTTTTGGCTCTGTACGCTACCTGCCAGCTGGCAAGTCTGCACGGCACACTATTAATTTCACTGCTTGGGCTGGGATGCAGGACTTTCTTTCCTTCCTAGTGTGCTGGCTTTGCTGTGGGGCTTGCAGCCAGGGACTGTACCACCCAGCAGGTCCCCAATGTGGTTTACAGGTAGTGACTACAACACAGAGTCAGATTGGGAAACCCCATTTGTTGGTATGCTCTGCAATCACATCTGTTTGGGACATGCTGATTAAGTGACTATTTCTGCTCTTGGTACTTCTCTGACATGTTTTTAATTTTACAGATTTCTTGTTTTCTCCCCTTTTCTGGCTCTCAGAAATGTATGAGAACCATTTCACTAGCTGCCTCTGAAATTCTCACAGCTGCTTTTAATTACTCATAATTTCCCTAAAATATATTTTTAAGATCCTATTTTGGCCAACATTTGATATTCACACCAGAATCATAACTTAATTAAGAGCTCCACCCTGAAGTAATTTGAAATAAATTCCATTCTAGGTGTTATCATACCAAGATCATACGTCTAGTCTCCCTCTGCAAAAGCTAGTATAAATTCCAAAACACGATTATCCTGACTTTAACTGAAAATATTTCTATGACCCATGATTAAGCTGAACCTTTTCACCAGTTCATATAGGATTTAGTAAATTTATCTCCTGGTCACAGGTGGAACCTAGCCACTTACTTTGCATTATACAGAAACCTGCATAAATAAAACCTGTAGCAGACAGCTGCATTCTCACACCTATCTGTCTGGGCTTATTATTCTTTCACTCTGTTAATTAGTGTAATTAATGATAATTGAAGAGTAATTTTCAAGTGATACATCAAATAGCATATCTGCCAGCATTTCCTGAACCTCCAGTGGCATTGTCCTTACTGTGTCAATACCAAAAGTTGCTGTGTAGGCAGTGTAGATGATTTAATGCCTGTAGTTTTCACTGAGGTGCATAATCCCTTACAGCATTTTGGTTACATCTGCATGCAATCTGATGGTGGTTTGGAAGCTCCTGGAGCTACTGCTGGCAGGCTTCTCCACCAGAGCCTATGGAGAACCAGGTGGCCATGTAAGTACAGTACGGTGTGGGCACATTTAGCTAAGGTTAAGTTCATTCAGCTGTGCAGTGTGTGTTGCAGAGCTGGGTAATTTCTTTCCTCCTGCAGCTGGTACTCACTGAGCTAACCTGGGATGTTTGAAATAGCAGCTGCCCTCCTGGCTGAGCTGACCCTGCTCTGCAGCCCTTGCTGAGGGACAGCTTCCCAGCTTATCCACCAGCGGTACCTGCATCCTCAGGTCCCTCTGACAGTACTACAGCTCTTGGGGTTCCTTCCTGAGATGCCACCTGGGGCTTCTGCTCCTCTGGACTCTGGTCATACACATTTCTGGCCACATGCTGCTCTTTCTGTGCAGACCCATGACCCCTACAAAAGTTGGCATCTGGATCCTTCACAGCCTATCCTCCATTTTATGATGGGGCAGTTTTACAGCACAGATTTCCCTGCAGGAGCTTCTCTGTTGATAAGCTGGTTGCCACATTGCTTGGCTTTCTATGTCAGCCTTGAGATCACACCCCTTAGCCTGCTACAGTCAGCAAGCGTCTGTCTTTCAAACTGACACCTTGACTTTCCCCAGTTGCAACTTCTGCTGTTCCAGCTCTAAGTTTGGGAAACTTGAGGTGAATGAGTCAGAGAGGTTGCTGTCCCGGACCTTGGGTATATTTCAGCCACAGATAAATAAATTTCCTGATGAGAACTTGTTTTTTTCTTGCTCCTCATGTTCCTGCCAGGGGCTATTGCCTCTGCTTCCTCTAATACCTGCTGGTCATCTCCTGCATCTCTCCTATTTATCTTCTACTTTACCCTATGTTTAATGGAAGAAAAGGACATGAAATGAGGATGTTCAAAAAAATATGCAGAGTTAAAATATGTTGAAGTGGAAGATCAGTAGGAACCCATGAATACTAGCAAGGAAAGCATGCAATGGAGAAAATATTTTATTCTGAGACAAATAATTAAGCAAGTCTGTCTCTAAAGGGTTGCTTATGAGCTGTCCCTGACATAATAGCACAGTTTTCTGTTCACTGTGCTCTTAGAATATCCTAATTTAGATGGGACCTAAGAGGATCATCGAGTCCAACTCCCATGCTCTTGCTTAGCTGTTGTTCAATTAAACCACATTTTGTGAAGTGTTGGGTCAATTAATATTTATTTAGAATGAGAAGAGGGAAATGCTCAGTGAACTGTTTCACAGCTCCAGCGAGCACTGGGCATAGGCTAAGCAGCAAAAAAACTATGTCTTTTCCTGCTTCAGATCTCCTTCGAACACTGTCCCAAATCTTTTGAGATGCAGACAGTCTGTGGCTAAAGCTGTTTTTACCAGTGAAAGAAAGAAAAACATAATTGTGGAAGCAGTACAGTCTTTCAAGGGTTTATATTCTGTCTCAATCTGCAGAAATGGGCGCAGATCTGTCCGTGAACTCCTTATTTGTCTGACAGTAGCACATGCTATGAACAGATGTTACCTTTCACTGAGGAGACACACTTTTTAAGAGGCAGATTTTAAACAATGGTCTCTATTTTTACAGCAGCAAATGCGGGCATCAGGAACTGTAGGAGCTTGACATCAGCTAGACATTTAAATATGTGATTGTGCCTTCAGGCAAAGTACTCAGACATTTAAATTATAGGAATTACATCGTAGTTATTTGTGGGTACAAAAGTGGATAGGTAAAGCATGACGAAAACCCAGATTCCAAGGTTTTATTTTGACTGCATTTGTCCATTGAAGGTTCTTTCTTGTTTTTACCATTCCCATGTTATCCAGTGGGGGCTACAGCTTTGGAAAAATACTGAAGCATTATGTATCCATGGCATCAAATAACCGACAAACCTAAAGCTACAATATTCCACTTGTCTTGCAGGAAAACTCATTTTTTCTTAATGGACAGTCAGTGGTATTTGTCCCTCAGGAGCATACCCACAGTGGGAGGAGGGGAACGCACCGTGTGCATTAATAAACCTGCATGTAGCTCAGACTTTATACCTCCATGGAGTCCCATGGACCTTTCAGAATATCTTCTGGGGTGATTGGCGGATACTGCTTCATCTGCATTCTGCTTCGTCATTTTTACATTTTTGATGAATTTGAAACCACCTTGTATTCATGGTTTTTCTGGCTTGTGTTCATTAGCTGTCTCTACTGTCTAGCAGGCTGACTAGGCTGTCTTCCTTCACTGCTTTCCTCATACCTTATCTTTGTAAAACACAAAATATATCCACTTAAGTTGGTGACTGTCCTGGTAACATTTCACAGCAGCGTGTGGACTTTGTATCAGAAAAAAAGCTGGTTGATTTAGTCCAGAGAGGAGCAAAGAATAAACTAATGTCACTGACCTCTCATCCTACAACGCAGCGAGGTGCCCTACGCCAATTGCAACAGAAATGCATGGACACTTGCTGAAAGTGTCACGGTGCCTTTCTTCATACCAATACCAAGGAAGAATCAAGTGGCCCTGCCCGCTGTGAGTGTGTTTCTGTCTGAAGCATCAG
Source organism: Phalacrocorax carbo (assembly GCF_963921805.1). Classification (NCBI taxonomy): domain Eukaryota; kingdom Metazoa; phylum Chordata; class Aves; order Suliformes; family Phalacrocoracidae; genus Phalacrocorax; species Phalacrocorax carbo. The sequence goes on from NC_087548.1 coordinate 48,760,956, forward strand.
TAGATGCACTGTGTTCAATAAGCATTGCTGGCTCCTTGGCAGGTTGTTCTTTTAGGTACAGGGCTGATGCCTGATGCTAGGGAATGCTATTCATCCTCCAGGTGAAAGATGTCATGTTGCCAGGCTCCCACAGACCTCAGTGTGTAACCTCTACCATTACCAATATATGGTCAGCTTCAAGTGGATTGAATAATTTGTGTTCTCTATGTACTCTAAGATTTCTGGTTCTATTTGGAAAGAGAAAGGAGGGCCATGGAAGAGCCTTCTCCTCTCTCCTTACCTTGTCTCACCTCTTTCCTTTTCTCCTCTTTAAAACGCAGGTCATTTTGAGTTACAGACTAATTAATCCTAAGGTCTGGGAGTGCCTGGGTATGCAAAAGATGTTTTCTCTATTGAATCGGATAGGTTGATGGGGTGGAAGCAACCTCTGGGGAGATCTCTTAGAGAATACTAAGTATAGTCAGTGCTAGCAAGATCAACAGGGGGGAAAGAATAAACTTAAGGGAGATAATCAGTGTTTTGTGTAGGTGTTAAAATTGTCTGATTATTAATGACTTATGGGTAGTAATGTGAAAATTTTCTCCTCCCAAAGGTAGCAATAAATACATTAACTAAAACCAGCTTTTTCTGAATCTTGCGGTTTGTGATGTCAGGGCAGGTGCATCAGTTGATGCTGAGGTAATATGAAGTAAAATAATGAATATCAAGAATTCATTACAGATGAAATAAGTCTGCACTGATAAGACTCCAGCTCTCTCTAGCAGCACAGGTAAAAAGACACCAGATGCAGCTTGATTTTGTCATTGCTAAATATAGTCAGTTCTTTGTTTTGTGAGGATTGCATTATTGCCCAGCTTTAACCACTTTTCATGTTAAATAATAGTGTGAACATTGCAACTAATATGCATTTGTGGAACTGAATGTCAGAAATCAGTCTTTGCATTCGTTTGGTGTCCTGCCTTTTGGGTGGGACCAATGCTCCTAGTTCAGTGAGCTGTATAACACACATTGTGTGATGCCCTGGCACCGAGGGAATGTGGCCAAGGCTGGGAGCAATGAGAAAGCAACTGCAGTGGTGACAGGGATTTTGCAGCAAACCAGCCTCCCTCCTATCCTGTCCTGCAGCAGGTTTCTAACACACATGGGAATAAGGAGGTGCCAATGGAGGAGCTATATTCTATTTACCTCACCTCCCTTAGGAAATCTATCCTGTTAAGTGTGTCAGTGTTGAGGCATTTTTCTTTTATTTGCTAACCAGCTTCTGTTGTATTCATAAGCTAAGGCTGTATCACAGAATGAGAATAGTAATACAGTGAGGTAATTTTACTTTTTTTTTTTTTAAAGAAGCCAGCTGTACTCTATGAATTTTCTTTCTTCCTTCCCTTCCCTTCCCTTCAGATATCTTCCATGTAGTTTGATTGTTGCTTGGGTTACAGCAGTTGTGTTGCTTTCCAAGACAAGCCAACTAATACCTTGTCTTTTTTTTCATGTTTTGAGAAGAAATTACATAGCTTTATAAACAATGTTAAGCTTAACTGAGAGTCAATGGCACTAACGATAAGATTAGATGCAAGAAATCCAGTGCAATATAGCTGGCCATAAAGTGCTGCTTCAATTCACCTACTTGCTGTAACAAAGTTTTGTTAATAAACAGCAGTCCTGCATAACTATTCAATTACACTCAAGAGTTTGCCTGGATCTGGAGTTGCTTCATTGGTTAGACAGGCATCTTAATGGTGTTCAAAACAAGAATAGCTCAAAGCATATAATAAGAGCTGTCTAGAAGCCTTATTGATTTCCAACAGGTATTTGCTATGGCAACTTCATACGAACTGTATTTATCCTATATCTACAGGTTTTACCATCTGATTGCACCAGGTTTATACACCCAATAAAGCACATACACCACACACTCCAATAATGTACAGGACAACATGAGGAACTAGACGTGGCACAATAAGACTCAAACTGCAAATTAGACAGATCTATTATTAAAACACTTTGCATATAAAACAGCAAAGCAGACACCAGAATTTCTTCCAGAGGGCTGTGTAAGTAATTAATAAATAATCTGTAGAAGAAAACTTAGATGAATATGTGTGCCTGACATATGCCTGTGTGTCACCTACTTGTGTGCACATCTGTGTTGCTTGCAAGGCAAGTCCAGCTGGTGTGCAGAGCAGGACAAGGGCTCTGTCTGCATTGCCCCCCTTGCTCCGTGCCTGTAGCAAGCATTGCCAAGATGTGCCTTTGTCTCACCTTCCTCATATTCCCACCCCACTTCTCACACATTGCTGCGGCACCTTACAGTACTTGTCCTGCTTCTGAACCCAGGTGAAAGGAAAACCAAGCTCCTTTGTGAAATAAATGTCTGCAGCATTTGAAGAAACTGTCTTGCACAGAGATTGTGAAGAGGCTGGGGAGAGAAGTCATCTGGGCACCTGCACGGTTTTGAGTCTGAATGCAGACATTCAGCATTGTCAGAGGAAGCTTATGTGGAGGTACATATGTGTACCTGTTTGTGCATATGTTTGTGTGTATCTGAGAGAGACAAGCACAGTCAGAAGGTGTAGAAACACCACAAGAGTGCAGAGACAAAGAGAAGCCAGTGAGTAAAAGCTGAAAATTTTGGGCATGATACCAGCCAGAAAAACACTTGAGACTCTGGACAAAGAAACTGCTTTCTATTTTTGGATTTCTAGTGCCCTAAAGGAAATTGTACATTATAGAGCTTCTTTTCAAATAAATAAGATCGTAGCCATACCTGATTCATCATCCAGTTCTCCTCCTGGTGGAATGATTTTGCAAAATCTTGAGCATCAAGAGCCTGGCTCATGCATTCAGACATTGATGAAAGCTTTGAGTGTATCTATTGATAAAATAGTGAAAATTCAAAGGCTGGATAAATTTAGTTGAGAAAGTTGATTGCAGATCTCATGGGACAAGGCTTTCATGTGCATTTTCTTGTAAATATTACAGCTGGTTATAAGGACTTTACATAAAACCTTTTTCAAGGCTTTGTATTTTGAAACTTCCTATCTATTAATAAACTAGGGAAAAGAAAATTACAGAAACCAACAATCTAAATTGTTTTTCGTATGTTCTCCTTTCTGATCTTGCCCTCCTTCACCCCTGAAAAAAGCTTCATTGTTTTGAGGGTCTTGTAACTTTAGTTGCTTTTTTTTTTTAATTACTTTGGTCGGCCTTCCTTCATAAAGCTCAAGCCTTCTGTTACCCTCAGAGATGTAGATAACATATTTCAATTTGGTGTTCGGTTTTGCAGGCACTGGAGATATTTTTAAAAGAGAAGGAAACATTTCAATAGGCATACTGCTCAGGGCATGCTGTTAAATGCCACCGGATTGCTGAAGTATTGTTCTGAGCTGTGTAATGGTACTAGTAATAATTAACAATTACATAACATTTTCCATCTGACCATGTGTTATCACTTAGAGACTTCACGATGCTCCTACAAGTCTGATTCCTGTGTCCCTATTTTACAAGAAAGTTACTATAGAGATTCATGCCAATTGTCCAGACACCCACTAGGTTTTCTGCTCTCACTTTTCAGATCCATAACTACAGAGGGTTAGAGCCTGATCTATTAGAAGAGGCAAGAATCTGCAACTTGAAAGAAAAGCAACAGATAATTAAGGACATTTACTGCTTCTACACACCCAAAGGTCCAAGCATCTTTAACATTTTACTTTGGAGTTGAATGACTTCATTTTACATTATGGCTATAACCCTGATTCTGAGTTCAGTATATTCCCAACTACCTTTCCTCTGAGCCCTTTGGCGGAAGGAAAATACTTCAGTCTTTTTCCAATTACTGTTTTTTCAGCTGTTTTGTTACTATTGGTTCTTGTTTGTGTACAAGAACAGTTATGTTCTGTGCCTCCATAAAGTGTCGCATGCTAATCAAATAATCAAGTGGAAAATAGTTTCAGTAGATAAGACAAATATCAAGATATAAAACTGTCTTCAGAGTTAATCATTCTTCATTTCTTAAGATTCTGTTCTCCCTCCTATGAAAGCCTTTGTGTACTGGACTGGCTACCCAGAAAAGAGGTATTTCATATTCAACAGTATGGTTGTAGGCAAAATATTGTGAAGGTGAAATGCACAAATCAATCAGGGGAACAATTAACCCAAATTGACAGTATATACCTGGATTGTATGAGATCAGTGCCAGTGATTTAAACACAATGGCATTTTCCAGCCTGCGAGCCAAATGAATACTTCGGAAGACACGTGTACACAGTTTGTGTTTACAGCCTACAGAAGGTTAATGCTCCCTGGTGCCTGTGAGTGGTGTGTGAAGGCTGGCTGAAGCTATGCTTCAAAAGGCAGTCCGAACATGGATAAAACAAAATGTTCCCATGGTCTGAAGTGAACTTTCTCCTGATGTTGGTGTGCTTCTTGGGAGAGAGCTTAATTCAGAGTCTGCTGCACACCGAACGTGTGCTTTGTAAGTGCACCAGTAATCTCACAGAGGCATGTGTTAGCACCTTGAGCCAAGCATGATGTCAGGGTCATAATTTGAAACCCTTGCCTTAGCTTTAGTAAATGCTGCGATAACAGCAGCACATGCTTTTACATGAAATATGCTGTAGCCCTAGTGAATGAATAAACTCTCAAGACAACATTATCTGCAGACAATGTGAAGTTGAAGTATAATACTTTCATGCACTGCCTGCAAGGGAACTTTCTATTGATTGTACGTTTTAAAGAGTTTTTCCTTAAACTGCCTAAAACATCTCTTGGATTGGTGAGGATTTCCTGGTCCTCAAGACTTGTTAATACTGTTAACGCTGTTAATACTTGTTAATACTTGTTAATACATAAGGAGATAAAAATGAGTCATAGTGGACTGACTTTTCACAGGGAAATAAATTATGATGAATTTAACTTCCTAATTTAGAACTGACTGTCAGCACCACTGTTTTGTAAAATATCCATCAGTCCATGTGATGATACTGAATCACCATTATTTTTTATAGGTTCTGTGTATCATGATGCCAGAAAAAAGGCAGAGCAAAGCAAAACAAAACAGATTTGATCCTCTAGGTCAGTGTAATTGGTGTGTTTGAATGTGTTGAAGGCAGCTAATGTAAAGAATATGCAAATATAAGGAACATCCTGCTTAGAATACCTAAATGTTTTATACACATATGTATATATTTTTACCCAATATGTATATGCATATGTATATATGAGTATAAAGTGAACTAAAGAATTAAATCAAAACCTTGCTGAATTAGAATACCAAAATATTTATGAAAATAGAATGAAGAACTTCACTGGTGATTAAACATAATAAAAAATTTTCTGCAGTGAGATTTCACATGGGGTTCAAACTCCTTGAATGGTTAAAATTTTTCCCTTCTCCACATGAATACGGATGCCCAGCGTTTTCAAACTATTTGAGACAAGAACTCAAGTTTCTCAGCAATTTAAGCAAAATGAATCATGGAGAGCTAGCAGGAGGAGGGCTGAGAGGGGCTAGTAGGAGCTGAGGATGCTAGGAAAGGCAGTGAAGAGCTGAAAGGGGCTGTGAAGGGCTGTGAGGGCAGCAAAATGGGGAACTTAGGGTGAAGTTGGTGAGCCTTTCAGCTAGCCTGGGCTCTAGAAAATCTGTTTCTCTTGGTCTTACTCTGTGGACGTTGTATCCCACTATCTTCGTAAAGCCAGTTTCAGAGGCTTTGTTTGCTTCCTTTACTGGTCATTTTTGGCTGAAGTTTTGGCAGTACTGGAAGGGTCTCAAAAATGTTTTTGTATAGATTTTTAAAAATATCTTTCAAGGTTTGTTGATATAAATATTGCTATGAATGTGTCTACTTAGCTGCTTATGCGACATATCCCATGCAGCTATGTTTTGCTGCTTTGGTGGCATATCGAAAACGTCCTGGAGTTGTCTGCTGTGTTTATATTGACAGCAGTTGCAAGAATAAATGCTGTCACCTCTAAGTGTTTTTATCATGAACTTGGCAATATGCGGTGTTTTCTTCCAAGCCTCAAAATCTTGAAGATTTCTACAAATTCACTTTTGTTTTCGGCATATGTGCAAAAATAAAGTGGAAAATAGAGTTTTGCAGAGACCTGAAGCACTTAACACTTTCATATGGAAACAAATTGCATTTTTTGACTTGCTTAGAAGTCAGTAAGATTGATAAAGTCAAGGTTGCTGGTGATACACATTATATTACTCTGGTGCTCCTTCCTTCCCCCACTATTCCTAGCCATGGTTTTAGCATGCCTTTTGGATCATTTATGATATTTCTAGTATGGATTAGACCCACAGCATGGTGAACTTGTATGAAATCTTAACAGATTGTGAGGTCTTGGAAAGGTCTGGTGATCTCTGAAAAAGTTTTGAGCTTTTGGATGCTTACCTTCTTTAAATGGTCCAAAATCTGAAGATTTCAGAGGGTATGATATTTCATATCATACACGGCAGAGACCCACTCTGCTGCTGGCTGAGAAGCTACCTCTTAGGTGGAGCAATTGTTGGAATACAGTCAAAATGAATGTTTCTTATATATTAAAAAAAGTCAGGATTAGGCTACCAGTAGTTATAATGTCTTTCAGAGAAACCACACAATTTTGTCCCCAATTAAAATTTCGTAATCAGATATATAAGATCATTCTGAATGTGGGACAAATATCAGATTAGCAATTCAGTGGAGCCGTTTAGCTGATTCATGTTTGTATCACTCAAAGGTGCATGTTCCTCTTATGTCATTTTTAACACAAGTTTTTGTGTTAAAGGATCTCTGTGTGCACTCTTCAAAATGTCCCTATAACAAGCTTCTCCTTGCATATATGGTTACATGAAATTTATGACAACAGAACACACAAACTTTTCCACGGGCTGAAACCTACGGTGCAGCAGGTTGTATCAGGTAAGATTAGCAGAAAGCAGGGTGAAAAACACAGTTCTTAGCAAACTTACCTCTTCTTTCCTCACTTTATGCATACTGCAGGTTGCTTCTCTCGAGTCTCTTAAACACAAAAGAATGAAAACACAAACTATATCTTACTGTCGTCAAAAAAAAGTTAGGGATCTTCCTGCAGGTCAGGAATGGAGATTTGTCAGCCAAAGCAGAAGGCACTCAAGGCTGAGTGAAAAAGTTGAGGAATAATAGATAAATTATATTGATGTTCTTAAAGAAGACTTGCAGATGATCAAACAAGCTCGTACTAAGTAGTATGAAAAAGAAACTCCCTCTTTTATTGATAATGACAGCTGCTGCAGTCTCCTGCAGGCAGCCTATTCTCTTTACTGTAATATCTGGCATGGCACATGAACTTCTCACACTTTGTGCTGTACAAATACAGGATAAAATGAAGGCTGCTGTGCCACAGACTTTTCAAATATTGAAAGGATTTACTAAGAGGTGGAGCGAAGTGTGCTGTAGCTCAGCTAGGAGCATTACCTGGTAAAAGGTAAGGATTTGCGCATCACAGGATGTACTCACTTCTGCACAGCTGGGAGCACCTTAAACCTCTGCAGCTTATCTATTCATATGGGAAACCACTGGTTTCTCAAAGGAACTAAATCTAAGAGACGTAGCTAAAAAAATAATACCTTAACTTCAAATAAGCAGGCTTTATATAGAGAATGTAATGGTATAATAAGAGGACAGTAAAACCAAAAGGTAAATTGAAAACAAAAAATCAGATTCACCTATTTAAATTGCTCCAAATGACAACAGATGTAGCCACAGAGGCATGGTCAGAAAGGAATGGTGTACTTTATGCATGTCCCAGACAGGACAGCGTACTGACACTTGCCTGTGAGGATGCTGAGACTGTTTTGACATCCCCATAAATGTTAAAGTGCACTGTGGATTTTTATTCGTAAAGATTTGGCTTCTGATAATTTTGGAAGTATAGAAAATCTTCTGTACTCTGCTAACTGGTCACATGCAATATTAAGTCCACCAGTCCTAGAACACTATATAGGAAATTGCTATTGCTCATCCACTGTCACCTGGATTGATATAATAATGTTACGTGAAAAATAAAAAAACCCGTCTAACAGGTAGCCCCCTGACCCCATCAGCTCAGAGGAAATATTACAGTTATTGGGGACAACGGAGTAGCATGGATATTTGTAAAAATGGCCTTCATTAATGTGTGGAAAAAATCTCCTTTGAATGAAATCAAGCTTACAGCAAAAAAAATTGGATTGCTGTTATCCAGGTTGTTTCCTTTCTCCCCTACCAGGGTGTAACTCTTTGCATCTGACTGGCATGGCTTTGAGCTTGTTTATCAAATACACTTTGCAAAGCCAAAAACACTGAATGAAATATTTTAAAGGTAATGTTTTCTGTTTTTTTTTTACAGAGGAACTTGCTAAATCGAACACTGTAATAACGCCCAGCCAAGTCTTTTGCAATATAATGAGTGTTCAGCTACATAATTCTTTGTATTTTAATTAGGATTCTGTTTGGTCTAACACTGAAGCATGGTGGCTATAAAAAAACCCTGTACCTATTAGAATACTGCATATGGCAAGGCTAAGTATACATCTTGAATATTAATGAAAAATAAGTAATAGAATAGAAACCACAGGTACATACTTTGTTAAATTAATTAGAAGAGAATTTTCATGTTTGTTAACGTGAATTTTTATTACTTCCATGTATTTATGGAATGTGTTCTGATTTCCAAGGCAGTAGTCATGCAGAAATGAGGTGACATATATGGGAGTGTAGGTGTTCATGTGCTGGAGAGGAGGACAAATGTTGGAGATCCCTGGGTGAGGGTAGGTGTGGAGGGCTGGGAATGCCTGCCCATGGAGGCATAAAGTCACAGAGTCACTTGGGCCAGAATTGACCTTGGGAGATCACAAAAGCTATTGAATGCCCTCCTTATAAGACAGGGTTCGGCAAACAGCAGTTTTGCATTCAGCTTTTTCAGTGCATATGTAGACTTGCAAAGCCTTAGCTTACCCCCTTTAGCTTTCTCATCTCCAGACTGCAAAGCCCTGGCCTTTTGAGTCTCTCCTCATAGGGGAGATGCCCTTCCTCTTCATGTTGGCCAACAACTTGCTACTTTGGCAAACCAACATTTTGGATACGGGAGAAATGACACTCTCTGTCTTTTGTCAGTACTGTTCCTGTCTTATGTTTATTTCATATTATTGGATATTTTCTTATATTATATTTATCAGTCTGTTTTGACTGCCACTGCATGCACAGCTGATCATTTCATGATACTCTTAGTAGTGACCTTGTCGTTTCCTTTCTCTGCCCTGAATTCTAGCCCAAGATTCAATGTGAGTTTGGGGTCAACACAACTTAGGTTATTTTTGCCGAGATGCTTTATGTTTATTCAGACTAAAGCTCATTTGACCTTACTTTTGTACAGTTTTGTAAAGTCTATCCAGATTTCCTTGCCAGTGGGATAGCATTTCACTACTTCAAAGAGAATCGTAGCTTGTTTAGAGATCACACTCCTCACTACTTTTTCTAGGTCTTTGCTGAAGGTGTTGAATAACCTGGTCCCTGGTGGAATCCTGCCCCTGACCTGTCTCCTCCATTACAAGTTACCATTAAGCCCTGCCCTTTCCTGCTTGCCGTTTAGCCAGCCCAGAAGATCACTTCCTCCAAACCTCTGGCAGGTTCGTCCCTTAATAACCTTTTTTTATCCCCTACAGAGATCTATTTCACCATTTGAGTAATTTTGTCCTCTGCAAACACATGCTGTTGTGCTTTGACCCACCTTTACACAGGCATGTGTGCTCTTTGTTGTACTTTCATTGCTATGGTTTCCCTGGATTTGTGTATCACCCAAACACAGAATAAGCCAGGGCAGAGCTGTCTAGCCTGGCTGCTGCTGGAATATGTGTACTGTAGTCTCTCCTCGGTAGTTTCTTGGGAGTGTGTCCGTGAATGCTCAAAATGTTTGACAGTGCCAGCTAATAAGTCTGACGGCACCTCAAGGTTTAACACTGCTGGAGGTGAAAGGACTAGGGTTATTATACTCTTCATAATTAGCTCCTCACAAAAATTAAGTGGAGCAAACTCTTGCTACTTTTGGTGTACAAAATTGTGTAGTTTCATCTAAGACTCTTTTTGGTTTTCTCTTTTGATACTTGCTTTTAAGAATTAAGAAGCTGGACAGTTGCATCTTAATTCTTCTATGTCCTATCAAACTGTATATAATATAAAGCAAGCTTACTAAACAGCTGCCTTACAGACAACTTCTCCCATTTTTTATAAGATAGTTTCTCTGTAAGAGTGACAGCACAGGACTGCATAGAGAAGGAGCCTCAGGTGATCATCCAGTGTGGAGCCTGAGCAGAATGTAGGTATTTTGCATTTTAAGTGCAGCTCTGAGAATCTGTGCATGCTTACATCTGCTAGGTTATCTGTATGCACACTACAGGCACACCACTTGCAAGTCTGCTGACTGATGGATACTGAATAAAATTCTACTGTGAAAAGAAAGGAGTGTAAATGTCATTTCTGGTGTGACCACCTGAAGTTGCTGAGATGACTACTTCTCTGTGACTAACATCTCGACATCTAACGTGGTAGTGAGTTGCTTCAGGGCCCATCAAACGCCTTTCCTCAGTAGTGTTTCCAGAAGACCTTGCAGTACTGTGGAGGGGTCATGACTGGCAGGATTAGGAACGAGTCCTCCATGGGCTTACTCAAAAGAAGTTTCTTAGTTTCTGCTCCTCGTCTTACCCACTTGTAAAACAATTACAGAATCTATGGTGGTGAGGTCTCTTCTTAGATGAAAGGCAAACTCTTGGATGGAGAACACAGAAATGTTTCAGTTGTAGAAGACATTGGAACAGGTGCTCCTATCCTGTTTCTCTGTTGATAGTATGCTTCTTTCCACACCAGCTTCTAGAAATGGCTTAGCACTGTTTTGAAATGGTTTTCAAAGGGTATTTTATAGCAGAGTGTTGGTGAATGAAATATCCAGAGGCCTTATCTTATTTTTGGCTTCCTTCCATTTCTGGGTGTGTTGTTGTCATTACACTGTATAACATCTGCTTGCTTCTTTGGGTCAATGCTGTACAAGACAGTGCTGAAATGACAAAATAAACTTTGTCCCCTGTGAGTGATTAACTTGACTGCATTTATATTTAGGTGGAATATTTTTCCTTGTTCATAAGCAATAGACTCCATATTTCCTTTCTGACTTTATTATGTAAATGCCAAGATAAGTTTTTATATCAGTATTAATACATACATTTAATCAGCCATGTTTTAGTAACGGAAATGATAACCAGCCTACCAACCTTTATGGGCTTTTATTCAGTTCCTAATGTTACGTGTGTGAGTTCCCATTCATAACCTGAAAGTTTCAAAGAATGTCCATCTTTTTTTGTATCATTACTATCATCCATTGACTACTAAACAAATTTTTCCCTTCTAGGTCGCTTTATTGGTACTTCAGTGGAAGATGATAAAAGTCATAGTCCTTAGCAGGTGAAAACTGTATTTCAGGAACGGAAAGGCATGTACTTCTGCCTAATTAATGACTTTTTTTTTTTTTAATATAACAGTAGGTAGAAGAACATGGAAGACAAACTTCAGTTCTGAATTTACTTTTCAAGGTTTATGCTTTGGGTTAGATGTTGACCAAAAAGCATGGAGAGTTCTTGACCATGGCACGAATCCTGCAACACTCAACAGTTCTGCACTGAAAGAACATACAAGAGTCCATTTACTTTGACTGTATACAAAAAAGTTGCTAAGAATAAGACTTTCAGTCCCAGTGTGTGTTCTTCATGCAGATGCTATGGCTGTAGGGCATGCAATTAGACTTTAAGCCTTACTTCCACAGCCTGGATTTGGGCATTGCTAGCAGACAGCTGAAGAACTATTTCCTCATGATCCTTCTGCAGTTGTTTTGAGTAGTAACTTTGTGACCAGTGATGAACCTGTGAGTGGCAGGGGGTTGTGGTAGTGAAGCAGGGGAGGGGGTGTCTGCAAGGCAAACAGTTTAGTGAAGGCTCTGGGCATTAGCATGGCCCACAGGATGGCTGGCAAACAGCTCTCTCTGGACCATTATATTGAGACAGACGCTTTTCCAGGCTCGGTGATAAAAGGATTAGCCATAATTTGCCCTGGACTCTGAGTCTGTGCTAGGTCTCTGGGGATACTTAAGGTGTTTGAATGTGAATGCCAGCACCAGAGGTGTGGGAAAGGGGATGCAGGAGTACTTGAGATGGGTGTGCAAACAGAAGAGTTTCTTTCATCAGCATTAATACATTGAGAGAATGAATAGGATATGATGGGTCAGTCATCATTTAGAAACTGAACTTGCAAGTCCCAGCTTGGGATGTTCAGAATTGTCGGCTGCCATCGCTCAGTTCAATCTCTCGTACTGTGCAAGTTTTTCTTATCTCTGTCTTTGTCAGTTTAACTACTTTCTCATACTATAGCAAAAGATTTATGCAGTCAAGGTGCTTTAGACTTGCATTCTCATTTGTCTTATTAGACAAATCAGGTTAGTCTGGCATGGTGAAAGTTTAGCCTCATAACATTAACTTTATTTTCACCTCAAAATGTAGCATGATGATGAAGATGAGGTAACGGGCATTTAGATATTCAGATTGCTTCCCTCCCTTTCTGAGATATTAGGTACCATACTTAATATTTTCAGGATATCTTACTGATAATGTAAATCAATTTTTTTAAATGCTTGCAATCTTATTTAAGTCATTTTTCCACTGAAGGATTCTTGACACACTTTCCTTCTTTGCAGCAACTATGCAAAAGTGCTCGAGTCATCTATAGAGACCCATTTTGGAAAAGTTTTAAGATAGAAATCTCCTAATTATGGCCCTTATTTATAGTTACTGCTGCTATTTCTGTATATACAGACTATTCCTACATTACACACATACCTGATGGTGTATGCATGCATGATTTTCATACTGGAGTCACAGCTATTTACCATTTTCTAAAATTGATTAGGCTTATTGTGTGCTTTCTTTTTCTTTCAACTTTAGGATAAATATGCTTGCTACCATGACAGAAATTTATTGTGATTTAAAGTGATGGAGGCACTTAAGATATTGCAGCTGTGCTTTCACTAGATATAAGTAGAAAATATTTACAACAAAAAAAGAGGCAATTAGGTCATAACTCATATGTCAACTTATACTAAATACACTATGCCCAGCAGTTAACTTTGCTGCCACTACAAATTCGCTCATTCCTGTGCAGTTACACCATGGCATTCTTGGCTTTATGAATTTTCCAGGAGTCCTTTAAAAAACACACATTCAACTAAAAAATATTTTGAAGATTCCTCAGAAAGATAATCCCGTAAGAGCTTCTTACAAGGGAGAGTTCCTTATTGAATATGACTCCACTCTAAAGCAGGACCTTTCATCTGTCTGTGCCCCATATTCAAGCTGTGTCCTCTAAATAAAAAAAAACCCCACAAACAAAACAAAGCAAAAAACAACCCATATTGCCATAAATGGGAAGGGGAGGAAAAAAACCAGGGTCAGTGTTAGAAATAATCACTTCCTCAGTTAGACCTTATCAGTGTTCTAGGTGACTCTGAATCAGAATAGTTGTGTACTATGTCTGTGGAAGCCTGCAGGTCAATTTATCCTGTCTGGTACATACATATTATGAAAGGGGAAAATAAAAGAGCTGACTGATGAAGAAGGCAGAGAGTGTGTTTGCATATGTGACAATCTTTAACAAGTTTGGGGAATAGTGCATTTCTGTATTTCTCACTGAATTAAGTCCCAGTTGTGCTACAATACAAAGATAAGACTGTGGCTTGAATTACCTGCAGGAAAGTTAGGTGACCTCCCCTCGTTCCCATATACTGATTCCACGTGCACTGGGCCATAAGAGCGAAATAACTCTGGCCTACCACTGCCGCCATCATTAGCTTGTATCTTGCTTGTCACTTGCTGCTGTAGGACAAGCAGGCCCAGAGCACACATCTGTAGAGCAGAAATGATTGTGTGCTTCTTAACTCTCCAGCTGTTTTGCCATGAAGTTAGAACAAGGTTTGATTTTCTTTTTATCCATGATGTGTATTAACCATGTCATGGGTTGGGTATGGTGTAATTGTTAAGGATCCCAAGAGGCGCTCAGGTGGAGCTGCAAATGTTTCTGTTAATTAGGAGGATACTCTTGTCTGAGCTATAAGGTGACTCTGACAGTGCGTTTTTACACCTACTGCATGTGAAGCACCCCTTGTTACTGTCCATGGGAGATCTGCACATGAGAGCGTTGTTTCAGCTGTGTGTTTGGGAGAAAGGAGAACGTTGCCCTTTGTGGCTTTGGCCATGTCAGTCTTGCCATGCGGTCCTGCTAATGAGAACAAACAATAAAAATGTGTCATGTGGGTTTATTTGTAAATGCAATCGCTGGATTTTTTTCTTTCTGTTTTTTTTTTTTTTTTTTTTTTTTTTTCTGTAGTGGGATGCATAATTTGAGTATGAAGGACACTTGGAGCCAAGAAGAAATCTGCCCCTGCTTTTGGAGTCATTCCTCTATTGTATTTTAGACCATTCTTAACTTATTAAAGACTTAAAGGATGTCTGGGCTTTTCAAGGAGAGAGTGATAGAGGGAACAAGGAGATAAGTACAGGCTAAATAACAGGACAGCCTTCTGCACAAGGCTAGTAAACAGCCTGGGGAGGATCAGGAGGGGTGTCTGTAGCATGACAATGGTAACTGGAGAGAGGTCTGCAAAGAAGACATTAACTCTGGAGCCCAGATAACCTTATTGCCTCTGATAACAAAAATTAGATATTTCAGCCACTTCCTGCTATATACTGTACAACCAAAACAAAAGCAAAGTGTAATTCACTATGTGAAAAATCTTGATTTCTTTTCTCCCAAAGCCGATTAGCCCAAAGCTGTATATAACAAGCGGCTCTTATTTGAGCAACAAACCATGTCAGTTGAAAAGCCCATTCACCAAACGACAAAATAGAATCCACTGTGTCAACAAACCTGAAATATCAACACATCACTGGCTACTGATTTTGATTGCTGTTATTAGACTGTGATTGTTCCTCATGTTCTTTTGTTTGCACTGCAACTGCGAGAAAAAGTTGGTGTCCCCATATGCCCCCTGAAAACAATACGCTGGTTTCTTTTTAGGCAAACTGTTAATAAATAAAATGCTGTAAAAGAAAGCTAGAAATAGACTCCACACAGGCACCTATAGATACAACACTAGTAAGCCCTAGTGTTTCATGTTCATGTTGGTTGTATACAGCTTTCTGCATGCTGTGTCTTAAGCACTGTCTGAGGGATCAGGGTTCCTGCGATTTAGTCATTGTCTGAGATTTTAATTCCTGTTTCGAACAAAAGGGCAGGATTCTTCGAGTGTTTCAATGCAGAGACTCTGACCTAGTAATTTCAAATCACTCAAGTGGCTTGTTGTGAGGCAGTAAAAAAATGATCCACCTTTTCACTCTTGCTGTTACTGGGCAATTTCACCCTGAAAAAAGGAAATGAGTTACCATAGCTGGGAGTTGTTCAGTAGGACAGAATGTATAAACACAAGCCCAATTTAATTTATACAGTGTATGTTTTTCTCCTTCTCTACCTCTGTACCCTACTTTTCTGCTGTTCTTTAAATGTGTGAGGGGAGGGGGGAAGTGAGACATTCCCAGGACCCAAACTTGCCCTACTTTGGGTTTTTCCTTCCAGGTCTGGACAGTTTGTTCAAAACATTCTTAAAAACAAAACTCAAACAAAGTCCAAACAAAAATCAGTACCTAGTCTCAGGTCTAGTGTCTTCCTGTTAATGGCTAGGTTGAAATTCAGTAGCAAATTAAAGTGTTAGCCAGACAAGAAGATACTTCAAAAAGAGTTAAAGCCAAAAGTAGTTTGAGGACACCAGTTCTGCTACCTCAGTTTCTCATCTTCCTCTAGCAATGTTAGGCCCCTCTGTGCTGAGGAAATCCCGTGAATTTATGACCAATAAAATCTAGTATAACATGAAGCGGGAAATGGCTTCAGAGGAAAAGTGTATTACTGCCCTAAGCCTGTTGAAGATATTTGTATTATCTACTGAAGAAGGCATTTTAATCAACATCCTCAATTTAATGTCTAATTCCGCATCATTTTGAGGACCTAATCAAGACAATATGTGTGCTTCTTGGTATTTCAAGCTTAGATCGACATGGTGAAAGTGCAAACAGAAATGCACTGCTTTAACACTCTAATTTGGTTTTAAAACATAGGCTGTTAGAGAAAAGTATGGGTCTGAGAGTGTTTTTCTAAACTAACGATTCTGCCTTTAACCAATATTTAACAAACCTGGTCCAAAAATAATAGGAGAGGATTCCTATATAGAGTTCAAATGAAAATTGTCTAGAGCAAATTAATCCTCCAGTTAGTCCTAATTGTAAGTAAATGTTTCGGTAGAATGTGGGGTATCCCTTAGGATTTGTTAGGAACAGCCTGAAAGGATGTTATAGAAAAACTAGAGGCAGTGTAACACATCAGGTGTGAAATAATAACAACTTGCTAACAGTACTAAAAACACTCCTCACCAACCAAATTTTGTCCTATTTTTAAGAAGGACTTTAAGAAAGGGTTAATGATGAAAATGTGACAGCACTTGACAGTACTTGAAAAAACAAAGTAGAAAGGTCAAAGGCACTTAGCTTCTAATTATGTAAATATCTTATTCTTGCAAATATTTTGCAGATTGTGTTTATTTGTAAAGCTGGAAATTAAAAGGTGGGGGGATGAACACAACAGTGAGTGCAGAGCAACAAAACAGGATAAAACATATGCTCTGTATCTTACTGATGATCAGGAGAATTTTTTTTTTTGAAAAACATGTGGCCTTTCTGGTGTATTTTCAAAATAGTTCATGCTATAGGAAAAAACAAACACCAGCTTGATTACTTCTCTCCTATTCTTTGTACCACTCTGTCTTAGTGTGAAGACAGAATCATCCTGCGTTTTAATTTTTCTTATATCGCTGCCATCTTCTGTGAAAAAGCAAAATAATCTGTTATGGGTAAATGCTCACAAAATTATAAGAATTGAAGTTAAAGAACAGGAAACATCTATTTTGGGACTCTAATTCTAAAGATGTTGGCACAGACAAGGTATCTGTAATATGTTTCAAATAATGTTTTATTGTTATTTCCTGCTACTTTGTATCAGTTGAGGTATTTATGAAGCTTACTTGCAAATGAAATACTGACTGAGCAGCAACCAAGTCCACAACAACTGGGCAATCTTGGCTGGGTAGATCCTGTATCTCCAGAAATGTTGGTGGAATTATTCCACTTGCATAACTGAAAGGGCAGCCTGTTTGTAAGCAGGGAGAGAAAGGGAAACATGAGATAAAGGGTGTAGAAAGCAAGTGTAACATCCAAAAATCCTGCTCTTAGAGCTTAACTTTGTGTCAGGTACAAAAGGTGCTGGGTGGGATGCCAAGAGATGTCGGGGGTGGGGGGAGTGGGGAATGGCGCACAGTGGGTGGCTCTGGGACAGGGATGCCTAGCAATGCAGGCACAGCTGAACTTGGTTCCTGAGGAAGAGCAGAGAGTAACTCACTCCTGCCTTCAGCAAAGCAGCAGCTTTGCACATCAGAAGGGAGGAGGCTGGCAGGGTCAGCAGGGGCTGGAGTGCCTATACCTGGGGGTAAGAGAGCATCTCTCAGATCATCCCAGCAAAATTTATTCTCCAGCCCACAGAGTTATCATTCCCATCCCTGCTGGAAATGGGTTTCCTCCCACTTCTGCTTACCACCTTGTTCTGTGCACCAGTGCACTGCAGCCTCCTGACTCCCTCGACCTCTTGGGTGGTTGCTGGGTAAGCACTGTCTGGGAGGAGGCTGCTACCTCCAGATGTGCTCTGGGAAGGGAAAGAGGCAGTGCTAAGCTGGCATGGGACATGACACCCATGCTACAGGAGAGGAGAAAAAAAGCAGGGCAATAGGTGGGCTTCACGTGTGCCATGCCATTCTGTGCCCCTGCACCCTCCCTTGGCCATGGGGCAGAGCCCTTGAGGTTGTGGAGGCAATCATCAGGGCTAGGTTCCCCAGTGCTGCACACACACTCAAGCTGCTCAAGTGGCTGTTCCTCACTCCTGCCTGTGTGGGAAAAATAGGCAGCTGGCTGCCTGAGGCATCTGCCCACTCTGCCTGCATTTCATCTGGCCCTGCTGAGGGGCCTTCTAGGAAGCAAACTCAAAGAGAGAGGGTAGTTAGGAAATGGAAAGCCCTTGGAAACTCCAGAGGTTAGCGTGGAAAGCAGCGTGGACTGAAATACAGAGAAGATAAGAGGCAGTTTGGGAGGACAGGCACTGCAGAAGTTGAGGAGTGACGGAAACATGCTGCAGGGTAATTCTTAAATGGGGCAAAAGGCAGGAAGGTCTTGCAAACATTTTGGTCTATATATAGAAGTGTCTTAGACAAATGGTCACTATGGTGATCATGATTTTTTCTTTCATGAAAGACAGCTGTTTTCTGAATGTACATAACGTCTCTTGGAGAAGTGAACATACAGAACTTCTTTGCAGTGAACACAAAAGTGTTTTTTTGCCCTTAAAATTAATTTTTTTTGCAGGCTGCTGGACACAGATACACCATGTCCTTCTCTCAAATTTTTCAGGCTAAGACAACCCTGACTGGGCTGCCAAATCTCACAGTAAGTCCTAGGCTGTGGCTGACAGAGGAAAGGTCTGAAATGAAAAAGCAGGTCTTAGAGAGTGTGCCTAATGACCTTCCCAAGCACTTGACCATAGCACCTCTCCCACAGGAGCTGTGTGCTTGACTCTGTGTCTTGCCCTGCCAGACCTCCCTCCTGCCTCAGCTGTGTGAGAGGGTGCCTCCTCTGGGGCACAACCCCAGGGGCAATGCTTGCACCCTGCAAACATGCTGAGCCGGGGGCAAGAAGTGCCAGCAGAGTGTGAACTTATTTTTACTGTCTCTTAGACTGACAGACTAATAATTTTGACAAGCTGTATCAATAACCAGAGAGCAAGCTTTTTGCAAAGCTTTACCTGAAGGATATAATGATGTTATTTTACAGTGATATGTCACCAGATAACAGGTTTCATAACCGTTTTATAAAATGTAATTAAGCCAAGAGGCCATTTCAGCAGAAATACTGTGGGTTTGGAGTGGGTAGTTGATTACCTATATTTTTTTTAGAGATTAACTCTGGGTCAAAAAAAATGTATGAGATGTATCAGGATTAGAATACGTGTATTTGCTGCTGGTATTCCTGAACTGTAGTCTGTCAACATAACAGCAAATTAAGAGCTAATACCTTTGGAACACTATAAAGCCAGTAAGATATAAGTGCAGTAATTGTAATGCATAAACACCAGCTTGTAGACAATAATGCTTGTCCTTGCTGCATCCTTACTGTGCAGTTGATTTATAGGCAATAAAATTCAAATGTGTTGGAACCAAACCCAAATACAGTTGCTTAAAATAATTTTTTTTCTCATTGTCATCTCTCTCTCTTTTTAAACCCCAAACAAGAGACATTGGCATATGTCACAGGATCCCCTTGGCCGCCTCCCAGTACTAACTGGCAGCTGTAGCCCAAAGCCCTGGAG
Organism: Phalacrocorax carbo; assembly: GCF_963921805.1. NCBI lineage: Eukaryota > Metazoa > Chordata > Aves > Suliformes > Phalacrocoracidae > Phalacrocorax > Phalacrocorax carbo. Next base: position 48,780,506 of record NC_087548.1, read on the forward strand.
CCTGAGGACAGCAGGGAGTGTGTTGATATTTGGTTTAGTGTTAGGCAGTCCTGCGAGGAGCAGGGAGCTGGGCTCAATGATCCTTATGGGTCCCTTCCAACTTGAGGCATTCTGTGATGTTATACACTTGGCACAATTGTCTGTCAGTATCCCTGGCCTTTAAAAAATTCTCACTGTTGCTGAGGTTGATAATATTTAAGTATAGTGCTTTTGTCTCTCCTAGACAGAAATCTAAATTCTACCTCTTGGCTCCCATTTCTGCCTTTCTGTCCTGTGGATTCCTCTAACTCTCTCTCCAGAGGCAGAATGCTGACTTCTCTTTTTTCAATAACACTGTATTAGCATCACTGCTCTTCATTTGGGTTTCTTAAAAGGGAGGATTTAATCCTAAAATTCTTCATACTCTAAGCAGAATTTCAGAACACACAAAAACCTGCTGTGACTAAAGCAAATTTTAAAGATTATTATTTATTTAAAATAGGAACAGGGAAAAAGATGTTCTGTGGCTACTTCATAGCCTAATGAACTGGAAGAATCCTTGTCACATTTTCCAAGTTTATGGAATGTTCAGAGTGTTTTCCCTGATCATCAGATTAGACTTTCATTGTTGTAATAGCTGTTGTAGGAGACTGTTGCTGAGGCACCCTCCCCTAGTAGAGCACTGTGACTGGGCAGATGATCTGTGCAATCTCATTTTTCTTCCCCCGAGGGAATGGCAGAAAGTATCTCCTGCCATGTATCTTCATAGGTAAACTGACACTGGCAGCTCCACTTAGACCTTTCCAGCTTTGCTGGGGAATGACTGAGCAGGAGGTGGGGAGGAAATCTTTTTCAAGCAATGGTGCATTTGTGCCATGGTTGTTGATATAGAAAACTAGGGGATGACAGTGAGCGAGGTTTCCACTCAAGTTAAAGGCCACCTGGAGTGACAAAATGATTTAAATGCCAGGTGTTTGCTCCCTGAAGACCTTTGTGCTTAATTATGACTACATGGAGGCAGCCACCAGGGGAGAATGGATGCAATCATAAAAAAAAAAAAAAAAAAAAAAAAACAATTGAAAAAAACTATATGAAATTAATTGTATTCCTCTTTTTCATTCCCTCTCTCCTTCTCCTACAGTCACAATATGCATAGAAGATGCCCTTTCTGGCATAATTTATGCCTATTTACACCATTTACACTAACAGAGAATTTGACCACACACATCTTGTGAAAAATGTCATTTTCGTGTATTTTGCACTGCAAATTTGCACTTAAGGCTTGCTATTCTTAAGGCTTGTGATAGCTCAATTGCTATGAAGATCATAGTGTTATTAGAAATCGTGAAACTCTTTGGTTTATGTAAGTCTCTGATCAACTTTTAAGCTTTCACAGGGAAATGAGAAGTTAAGCAAATGAAGACATGCACACAATGTGAAGGTCATACTTGCCTTCTGCTCAGCACTGGTACGGCCACCATTGGAGCAGTGTGCCCATTTCTGGGCTCCCGACTGGCTACTGGAGAGAGTACAGCCAAGGGCTGCATTAAGATGATGAAGGACCTAGGGATCCTGGCGGACCGGGAATTGAACATCAGCCAGCACTGCGCCCTTGTGGCAAAGGTGGCAAGTACTGTCCCTCCCCAGGAGGATTCTTGCCACCAAGGCTTGCAAACCCACCTGGAACTGCATCTGGCAAGAGATGCCAAAAGCAACAACAAGGGCTTCCCTAAGTCCATAAGTGGCAAAGACTAGAGAAAATCTGGGCCCACTGCTGAATGAGATAGGACTTCTGGAGACACAGCACATGGACAAAGCTGAGGTACTGAATGCCTTCTTTGTCTCTGTCTTTACAAGCAAGATGAGCTGTGAGAAATCCCAGGTCCCAGGGGGAAAATCTTGAGCAAGGAAGATGAACCCTTGGTGGAAGAGGATTGGCTCAGAGACTGCTTGAGGAAACCGGACATATACAAGTCCATGGGCCCAGAGGGGATGCACACACAGGTGCTGATGGAGATGGCTGATGTCACTGTGAGTCCACTCTTGATAACCTTTAAATAAGCATGGCAGCTGGGAAAGGTGCCTGAAGTGCTGGTGGGAGCAATGCACAATATCAGTGAAGACTACAGGTTGAATGGATTGAGAGCAGCATTGTAGAGAAGGACTTGGGGATATGAATGAATGGTGAATGAAAAATTGGACACGACCTGGCAATATGTGCTTGCAGCCCAGAAAGCCAATCATATCCTGGGCTGTGTAAAAAGAAGCATGGCCAGCAGGTTGAGGGAAGTGACTGTCCCATCTACTCCGCTCTCATGTGTGCCCACCTGGAGTTCTGCATCCAGTTCGGGGTCCCCAGCACAAGACATGGACCTGTTAGAGCAGGTCCAGAGAAGGGCCATGAAAATTATCAGAAGGGTGGAACACCTCTCCTGTGATGAAAGGCTAAGAGAATTGGGGTTGGTCAGCCTGGAGAAGGAAGGCTGTGGGGTGACCTTTTTGTGGCCTTTTAATACCTATATAGGGGCTTAAAACAAGGACTTACAAGAAAGAGACAAGAGACTTTTTAACAAGGCCTGTAGTGACAGGACAAGGGACAATGGTTTTAAACAAAAAGATTTAGATTGGACATAAGGATGAAATTTTTCCAATGAGGGTGGTGAGGCACAGGAATAGGTTGCCCAGAGACGTTGTGGGTGCTCCATCCCTGGCAGTGTTCAAGCCCAGGTTGGATGGTGTTTTGAGCAACCTGATCTGAAGAAAGGTGTCCCTGCCTACGACAAGTGAATTGGACTGGATGATCTTTAACCTCCCTTTCAAACCAAACCACTCTGTGATTCTGAGATTCTGTGACTGGATGAAAGCAAACACCTGTCCTTATCTTCAAAAAGGGCAAGAAGCAGGACCCAGGGAACTAAAGGCTAGTCAGCTTCTTCTGGATCCCTGAGAAGGTGCTTGAACAACTAATGCAGGAAACCACTTCCAGGCCCATGAAGGAGAAGGGAGGTATGGGGAGTAGTCAGCATGGATTCACCAAGGAGAAGTCATGCTTAATAAACCTGGTAACTTTCTACCATGAAATGACTGACTCAGTAGGCATGGGAAAAGAAGTGGATATGGTCTACCTTAACTTCAGTAAGGCTTTTGATAATACCTCCCTTAAGGTCCTCATAGAGAAGCTGTTGAAGTATGGGCTGGATGAGCAGATAGTGAGGTGGATTGAAAACTGGCTACTTGACAGAGCTCAGAGACTGGTGACTCATGGCACAGAGCCTAGTTGGAGGCTGCTAACTAGTGGTTACCAGTATGTGCTGGGGGCTGCCTGTCCAGGAAGCAGCTTTGTGGAAAAGTACTTGGGAGGCCTGGTGGACAGCAAGTTGAATATAGTCTAGCACTGTGCCCTTGTGGCAAAGGTGGCCAGCAGTGTCCAGGGCTGCATTAGCAGCAGTGTTGCCAGCAGATCAACGGAGGTAATCCTTCCCCTCTGCTCAGCACTGGTAGGGCCACTGCTGGAGTACTATGCCCAGTTCTGGGCTACCCACTACAAGAGATGAAGCTGCTGGAGAGAGTGCAGCCAAGGGCTGCATTAAGATGATGAAGGGATTGGAACATCTCCCACAGAAGGAAAGGTGGAGAGAATTCAGACTGTTAGGCTGGAGAAGAGGAGGCTCCTGGTAGATGTCCTCAAGGTGTACAGATATCTATCTGAAGGGAGAGTGTGAAGACAATAGAGCCAGGATGGCACCCAGTGACATGACCAGGGGCAATGGGCACAAACTGAAACATGGGAGGGAGGTTCCTCCTCAACAACAGGAAAGACTTGTTTACAGGTTGCCCAGAGAGCTGCTGTAGTCTCCATTACTGGAGATCTTCAAAGCTGCCTGTATGTGGTCCATTGCAAACAGCTATATGTGGCCCTGCTTGAGCACGAACATTTAGCGGTGTGACCTACAGAGGCTCATTTCAACCTCAACCACTCTATGATTCTGTGGTTCTTTGAATCTTTTCTTATTATTTCTTTGGCAATAACATCCTGCCCTTTCTGACATGGTCTAGCATCTTCTTTTTGAGCTTGGTAAATTGTAATGGGAGTTTGAAACAATGCATTGGCAGCTGTATATCTTTAAAATATTCTTGTTCAGTGATCACAGTGATACATTTTTTAGCTTTGATGTGTGATACAACCTTGCAGAGGAAGAGAGATGGTTATTCTTGCTGTAATTTGCAAGCACTTTTTTGCTAAACTTCAGAGAAGTTTTGCAAAGGAAAAACGTCCACATGGGTTGAGGGACAGGGCCTGGGGGATGGGCAATGTTGGCTACTGGGAAAGTTGGCTTACGTGCAGTTTCTGGTAATTCTTCAGGCTTGGTTTAGGTCAAAGTAAGAAAAGGAATAATAAAGAAAGAACATTTTACTTGAGCAATATCAGCCTTAAAGTGACAAAAAAACCCCTGCACTGAGTGCGGAGAGGACACTTTTTCGTATGGCTTGGCTCTTCAAAAAATGGACCATTAGAAAATAGTGGCATGATTTCAACTTATCATGCATAATCTGTTTGAATTTTTCAGGCTTTGTTTCCTCCCTGTAAGTTGTACTACCTTGTAGTTTATGCCCTTCAGATAGACAATATGTGCTGTCAACTCTCAAAAGACTAGACCACTTCTCATATTGTATGGTGTAGCATTTTCCTTCTCCACAGTATTCCTAAAGTGCTGTTTCCTACTTAAACAAATTGCCCTGAGAACAACTGGGGAACTTGGGCTGGTTTCAGTAATGTGCTAGTACAAAATGTTGTCATGTTGGCTGTAGCAGTGCCGGTCACTCAAAACAAGTGCTTGTTCTGGATCTGTTGCAATTTGCTTTGCTTGTCACATTTCCCTCTTATGCTGCAGCTTATCAAAAACTTTTCTTTTATGAGATTGGAAGCCAGGTTATGATTACTGACACGTACCTGGATACGTAAGTGAGCACTTCCAAGAAGAACTTGGTAGGAAATGGCTTGAAGGGAAAAAATCTGGAAGCTGAGTTCCAGTAAGCCTTGATATTAAAGGGCCACATTCACTGTAATGGTATTTAATAACCATAATTAAGGCCCACATGCAGAACATTCTTTTACCATGCAGAATCCCACAATTAGAGGATACCTTTACAAATGGGCTTTTGTATGTTTTTTTAATGCCAGGGATACCGCATAGGAACCGGGGGCTGGAAGATATTCTCCCTGGCTGTCAAGTTCAATCACTCTTTCATAGGCAACAGAGTGATATATACCCTCTCCTGAACTGATTTGACTCCATCTGTAAAATTATCACTGTTTTTGCCCCTGGTACACCTCAGGTTGTGATATCTGTTGTGGTTAGCCACCTCCTTTGAGTTCTCAGCCTCAGTTTTATTGCTGGATAGTTTGTATTGCCGTTTTCATTCTTCCTACTAGTTTCTTCCTTGAGTTTAAATACTTCTTTCTGTTCTTGATATTTACCTTTGGCAAGTCTGTATAGCACAATGATGACCCACTGCGGCCTCTTTTCTGCCTCCCAAAGTAGCTCTTGCCTACAACGATGCCAGGCTGAGCTCATCTTCCTGCTACGCAAAATAATTCACTTCAATAATGGTTTAGGGCACTGTAACAGTATATGATCTCCTTAAGCAAAAGGCAATAAGAGATTTGGTGACTAGAGGCTTTAGAGAGTAGTAAGCTGGGGCTTGATTTATCTGTCATTTTCTTCCTTTTCTGGTAGGAAGTAAATTGTGCTGGAGAAAGCCTGTTGCATCACAGCTCTCCTGGGACATTGCAGGGGAGCATGGCCACATCTGGAGATGATAGTCTTGTTTCTCACTGTGCAGTCAGCACTGTAGATGAAATATATGACTAAGGGAGTGTCTTGTGTTTCTCATGCTTTATGGGCTAGCATAGCCAGTAACCATCTAGCTTGAAACTGGAGGGGAAGGACCTGTAAAACTGAGGAGGTGTCTCATCACCCTCACAGTACAGAATTTCTTCCTAACACCTATTCTAAATCTACCCTCTTTCATTTTAAAACTGTTACCCATTGTCCTATCACTACAGTCCCCGAGGAAGAGCCCCTCCAACTCTTTCATATAAGCCCCCTTTAAGTACTGGAAGGTTACTATAAGGTCTCCCTGGAGCATTCTCTTCCTGTGGCTGTTGCATGGCAGTTAAATCGCCCAGTTCTCCTTAGCCTCTCTCACGACTGCTGCCGGCTGCTGGTGGCTCTCTCCCCAAGCCTGGCATTGCCCCGGCTGGGGAAACCCCCTGCACACCCACATCTTCTGCTCCACTGCAGAACATGTCAGCACGGAGCTGATGGCTCGGCGAGTTTGGTTTGATAGCAGTGCCCTTCCAGAGGGCCAGGGTGCCACAAGGGATGGAGCACCTGCATCCTCCCAGCAGGTGCTGACTTACTAGAGCTGAGATTTCATATTTAAACCATGTCCAGACTAATGGTAGCTTATTTAATATGTATGTTACAGTCTGTGCCAGTGATTAGAGGCTAACAGACCTCTGAGTGTCAGCACAGGAAACCATTTGTTTCCTAGCGTTTTTCAGTGACAGTTGCATACAACATACTAATAAAGTGAGATCAGTTTATGTCACATTTCCTGGTTACGTTGGCATTACCATGCTTTTATGAATGACTGTACATTTGGTTGAGTTTCCTCCAGCAGAGTGAACTCTGGACTCTGTGTTAAGAAGCTGTTGCATCGACATGCTATTCCTTACCTATGTCTGAAACGTGAAGGAAAGATCAATCATTAAATCTGGACAATTTTTTTTTTTTTGACAGGAATGTTTCAGTTTAATTTCTAATTAGTGCTTAATTTGGTTCCTATTTCAGACTTCACTTAAAGTATCACTTCTGTTCCTTTCCTGAAGATCTATTTGGACAATAGTGTTATGTTCTTTGTGTCTAAGATACTCAGCTTGCCTTCTTATAAAATGCTCTAATACTGGCATTATACATTTTGCAACTTAGCTTTTTACCCCAACATGTGTTGTAGAGTAATTCCCAGGAATGGAAGTACATTGCAACACAAAAGACGTATAACATTCTCAAGGCTTTATCTTGACCTGCATGTTCATGTTGACTTACATGATGCAAGTTTCAAGTAATTAATGTACCTTTGACAAAGCGAATGCTAGGGTCAATGAAAGAATCCAATGTAAATATTGTGATCATCACATAGTGACTGCTTCTAGTTAATGTAGCTTCATTTTTCATTGTGTCAGGAAGGTTACAAATAATTTGCGCTCAGTAGGTCAGAGAAGGAGGTGGACTATTTAAAAAAAAAAAAAGTAAACAACTCCCTGGGAAACTAGTAGGAGAAGGCATATGAATTCCTAACCTTTAGATGAGCCTCAGACGAGGCATTGCAGGTTTTCCCAGGCTGGAAATTCCTTGTGGGAGAATCACTTCTGCAACCTTAGATTCCTTTGGCTGCCCTGTTTCAGCCTCACTCACATTGTGGCTCTTGGTTTTTTTGAGTTCTCTCATGTTAGCTGAGGTGTGCAAGGTTGGGAAAAGGGACAACAGACACAGGTCACATTAGGGAAAATTCTGAGGAGATGATGGGATTTTTTTTCCCCTACCATAAGGGTGGTAAAGGTTTCCCAATAAGATTGTGGATTCTCCATCCTTGGGGGACTCAGAACTCAACTGAACTTGTCCCTCAGCAACCTGAGGTAAGTTTGCCTTGGTCTGAGCAGAGATCTGACCAGGTCACCTCCAAAAATTTCTTCCAGCCTGAGTTATTCTGTGATTATCTGTGTCTTGTAGAGGTAAATGTGCTATCTTCCCGGTACAGAGAGGACATTGGTGGGCACAGGGCATGAGGAAAGGAAACAACTCCTGATGGGATTTCAAGGATGAATTGTGGGAAAAATCAGATGTGAAAGTGAGGGAAAATCAGTTTGGGTGAGAAACATGATCACAAATAGAGATTTGTCCCTTCCACCAACCACATTCAGATATCCTTGTTCCTGCAGTTGCTCAGGACTGGGGAAAAAGAAAAGGAAATTTGTCAGGAGAGGACAAAAAATTCTCATGATGATGTTTGTCAGAAAAAAGAAATCTTAAGGTTTATGAATTAGGACCTTCTCATTGACATTTTGTTTCGTGTTTGGGTAAGGTTTTGGATCGTTTAATTGTAGATATCCTTAAGCCCTAATGCATGACAGTCCTCAGTTTTCCACTCACACTACCAATACTTTCTCAAGTCTGCCAGGAACTAATGTGAAACGGCAGAATAATTTTAAGTATAATAAAAACTCTTTTCATCTCATCCTTATGTTCTGGTAAAGGGAGGCTGAAAATAGCTTTGCTGAGTGAACGTATTTCTCTTATGAAAGTGGTTTATCGTCTGGAGACAAGGAGAGTTCCTCTGTGCTAGTGGGAATCTCTTCAGGTTTGGCCTGAGCTTCCATGAGTTTCCTTCCTGCAGGGAAAAAAACCAAAACCAAACATGCAAACTGGTGTAACTCCAGCTTTTTAAAAAATCCTTTGTCCCTTTCAAAACCTGGGTTGTGCTGACATTTTCTCTGAGTTTTTGCCTATTTATTAGCCAAAAGTCTGATCATATTTGTGCATGTCTGTACAGCGAAAGCCAGACGCATTATTTTCTGTAGAGCTATCTATTTTTCTTGGGCTATACTAAGCTAACAAATGATGTACATATACATGAGAAAACAAAGTGAGAGGAATTGCAAAAATGAATATGAATATACACGAGGAGAATGTGCTGTCACCCTTCTATGGCAGATTAGCAGCTGTTTTGCCTTCTCCTCCCTTGTAGTCCTTGGGGGATGTACCTTCCATCTCCGAAACTGGCCTCTTCCCCTGCCAGGAGGTCACTGACCTGACAGAGCTTTCACCAGGGCATGCTCACAACATTAAACATTTAACAAGGTGATAAGAGCCTGGGGGATTAGTATTTGGGGAAGAAGGGTATGACCTCTAAACCAAGTTTTTATTTAATAAAAATGGGCATAAGTGATCTATTTCAAAGTCTCTATTTAGCAGGGAGTGGGTAGAGCAGGCTGTATTTGCTTTTGCAGGAGGGAGAGAAGAGCATGGATAGGACCTGTGCTTCGAGGCAAGTGATAGCTCTCTTGGGGGCTTTTATTAACAGTGAGGACAAGCAAGGGAAACTTTTTATTAACTGGAAACTACTTAGCTACAGATTAACTCAGCTACCTGCCAGTCCCTATCACCACCATTGCAGAAAGTTTAATGGCAGGTCTTTCCTAATCGGTATTCCTTTCCAGACCTTTTGTCAGAGACAGGTTTCCTGCACATGTACAACTACCTATAGGAATAACAGCACTCCCCTCTTAGAATGAATTTAATAGTATTTAATTCTTCTTTCTAGATTTTGGGTAATTTTACTAAGACTTAATATCTAAATCAACGTAGATGTTTGTGGTTCATTATAAATGTTTGTCATATTTTGGTAAAATTTTTGGTGAGTGTGATGTAAAATAGTGTTGGAAAGAACCATACTTACTTTTATTTATATACACACCATAACTGCACATCTTTATATGTACATGTAACAAATACATTTTAAAAAATATTTATTAGGTACTCAGACTTTTGCACTATGGCATTTTGATGGTTTATTATTTACAGCTCCAGTTTTCAAGTCTGCAAAAAACCAACATTGTCACTATATTTCTGTGAATATTTATATATTATTTCAAGTGCCGGGTCCTGCACTTGCACCACAACAACCCCATGCAACACTACAGGCCTGGGGAGGAGTGGCTGGAGAGCTGCCTGGTGGAGAAGGACCTGGGGATGCTGGTCGACAGCCAGATGAACATGAGCCAGCAGTGTGCCCAGGCAACCAAGAAGGCCAACAGCATCCTGGCTTGTATCAGGAATAGTGTGGGCAGCAGAGGCAGGGAAGTGATCGTGTCCCTGTACTCGGCACTGGTGAGGCCGCACCTCCTATACTGTGTTCGGTTTTGGGTCCTTCACTAAAAGAGGGACATTAAGGTGCTGGAGCGTGTCCAGAGAAGGGCAACAAAGCTGGTGAAGGGTCCGGAGAGCAAGTCTTGTGAGGAGCAGCTGAGGGAGCTGGGGTTGTTTAGCCTGGAGAAAAAGAGGCTGAGGGGAGGCCTTATTGCTCTCTACACCTACCTGTCAGGAGGATGTAGTGAGGTGGGTGTTGATCTCGTCTCCCAAGTAACTAGCAATAGGATGAGAGGAAATGGCCTCAAGTTGTGCCAGGGGAAGTTCAGATTGGATATTAGGAAAAATTTCTTTACTGAAAGAGTGGTCAGGTATTGGAACAGGCTGCCCAGAGAGGTGGTGGAGTCAACATCCCTGGAGGTGTTCAAAAAACATGTAGATGTGGCACTTCAGGATATGGTTTGGGAGCCATGGGTCGTGTTGGGTTGACGGTTGGACTTGATGACCCTAGACATCTTTTCCAACCTTAATGATTCTATGATTCTATAACTGCTCTTCAAAATAAAGCAATGCATTAGCTAAACGTTCTTTGAAGAGAAAAACTGTGCAATTCAACTACTATTGGAAAGAGGGTAACTCTTTTTGTGACTATGTTGCTCTAACTGGCTTCTGTGTGAGTTTTCTGAGACTTGCTTATGCATCAGCTGCAGCTGCTATCCCTTGATTCCTCTGCTGTGACGACTGGGCACGTGGACTGACCGGGAGGTGCAGGACATGCTGACGTACCCTTGGTCTGGCTGATGGTGTGAACAGGGCCATGCTGCAGCATCACTCTGCAGCAGTGACAGCATCCAGGCTTTGTGACTCTCTGAAGCCTTTTTCCCCCTCTCCAGTTTCCTGGGTGCTTGCTGTATCTGCTGAAACTCCTTGCATGCAGCTGTCAGAGATTAAAATTAACCTTTTTTCCTTCCCTTTCTGAAATGAAATGAGTGAATATTGGGCATTCATGTGGCACAGGCGTAAAGAGGATACCTGCTGTTTGTAACGCAGAGCATTCACTAAATCGTGCAAAAACTACATCCTAGCATTTTCTTGTTGACACCTAAAAATGGTGTAAGCCTGTTTCCATGGCTATTTGCTTGTTTTTGTTTTTCCCTCACTTTAGCAGTTATTTTGTTGTGACTAGCAGTGTTTGGAAACCATTTCCTTTACCAGCAACTTCAGCACCGTAATTTTTGTACCTGGAAATTTCAACTTCCTTTTTGCTATCAGTTTCTGTAAATTTTTATCTCAAATCCTGTGTATACTCTGTATTATTCTTTTAATGACTTCCTTTTATGACCTGTCCTCACAAAACAAAACCCTGGTTTTAGTAATGGCTGTTTTCAGTTTCCCTATTGAGTAATTTAATAAGACATTACAAAAAAAAGATGAAGACAGTAGTGAACACAACTAAGTAAATATATTTTTTACATCCAGACAAGAGATCTTTATTGCTTTTTGGGTTGTCTTTTCTAAAGAAAATTGCTAGATTAACCTTTTGCTGATTTTATTTGGAAAGTACTTAATGGTTTGTGCTAGCGGGAATGAATTTGAAATAAAACTAGTATATTTTGAAAGCAGTAAAATTGCCTAATGTACATACAGTTAATGTAAATTTACAGAGAAACTCTGCTTAAAATAAAGAAGGTTTTTTCAAATAAGTTTAATGCATGAAACATTTGAGGTGCAATTTTCATTGCAGTGAATGTGATCTGCCTAGAGCTTTCTGCAAAAAAAAAAAAAAGTCTGATGTCACTATGAGATGTTTCCAAGTATATACATGCCCTTAATTTCATGCTATAATATCTTTCAAAGAATTTCTTTCAAAGCAAAGAAAAACACTGTTAAAAAGGAGATAACTGTCATAGAATAGATGACAAACATTTCAGGGAAAATAGCCATTGAGGAACAAACAGCTGGAAACAACCTGAAGGTGACAGACTCCCAGATTTGTCATTTGGGATCGAGTCATTGGGGCCTGTAGGTAGGCTGGGGCTTCTGTGACTGAGTCAATGCTTTTTAATCATGCACTAGGAACAAGACTGACATTTACTTCAGAGCCATTTTCATTAATGAATCATCTCTATGGGCAATTGCTGCCAGTAAAAGATCAAAGATAGAATCCAATGATGCGTAAAAATAACACAAAATCCCGAAGAGAGAAAGGGAAGATTATGTCATGTAGTTCTATGAACAGGCAAATGCCACCAGTTTTCTTTCTGCTGGGAGACACAACCTTTCCCAGCCAGCAGTGGCAGAAATGACTGCCTGGGACAGCCACAGGTGTGGGAAGTCAGAGATTGACATGTAGCAGCATTATGGGTGCAAAATGAGACCTCAAGCAAAGCAGATGGCCAGCTAGACACTGCAGAAGTTTGAAACACAAGCAACTATTAGTCCACTGTGCAGCACCAAAGCAATCAACAGTCATAAGTCTGTCTATCATTTTGTTGTCGTGCTGCCACACCTCACCTTCTAGCCAGCTGTGAAGGTGTAGCACATCCTTGGCATTTGGTTGCCAACAAGAAGTCTACACTGCCTTACATATCAGTGTAAGTATTAGCCTAACTGTCCTGCAATTTCTGTCACTGAAGAAGAGTGAGGTTCATCCCAGCTACATATCCAGCTGATCTTAGGTATGGAAAAAGAATAAAAGGTATGGGCCAGGAGCTGTGCTACACATTGGCCTGGCAATGTTGTGCCTGATGTTTTAGGCCTGAGATAAGGAATGCTTTTGTAAAGCCATGGGAAAGGCATTTGAATGTCTTAAATTTAATCTAGTTTGGAAAAAGCAAGATTAGCAGCAGGGCATGCCTTTAACTAGGAGCATGAAAGCTCAAAACTGACAGACCCTTTTGACTCTCCCAGTTGGGCATACTACTGCTGGCAACTATGTCCAAACACAGCCTCTGATCAGCTCAGAGTTATGCCCATCTGTTGGGATAATAGTGGCATTAACTCACTTTCTGTGTGTTTGGATAACACCCAAATGTGTTGTGCTCCTCCATGCAGGGGACAAACACCAGGCCAAGAGGTGCCTTTTATGGACAGCCAGGATAGCCCGGCATGGGACATCTGTTCTCCAAGAGGTCCTTTGGGTCTAGTGTAGGTCTTTGTTCGTTTTGGCCACCGCATCAGGGAAGGGGGGGAAGTTCACACACGTGTCTGGCTGCCAACAACAGTGATTGTTTTAGGAGCATCTCAGTGTGCCAGAATACATGCTGTAGTAAACTACTGCCTACAGATTTTGCAGTGTGCAAGCTGTGTAGCATATGAACAAAATGAATCACAGAAAGAGGCATGTGGCCGATAACCAGGAAAGCCTTGTGCTCCTGGTCAACCAGGAGCTTGCAAAGTAATTTGTCCCTGCTAGTATGGAGCAAAATGGAAAATAAATACTTGAGCCCTGTCACTCCAGGGTGAAAAAAAGCACAGGTTTTGAGAAAGATGTGTCAGAAGTATTTCCCTTTGCTTGTGAGAACCATTATTGTGCCAGCAGTGGGATTGCAGTTGGGTCACAGAATCCTTACAGTCCAAGTTGAGTGCAGCAAGGCAAGCATGAATAGCATCACCAGGGGTGCCCAACATGCATGTGCACAGGGGACTACAGAGTAGTAAACTGTAGCAGGAAATGTGAGGTCTTGTGCCATGTTCTAGGGCAAGCATCAGGAAGGTTTACTGTAGTAAATGAAGTGATGTTTATCTATAAACTTGTTTGCCTGGTAGCAGTCATTTCTTTGCCTATACCGCGGCTCTGCTAGCCAAACTCATGGATGTTGCTGGGCAACTTCATGGCTTCTGTTACAGATCTGCTTAAAGCTGATAAGTGTATTAATCTAAATAAACCAGATGATATATTCGAGTCCTTATTAGAAGACATAGATGGTGTTTTTAAAGTACAGCTATTATTTTTCAATTCTTCAGACTTTTTTGTTTTAAGAAAAAAAAAAGATCTATGGTTTTTATTGCTTTGAGGAAGAAAACAGTGTATTTTCACTGTAGCTATCAGTTTCCTAGGTTTATTTTGTTGTCATAAAAAAAAACCAAACAAACAAATCAGAAATGCCTTTGCTCCTGGACATTTGAAAGGTGAGGCCCAGTACATAGATGAAAAAGTAGGCCTAATTTTCAGGCACTTGTTTCTTAAAATCTTGTCTGAATGTTTGGACTGTTTTGTATCACTCACTGGCCTTGCAGTCAGCAAAGCTTAGAAAAGAAAAAAAGAGGATGAATTTTGAGACTGAAGGAACAGCTGCATTGGTTCTGTACTGTGGCAAAGCTAAGCAAAATACCAGAGAGCACCAGGTAATTTAATAAGGCAATTGCATATGAGGCTTAAGCTAAACGTACCAGACACATATGAATGATGCTATTGTGTTATGCTGCTGGTTTGCTAAGAAAGCACTATTTCAGAGACTGTGGAATTCTAAGGTTTAATTTTGATGGAAAAAACCCCTCAAAACATGAAAGTTACTATGATTTGATTTAGAGGATTTAATACATATTTTTCCAGAGCAAGTCAGCTAATTTTTAAGAGCACACTTCATTCTTCTTTACTTCAGCACCCCCAGTGATATTTTACAAACAGGGCTAACATCTTGGGTATTCAATGTGAAGGTTTGTTCCAAAAGAAAGTAAAGATAGTAACATCTCTCTTACACAAATACCTCTTCTGATACTCTGTCTAGAGTAATAACCTCAGAAACGATAGCATTTGCTTAAGTTGTAGAATTTTGTGTCCATAGATCAGAGTGAATTCTGGTTTAAGACCTGTGTTTATTTTTACAAGTCTTGTTATGAAGTGGTATATGCACAGATCACTCTGAAAGGATGGAAACATTCAGCTGAGTTTTATCCAGTTCTAATGTGAAAGAAAAAAGTTTAGGAGAATCCAACAGAAGATCAAAGATAATGTCTTTCATCAGGTAATACAGGCCAACATGTCAAGCCAATCGTAATACTTTTGGTCTAGGTCTTATGTTTTATCTATAGCTAATCCCCTAGACTACTGCAGACTGAAGGGAGCAAACATGCCACCAAAGGCAGGAAATGGCTTTGCAAGTAAAAACTTTCAGATGAGGAGAGCAAAAGAAGTGCTGTCATTTTGGGGGTTTGTAAAACAGTCTCCAGCACTTATACACTTGAGTTTTACCACACCACTGTCAGACTTCCATGGCTTAAACATTTTATGCAAAAAGTATAATGAACGTATAGGTTTAGTTCAGATTTTATAGACTTTGTGTAGCCCAGAGTTGGGAGACTGGACTGCTGTTCCTTGAAATGAGCACATCACTCCAGGCTTGAAAAGCAAGACAGTCTAAAACATGTCAATGTACTTCACTAGCCATGTAGCATTTTGGTTTATATTATATGGCATCCTTACTAAAGGAGCACTGGACAGGCTTACGGAAAGGGAATCTACTGAAGGTGACTAAATACACAGAAAACAGCTCTATTTCAATAAATGACCAAGACACACAGTGTTGGGGGCTGGGAGAGTACATGGGAAAAGCCCCACACATGCTTTGCCTGCTCTTTTTTTCCCCACAGGCACCTTCTTCTGACCATTGTCAAAGACAAGATGCTGGCTGTGATCACTTCTGGCCACCTGCTGTGGCACACTTGCACACTTAAATTAACAGACACTTTGACTTCCTTACTGAGTAATAACAGTGTGGTATAGGGCTACTGAGGTAAGAAAGAAAAAAATGGTGAAGGAGCTTGGTTCTGAAGTAGGTCACCCATGGGCAAAGTTGGATACCTCAAAAAGGGCTTCTCAAAGTCCTGCAAGCTCATTAGGGATTTACTAAAGCTAATGAAGGAAGGGTATCTTGAAGCTCCCTGAAGCTGGTTCACATTCGTTATATTGAGATCCACAGACCTGAGCCTCTTCCTATGGGTGATCACCTTTACCCATGGTTTTAATCAACTGAGAAGTCAGTTTCTTTGTAGAACAAAGTGGGAAAGCATTACTCAACATTTATAGAACAGCCTCAGTCTAAAAGTGGGAGACCTGAGTTAATTTCCTTTTCCAACCAAAGCATTTAAAAAACACACTGATCTTCTTTCCAGCCAGGATAGTGGTCAAACTATCAGTTGATGGGATATTTTTGTTTGGAGAGATCCTTCCTGCTGAAATAATGTCCTTCTGCAGCAAGAATGAAAGATTAACTTGGATGGCAAACTGAGAGCATGATTATTTAGCCTAATGGTTAGGGCTGTTCATCTGGGGCAAGTGAGCTTGGCAAGTAATATAAATATTAGACCATTACTTATAAAATCAGAATCACACTGTCTCTATTTTTTATGTAAAATCTCACTCCATTTTGTGAGAAGTGCAGGTTGGTGGGTATGTGGAAGGTGTATTTAAGGCTTACCTGGAAGCCTTAAAGGACAGCTGCTTGGGTGTTTGATTTTTCACTGGAGTTGAACAGGAGATAGCTCAGAGCTACCTGAGCTACTCAGAGCAGTTTTTCTCCTCAGATGCACTTGGTGCCTGGGGAAATTTGAGTCAAACAGATAAATGTGTCCAGCATTGGGGAACAGTAGAGGCTACATTTTTAGGTTCAAAATTTCAGCCCTCAGGACATATATTCCTCTCTGTCTGCATTAAGGTATCAACATGGGAAAAGCAAACACCCTGCATTGGTTTTACATGCAGGTCTGATTCCTTTCATGGTATCAGAGCCACTGATAGGATGAAAAAGGTCTTGTTGTTGTACAGAGCTAGCTTAGATCTAGAAGCAGGGTAGCTGTGTTCACAGAGTCCTCTCTGCAGAGCCTGTTGACTTGGGCACCACGTCTCCTAAGCACAGCTTCTTTGCATCTGGACCTGTGCTGGCAAGCTTGCCCAGCTCTGCATGTGCAGCCTGTGTTTATCAGCGTGGTAATGGAGGTGATTGCTGCACCACTTTCATTGTGTGGTGTAAGCATAGTCAAAGCCTTGTGTCAGGTTTAGTTATTAGTTTGAATTTCCGAAGGTATTTAGGTGCCTAATGACCACTGAAAACAGCATGTTAAATTATGTATGTTTTACTCTAATAAGTGCTAGTTTTGCTGTACACAGTGAGACAAAAAGCCTGCAGAAAGCATAGCTGACCAGGAAATTAAGGCATGCAGTTAACACTAGGAAAACTGTGGTATTTATTAGAAAAGCAAATCTACTACAATGAATGAAACAAATTAAAGGGCCAGTCCCATCTTTCTTGAACTGCCTTTAAAAGTTCTTCAGGAGTACTGAGGCAGCTACTCTTGGGTGAGAGAACTACCGTCCTGTATTCCCCAAAGGGCCAGAAAAAGGAAATGTGTCTTATAAGAAATGCAGATTGTTTTTCTTTCTGCACCATTTACTAGTACAGAATATGTACACTACAGGAAATAGTATCAGAATATAAAGACAACATATTACCATTAATTCTTATTAAAAAGTATGGTCACACTCCTTTTCAGTGCACTTGAGCAAATGGCAAATGAGATAGGTGGGTTCTGCAAAATATATGACAGCTAGATTACTCATTGCAAGGAGATTGTGGTGTGCATTTACAAATAATTGATTTATTAGTTCAATTTCATGAGAAGCAAATTTTTTATGAAGTATCTATTCTCTGTTCTACTGAAGATATCAAGGTCAAGGGAAAGAACATACCATACCCTTTCTTTGAACAATACATCACAATATAAAGCTAAACAGATTTCTGTGGAACTTACTACAGAAGTAGGTGCAAGATTCTGCAGGATACAAATTAAATTTTCATAACCACAAAAATCTCTTCTTAATGCTGCTATTGGGAGAGCACATAGGAAATAACCTGTTCTTCTGAAACAGGCCTTCAGCTTTCAGGCCACAGATGTCATAAGCATGTTGTGCCACCCCATACACAATAGCATCTTACAATGGCATCATGACCTGTAGCATGAAGGACTCTGCTCTTTCTCTGACTGAAGCATCCAGCCAGAAGATTTGGCTAATGACCAAAACATAATTGTTTCAGACTTTTTCTCAGGAAAAACTGCTGCTTTAAACAGCTGAGCATGTCTTCCAGGATACAAAATATGGGACTGGCCTTGGCAAGCTGCTTGAACAAAGAAAGGTGGTTTTCATTCCTTTGCAATGATCTGTTATTTATTTATTCTGCCTTTTCTACTGTTCCACCTCTTTCCACACAGATACTGTAAATGTAAGTTGGCTATTTGCCATTGGTAATCTGTGAAAATGTTGTTTATTGTTCCAGCATTGTTCTTCTATTTTCTTTGCTTTTGCACATAATTTTCTGAGTTCCTTTTTGTTCTTTAAACATATATGGATACTTTTTGTGTGCATGAAGAGAACCATTGTTTAGGTTAAAAAGGAAAGGTGAAGATATATAACATTTCTCCATAATTTTCTAATAGTGCTCCTCAGTCTTGCACAGCTGTACATCTAAGAGATAAAGACTGTGGTACCTTGATGGGTGAATCTTGAAGACCTTACCCTTCACGAGGAACTCGCTGAAGCAGAAATGCAATGATATTCTGTTAGAAGCCTAAATCCCTGCTGTCGGTCTATGACTGCACCCAGTACTGGCACACAGAGTGGTGATGCCCACTGACTGTCTTGCCAGTCTTTTGTCCCCTCAGTGCCAGCCCAGCACAGTGAATAGTGAGATCACAGCTGGTTTAGGTTATGTGGCAGAAAACAAAGCACTGAAAATAAATGCCCAGTGACCTCATACAATGAAATACCCTGTTTCTGCATGCAGGGCATATGCAGCATACTCAGAGAGTCGTCTTAGCCATCTTTCCATACTGGTCTGTGTAGGCTGAAAAGCTGCTCCAGCTGGTCCCAGTTGTGTGTGTGCTGGCAGGGTAGTGGGGTCCCCCACTGTTTCCTCTCACTCCGCCTTTGAGGAATATCCTTTTCCCTGCTCTTCACTGTCTCCGTGCATTCTCTTTGCATCGCTCAGGCTACTGGTAAAAATGTTTGCCTGTGTAAGCTTTGCTTTCTTTCTATTCTTCAGGCTCTGCTTGTCTGAGCTCTGGAGGGCATGTTTAGCCCAGGTAAGTCTTGACTTTCCCACTGCATTTTGAGACACAGAAGAAATTGTGCAGACACTGGTGTCAGTTGTTAGACAAGCTAGAGTGGCTCTATTTCTCCATTTGTGATGGTGTGCTCAAGTGGAGAAAAAGGACAACTTCTTCTCCTTCCTTGTGGTTTCCACCATCACTCTTGCTCCAAACAGACATGGATTTGCTGGGAATCAGCAAAGCTGCTTCCTGAGGCCCTGAATTTGTAGCTCACATCCATGACAGGAAAAGGAAGTGTCTTCATAAGGAGTGCCTGGCTGGAAATGTTTAAGGTCTTCCTGTTCAGCATCTCATATCACCCTCCTGAGTCATTCACGTAGCAGTGGCCTACAGTGGATGAACAGGAGCTTCTGCAGAGGAAAGGCATGAGTCTCAGAGGTGGTGGGAGCCAGGATGACACAGGCCAAAACAACATTTCTGGGCACCTGGAGGGGGCAGCTAGGGCTGGGCTGTGGGCAGATGGGATTGAAGAAGGGGGCAGCTCGTAAACGAGCACAGAGAGAAGCCCATTCCAGTCCCTTCACATCCTACTGATCTTTTCCAGTTCCTTACTCTATGTGAAACTCCTCACTTCTTAAAGCCCCCAAACATGCACTGACTACTAGGTCCCCATCTTCAACCCCTGAAGCATTACTGACTCCTTCCACACACTGGTCTGCAAAACCCCATGAAACTAATTTCCTTCATTCCAGAACCAGCAGCTCTGCTACTCTGGCAAATCTAGATTTTGCTACTGTAAAGAAAATTTACTTTGCCCTTGGCCTTTGGGTAGAAAATTTGCTATTGCCTACCCTATTGGGAGGTGTGGGTAGCTCTTGGTGGAGGTTTCTAGCATGCATACATGTCATCCTCTACTCACAGTCCTTGGAACATTTTTGTGCTTTCAGTTTTGCAATCCAGACATGCAACATACTTAGGGTCCCATAGTGGGTTTGGGTCCTCCACCAGCTTGTCTTACTCATGTCACTGACACTAAATCAGTGATTATACAAGTCTCAGTAGATGCAGGATTAGTCCTGGTACTTCCCAGGTTAAATACAACAATCTAGACACCCTTATTCCTTTGTTCTGAATTGTTGATGCTGCTTCACTGTCTTCTGCTTGATGCTGATACAATGGTATTTCTGTCGTACTACTGTCAGATCTGAGACACAGTGGAGTTAAGCTGTATGACACAGCTGAATGAAGTTTAATTAAACGTGGAATAAGTAACACTGAAAGACAAAATTATTTTGTTTCTGTTGTGGTGGTAAGGACTTTTATGCCAACCAACACCCAATCTCAAACTTCAAAGGAATATTTGGAACAATTCCTGCACCCTAAAAATGGAGAACACACTCAGCTGTCTTTTATTCCCACGTTTCTTCCCTCTCCCACCGATGCTTGTCATTCAACTTGAATGTGTTTTGGTTTTGAATTTGATCCTAGCTTGGATTGTAATAGCAACTCTTCTGCTAGGCAAATTATTTAATTGATCATATTACTTTCAGTCAATATAAGATGCACTATTACTTTCCTCATATTCAGTTAGCAACTTTAGCAAAACATTAGTAGCGTGACAACTATATTAATTACTAATCTGCTAACTAAACATTATGGTTTAAAGGCAAATGCTTGCACAACAGGGTTGAAATGAAGCAGCTACTTTTTCACCCACTAGTTTTTACATTGTTGAAAAGGCTGGTGTCAGGGTTTGTTTTGGAAAGCAAAGTGAGAGACTGGATAGGAAAAGCTTGTTCATCTCTATCCCTTTGCCTACCTGGTCAGGCTTGAAAAAATGTGTGCAGAATTGTACATGTTTAATACTACCCCTGCCTCTGCAGGGATTGCTCATGGGCTTAGTGGTATGGCTTTACCAAATGGGGTTTACAGACCTAATTCCTTACAGATTCAGACTCCCATCACATTTGCAGTAGACACTGAATTTTAGCAGATCTTCCTCCAGGAGCATGGGGAACAGCGGGCTTTGAGAAAGAAACTGGAGAGAGGAAATTAGGGAGATTGCTGTCTCATGTTAATGACTCAAGATGCTTCCTATTCATCTGGCTGGAAAGACATCATTTTGTGGGCTAAATAACTTTAAAACAGGAAGCTACTCCAAATTACCTTCTGCTTATTTCTAGCCTTGCCTGCTGTACAATGTGATGGGGATAAGAAATAAAGTTTCAGTTTGACCTGGTTAGGCCTCAGTTCAGCAGTGGATTAGTCTTCATGAATATTTTATTGGCTTGTAAATCTGAGTGCTGTGCACTAGTCCTTATAAGATGTATATAGAGTGTTGTACTGTGCTTCTTAATATCTCCCATGATCCCAGCACGGATAGATGCTATAACCACCATTGGGAAGACTTCAGTACAAAGGACATCTCCATTTCAGACACATTTAGTCTTTAGCCAATAAACTTCCCAGGCTTTAGCATAAAAAAAATCTGTAGTAGTATAATTTTGTCAACACTGCTTTTAAGAAAAAAAGATCCTTCTGCTTCTTGCATGGCACAACATGTCTCTAGAGAAACCTTGCTCCAGAAGGAAATTAATTTTCAACAGATAAGCACTCCCAGAAGTATTTATTAGCTATCAACTCAGATAAACCTACATGTAAAGGACACAGAAATCCCACTTCCCACCCTGCCCCTCTGGTTTGTTTATGGGTTCCCAGGCATATTAATTATACTTCATTTGGCTTTGCCCCAGAGACTCCTAAACAACAGGGGCAGAGGCTGCTCAGTTCAATCACCATGGCTTGTATTTTGTTCCCCTGAGAGCATCTATAATTAATGTGATGCTTATTCTCAAGCAAACATGTTGACTTTTCCAGATCCATCTCACAGTCATTTATGAGTGGCACAGCCTCATGCGTACCACAAACGGAAACACTGTTGGCTTTATGTAAATAAACTCTTGTAGTTGTGAGAAGTTACATGTAGAACTTGAGTGATTAACTATAAAAAGACACTGGCAAGGTGGTGAGCTGCTAAACGTAACCTAGTTCAGCTTTTATCTGTGTGCAAAGCCAAATCCCTGTGGAGTGGTTTTTGTGAATGCTGTAGTTACAGGAGCTGGAGAAATTTCTGAGAGAGCAGTTTAGAACTATTTTTGAGATTTTTACATTAGCTTTTATTCAAGTTTTCATCAAAATGTTTTAGGCACATGCTTCTATTTTCCTCTTTCCCCATGCAAATTACATCCTGGAGTTGGAAAAGCATTTCACTGATCATCAGTATTGATATACGCTTGCAAAACCTCTTTGTAATGAAATGCCATATCTTCAGGAAAAATATAGTTGAATAAAATATATGAGTAACTGAGGAATGGAGAAAGAAGGGAGAAGGTAGGTTTTCCAAAGAGACTGTGGGAAGCCAGTTTAGAGAAATCTGTGACAGAATTCCCTAACATAGATGACTTTTAAGAGCTCTGACAAAGCTTCTGTTTAGTACTGCTTTCTGTAAAGCTCTTGCCAATACATCAGCTCTTTTTGAGGACAAGGTTTCAAAAAGTGTCTCTAAAATTATATCCTATGCATTGCTATGTGGCTGATGCCTAACCTGGTTTGTAAATAGTAGCTGTATGCACAACATTGACAGGAATACCTACATTTGTGTGACATGTGCCTGGAAAGCCAAATGCTCTAATACCCCTATGCTTGTATTTATGAACGTGGAGGGCTTTTCAAGTGTTGAGGAAAATTTGCAAATTTGCCCGTAAGGACTTCTCCCACTCTATTCCAAAAAAGATCAGAAAATTGGACTGGAAAAAGCTTCAGTCCAGCTGTTCAGCAAAAACTATGTGGACTGTGTTGTGTGAATGACACAACACTGGAAGGCCTTGTGAGGCTAAGAGGGCAAATCCAAAAATACAGGTAGCACCATCCTCTACAGGTGACAGCTGACAGCTCCACAAGGAGCTCATATGCCACAAGGTTCTCTTTCCAAAAAATATACAACGTCTTGGCTGTGTCCTGATTGTGGATTTTCAGAATCCCATCCTCAGGTTTTGGACAACTTTACATATGTGGCAAAGGAGAAGGCAATTTTTTTTGTCCCCAGATTTTTTTCTCCTGAGTACAGGGGAGCTTACAGACCATGGCATCTTGAAGAATGAAGCAGCTCTGGTAAAATGCCTGTCCTGGTAAAATAAAAGCAGTATGGCAAGAGCCACACAGCGGTGAAGAGCAGAGGCATGCAGAGCTTCCCGTGCACCACTGTCCCCTGTCCCCCTGAGACCCTGTCCCCCTGAGACCCTGTCCCATGCCCTGCCACTGAGGCACCCTCCTGCCTGGGTCCATGGCCAGCAGGCACAGTGACCCTTCCCTCCACTGGGAAACTGCTCTCCTGGCTTTGCTGCCTAGCTTCTCTGCTTCCTGGGAAGAGGGAAAGCTCTGGAGCCTCACAAGCTTCTGGAGAGACGTTGTTAATGCTGTTCAGAGAGGCGACATGGGGCTGAGGCTGGAAGTGGGCAGAGGCATTGTGCCGTTGAAACTGGGATGGCTGTAACGGGCAAGACAAGCACATGCTCTGTGGTGTCATACAGCAGTGGTAAGAAGGTGTTATTTAATGATGCTGCCATTGAGTCAATACAACTGCCATTGGATGATGGACTGTACATTTTCTCTTAATTCTTAGCTATCATTTCCTCACTATGAGTATTTTCTTCTTAGGTTTCTGCTCTATTCATAAAAATGAGTCCTCACATATGAATGCCACACAACACAGTAAAGGGTATGGAGTGGTCATGTGTATCGTACCCTGAGAGCACAGTAGCCCAACACAGTCCAGTGGCTGGCTCCACCCATCCAGCACCCTCCTGTTCATCAGTGGAGACAGAATAGCTATGCAGGCAGTGACGACTCCCAAACCAGCAAACACTTCTTCTCATGACCCATCAGGAAATCCCAAAGAGACCCAGACCACAGCTGGTGTATCTGTCCCACCCTACTGTCAAACAGCACACCAGTATTTCTTCTGTCAAAAACTATCTCTGTAAAAACTTTGACAGAAGGATGAGGTTTGCCACTATGTAAAAAGGAAGATAGAAATGCTCTGGATCAGACAGTCCCCAGCCCTGCTGGCGGTGCTACGTTGTTCCAGAAACAAATTGGTCTGATGGTTCATAACATGGTCTCTCTTCAAGTGTATTCCTTCTGATGCATTTGCAAAGAACAATTCAGAGAACTCCAGCTTCCATTTCACTAACGTGTAAAGCCAATCTTTTCTAGGGTCAGGTGGTAACAGAGACTTCTAATTTTCCTCATTATCCCATTTCACTCCCTCTGAGCGTGGGTGACTCAGATATGTATTGTACCCCAGGTAAGGAACTGTAAGCCGGCATGACCTTCCTTATTTCTGGTGGAAAAGCTACGTCCAGTGCATCCTGGTGCCACCTTCAGTTTGTCTGTGACTGTGTTATGCCCGTGACTCACAGCAATCCTCTCCTAACTTGGAAGTTATCAAACGTGACACCCATCTACAAGAAGGGCTGGAAGGAGGATCCAGGGAACTACAGTCTTGTCAGTCTGGTCTCAGTACAGGGGAAGGTTATGGTGCAGATCACCTTGAGTGACATCATGTGGCAAGTACAGGACAAGCTGGTGATCAGGCCCAGTCAGCACGGGTTTGTGAAAGGCAGGTCCTGCTTGACTAACCTGATCTCCTTCTATGACAAGGTGACCCGCGTAATGGATGAGGGAAAGGCCGTGGATGTTGCCTACCTAGGCTTTAGTAAAGTCTTTGACACCATTTCCCTCAGCACTCTCCTGGAGAAACTGGCTGCTCATGGCTTGGATGGGTGTACTCTTCACTGGGTAAAAAACTGGCTGCATGGCTGGGCCCAAGGAGTTGTGGTGAATGGAGTTAAATCCATTTGGTGGCTGGTCACAAGTGGTGTTCCCCAGGGCTCAGTACTGGGGCTAGTTCTGTTTAATATCATTATCAATGATCTGGATGAGGGGATTGAGTGCACCTTTGGTAGGTTTGCAGATGTCACCAAACTGGGCAGGAGTGTGGATCTGCTCGAGGGTAGGAAAGCTCTGCACAGGGATGTGGACAGGCTGGATCGATGGGCCAAGGCCAGTTGTATGACACTCAACAAGCACTTGGGTCACAACAACCCCAGGCAACTCTACAGGCCTGGGGAGGAGTGGCTGGAGAGCTGCCTGGCGCAGAAGGACCTGGGGATGCTGGTCGACAGCCAGATGAACATGAGCCAGCAGTGTGCCCAGGCAACCAAGAAGGCCAACAGCATCCTGGCTTGTATCAGGAATAGTGTGGGCAGCAGAGGCAGGGAAGTGATCGTGTCCCTGTACTCGGCACTGGTGAGGCCGCACCTCCTATACTGTGTTCGGTTTTGGGTCCTTCACTAAAAGAGGGACATTAAGGTGCTGGAGCGTGTCCAGAGAAGGGCAACAAAGCTGGTGAAGGGTCCGGAGAGCAAGTCTTGTGAGGAGCAGCTGAGGGAGCTGGGGTTGTTTAGCCTGGAGAAAAAGAGGCTGAGGGGAGGCCTTATTGCTCTCTACACCTACCTGTCAGGAGGATGTAGTGAGGTGGGTGTTGGTCTCGTCTCCCAAGTAACTAGCAATAGGATGAGAGGAAATGGCCTCAAGTTGTGCCAGGGGAAGTTCAGATTGGATATTAGGAAAAATTTCTTTACTGAAAGAGTGGTCAGGTATTGGAACAGGCTGCCCAGAGAGGTGGTAGAGTCAACATCCCTGGAGGTATTTAAAAGATGTGTAGAGGTGAGATTTATGGACATGGTTTAATGCTGGCCTTGGCAGTGCTAGGTTAACAGTTGGACGTGATGATCTTAAAGGTCTTTCCAACATAAATGATTGTATGGTTCTACGATTCCCATGGGCTAAGATGTAATCACATCCTTCTCTTTCTGAATCACTTCTATCAAAAGGTCTGTACCTTCTAGCAGAATGCTGTCATTAATTCCCTCTGCATGACTTCCCATTTTCAACTACTGAATTTTATCCTGCTTTTATAATTTTTGCTTCTCAGAGTTCTTTCTGTATGACATTCTGGTTGTTACTTGCCTTGGCAATACCTTCTGGCTCTGTCATCATCACAGCATACCTCATTGCATCAGCCTATGTCATCATCAGGTCTCCTCCACACAGTTCTAATTTTTGTAAATGATCATTACTGAAAGTTTCAAACAAGAGTGGTGCCAAGATCCTTAATGAATTCCAGCATTGTCATTCTCCTTCAAACCTTCCTCACTGCCATGTCTTCTAAAACCAGCTGCTTTTGCAACTTCGTAGTAACTTTGTTAATTTTCATCATCTCCAGCTTCAATGCTTTCTTGCAACATATTTTTTATTTACAAAATCTAATAATTTATCAAAATATGCATCAGATTTGTCATAATTTGTCATTGCTAAACGTTTATTACTTGTACAAAGCTGACCTGTAAAGGAATGGTACCTTACCTTGGAGATCTGGCCAAGTCACATCAAAAGTGCATATAAACATGTGTTTTCTTCTGCTTCTTCCATACTGCTGTATTACAGGCGGACACAAAATGACTTGGTGGAAATAATACGCGTCAATCTGGAAAATCCTCTCAGAACAGAATAAAAGGGTTTTCATTAACATGACAGAAATTTTCCATTAATATTTGATCACATTAAAGGCTTGTTTTGGCTGTGTTTACCTTCCTTTTATGTGATATCATTGAAAATATTCTAACCAACAAGTTTGGGGGCAGCAGTAATACCAGGACGGATGCATTCTAAACAAACTTGAGAATATTCACATGCAACAAGTTTTGGATGTTTAGTCGTGTATTCTTGCCATTAGTTTGAATCCAGTCTTATTTTAGCAACGTGCCTGTGTGTAACATCCAAAATAATCTCTTTAGAGATATGTTCACTGGACTATGAAAACAGTATCATGGCTTTTGTCCACTGAAAATTAAGAACTTTTGCATTAGGCATATAGATTTTACAACAGGGAAGCCACTGTGTATGTGGCAGGTGCTGCTTGCCAAGAATCATTTATGTAGCATCATGGCTCTGCTCCAGGAGAGTTCTGGAAAAAGAATTCATATAAAAAATCAGAAACTGAATAACTACAGCCTTGGGAAAAAATATGTTAATTATAATAAATTATTATGTCCACTGTAATTCTAAGTTAGGATTGATATGTTCAGTCGACTAAAATTGTCTGGGGGAGAGTTCAGAATCTGTCTCTGTCTGCAGAAGCCAACATTTTTTCTCCCTTCCTGACAAAATGATTCCAAAATATGCAAAGGAATAAGTCCCTTGTTGCAATTTGTGCTGCTCGGTTTCTCAGAGGATATCTCTGATAAAGTCCTTCATAGGAATACCACAGCATAGTCTGCAACTATGAACTCTGTTATCAGAATGGTTTTGGTACAAGTATTGATATTTCTGGAAGTATTTTTTAGGAACTTGAATTATGGAGCTCACAGCATATTACCAGAAATGCAGTGTTTTGGGCTAGCAGTCAGAACAGAAATCTTGGGATGTTGTTTTGTGTAAATGATACGTGATTCATCTCTTCTGTGGATGCCAGTTCCATTTCTTCAGACTAATCAGAAACCTAGTATAGATACTTATATAGATTTTATTAAGACAATTGCAACAGTTCTATGCTTATATTTAAACTACATTAACTGTTTTCTGGTGCATCAAATTACTGATAACTGCATTTATACTAGTAGGTTCTACAAGTTGCCTGCTAAAATGGAAAACAAAAATGCATCTTCAAAAGATCTTCATTAACTTGGTAAGTATTTGCTAAATAAAAACAGATACAGGGCTTGAGATTCTTTTGTCATAATTCTGAAAATTTTTGTCCTTGCTTGGTGGGGCATGTAAAGGGCTGAGGGGGAGGAAACATGTCTCCATAAAGGAGAATTAAGCTGGATTACCTCTTTTGATGGTTTGCTGTTTTGCCTGTTCAGATGGATGGATTGATATTTTTACCAGTATTAAGTATAAACCTGTTAAGAAAGCAATAAAGCACAGTATACCTTTACGGCAGGTTTTCACTCTATTATACAGCAAATTAATGCCTGTGGCATAGTCTAAGCCCAATGTTGGCCACTGTTCGGAGTCTAGGTGCTATTCTAATGGCATGATCCCTTTGGAGTCATGGAGAGATGCCCAGTGGACACCCAAACTCTCTTGCTCAAACACTGGGAAGTATTCCTGTGTTTGTTTCTGGGTGGTTTCTTGCCTTCCACATCCTGATGCCCACTGGGAGATGCAGGAGTCTGCGCTGGCTGGACAGGCACCCTGCCCCTCTGCAGAGGGAACAGAACGGGGTGGTTTTGTGGTCACAGGGCGTACACCCAAGTGCATGCCGATAACTCCGTGTTATTGTGAAGTGCACACAACCAGAGACATGCAGATGTTAAAAGCAGATAAACTCTTATCTCTATTACAGATAATTTTAGCAATACTCAAAAAGCAGAAGATAGCTACAAAACTAAAGTAACTGAAAACCAGAAAAACTGACTGAAAACAAGTGTGTACCTTTGTAAGTCCACTTTGGAAATGCCGCCATCACACATTGCTTAACAAAATGTTCACTTGCTTGGAAATCACATCTCACAGGGCTAGTTTTGTGCTTCCAGTATTTCTCCACAATCTCACAGGACTGGAGGAGGTATGTGTGATCTTGTAATTGTTTTGTTCCTAAGCATATGTCACGCATGTGGTGTTCCATACACTTCCAACTTTGTCACGGGGCTGCTAAGTGTGTTAGGGTGCCTGTGGTCACCGCTGCACCTGGCAGCACCAGGATCCCCATAAACAGCGCAGATGCCGCCCAAGTGTGGGAATCCCTTCCCCAGCTACCACTGCCTCCAGATCCAGCGCTGGGAAATGTGTTCTGGCGATTTTGTTAATATTGAAACATTCCCGTTGTGAGACCCGTTTCAGGAATGGGTGTGTCTAAAGCTAACCTGTCCTCACCACCAAACCTGCCATATGCATCAGGGACTAAATTCAGTCTTCATGCCACTGTGCTTCCCGCAGTGCCTTTCTTTGGTGGCAGAGGCTCTCCCTGCTCCCCAGGGCACCGAGGAGGCTTGCTGTGCTTGGCGGAGGCAGGTCCTCCACATCCAGCGGACAATTTTCTCTCCCCCCTCCCTGTTGTCTCTCTGGTGCTGTTCTCCCTGCCATAGGGCTGAGTTGCTCCAGATGGGTGAAGCTTTTGCAATTCAGCTATTTGGGGATTTCCCTCCAGGGACGCTTTCTCCTCCTGGATGTCAGCTCTCCTCCTGACTCAGCCTTGTCATAATGCATGCCTTTCCGAACTTCTCGGGGAAAATCAACCGGCCGGCGCCCCGCGGCTCAGCGGGCACCCGCCGCCGACCTTCACCCCGCGCAGCTTCCCCTCCTCGCCCTCGCCGGCCCCGCTCCTCCTCCCTGCCCTCCTCGCCTCGCCTCGCCTCGCCTCGCCCCATCTCGAATTCGCCGAAGGCTGCCGGCGGGCGGCCGCCTGCCCCGGCCGGGACGAGCTCTTCGGAGAAGCCAGGAGGCCTCTGCGCAGAAACCCCGGCCCCCGCGCAGCCTCCCGCCCCGCAGGCTCACCTTCCGGTAAAGGCAGCGCGGGAAACCCCGCCGCGCCGCGGGGCCGGCGGCTTCCCGCCCGCGGCTGCCCGGGGGTCCCGCCGCCGCCCGCCCCCGGGGCGCTGCCGGGGGCGGGGGGCGGATCCCGCCGGCGGGAGCCCCCCTGCGGTTAGGAGAGGGTGGTCCCGCAGCAGGAGGGCTCCTCTCGTACCCTGCCCCCGCCCCCCCCGCAACGGAAGGTCTTAAATTATGCTGTAGCACCTTCGATCTTGGATATTTAATTTTCATTCTTCGCTTGAGCTTAGTTTGGAGACGTCTTCTGGTATCGCCGTGTGATTACCCTAACAATTCTGGTTACAACGTTCCGTTCCACGCTATTCTTCCTGCCCTAGAAGTCCTTAGAAGTCCTAAGCAAAATGCATTTCCTTTGTGCTGCTAGTAGTGACTGCACGTTCTTACACATTGTTTGCACCACTTTACACCCCTGCAGGGCCCTTCATTTTAATGGGTTATTGCTGTTTTAAACCAATTTAAGGTACAGAAGAACTGGGCTGCTTTCTCTTCCCCCACCAGATCTCCAGATAATTGCCAGTACTAGTACAATATCCCCTTGTTCTGATGTAAGTTACTGGTATAATAATCGATTTTAAAGAACATTTTAAATGACAGTGTAGCTCTGTTCCTCCAGATGGCCTGCAAAGATAAATTACTCTGTTCTTGCACAACTAGTGAAAAACGTACTCTTCAGTCAAACTAAAGGCAATTGGAATAAGACACAGATAAAATCTAGGCACTTTTAGTTACTCTGATACCCAGCCTGCCTCAGCCATCCACCTCCCACTTTCCTGAGACCAGTTTTTCCCTGGGAGCTGACAATGATGGCACGTCAGAGCACTACTGAAACTTGGAGCTCTTTAAGGAATTGCTTGTTCCATAACAACGTAACACCATAGATGTATATGAATTATCAAAGCTAATTTCCTGGGTTTATATTTTCTGTCCCCACCCTTTCTTTCTTGTGTCTTGCTATGCATGCCTGGTTTACAGCTTACAGACTATTCAGGGAAGAAATATGTCATTGCAATTACATGTAATGAATATTACAGACGTTCGCCACTTGCCTAATTTGTGTCAAGATTCAAGTATTCTTCATCGTATGTTTGAGGCTTATCTGCACATTTCAGGATAGAATCTTAATGTAGTTTATAATTTATTCACTAGATTTATTTTTATTTGATTGTACTGAGTGATTTAGGTTTGCCTTTAAAAGCATATCTTGTCAATGCTAGCTGCATTATATAGACTTAATCTATGCACAGATGAACTGAGCTGGTAGCGTCCATATAATCATGTACTGCTCTGTAGAATTAAGTATTCATTCCTGCACTAGTCCCCCAGTCAATATTTAAAGGACCATTAACTCAAGCATTAGGATTGAAAGCCCGTTCACATAGCAAACTTGACCCAGGGTTGTACTAGGTTAGGCAACATTTGTCCTACATAACAAAGCAAAGTAACACACATCCTGGAACAGGGCTTGTACAAAACAATATAGAAGAAAGAGAAGCTCATCAGATGAGCCTGGAGTCATTCTGCATGTGTGTGGACAGGTAGCCTTGGTGCAAACTTCATTGCAAAGAACTCAGCTTGCAGTTCTTTCTCCCAGTAATAGGCGGAGACTACCATAGCAAAAAAAAAACCCCAACCCAGCGGTATCACATCAAGTCAAATAACTGCCTTTTGAAAACTTAGGTCCTGTCAGCTCCAGCACGAGGGAGGGGGAAGCCTTCCTTTGTTTGTTCACTGCATAATGCACAGCATTTGAAATAATTCAATAAAAAAGAGAGAAATAAAGAATACATATTTTTAAACAGAACTTGAGGAGATAGACATAGTCTATCTCCTATCTATCTATGTCTAGTAGACATAGAGAAATTTAAGGAAATGGATATTTAACTTCCTGAATGCTTAAAAACACCACTGACTTCAGCTAACAGCTACATTAAAAGCCAATTTCATACATTAAACAGGCAGCTATATAAATTTAAGAGTTTATCAGTTTCGAACAATTAATGCCTTTAGTCATTTTTCAGACAAATCTGTACACAGGAATAGGAGTTTCTCTGTTCCTGTGTTCTCTATTTGCTGTACGTAAATATGGGACAATTGCATGTAGAAGGCACACATGCTTTGTGGAGAGGGGCAAAACAACCACGTATAACATTCATTCCCTGTCGTGTTTTTTAGATATTTTATGTCCAAATACAAGAATTCAGGTTTTCTGAACACTGATCATTTTCCTATATTCATATTATAGACCTTTATACTTAGTATTTAGTAGCTTTTTTAATATTATCACCCTGTAAGGCCCTAGTGGTTTTCATCTGACAGATACAGATCTCTTTAAAATAGACTATTCTGTTGAAGAAGGCTAAAGGAAAGCAACAAATAATCCCCTTTTAGGTAATAAGTGAAAACTCTGGAAGCCACCATTTTTGCTCAGTAGCTTCTGGGCCACAACGGAAAGGTCAGAGCACTGTCTGACTGTGTTGTAGCAGACCCTGGCTGAAAGCAGCAAGCTTGCTGGATGCACAAGGGGCAGAAACCAGGCAGATGGCAAAAGCAGCAGCTGATGGTGAGTGTGAGCAGAGATATGTGCCAGCTCCAGTCAGCTTTCAGTTGCTCAGGTGGTGAACATGGAAATTGTGAGCAAGCAAATAGCTAGCAATTTGTTTCTAAACTCTGAATTCTTAAAGGATCGCACTGAATAATTACCTGGTTTGTGTACACTCTTCTGTGGTAAATCACTACCACCTGGTTGGTTACTCAGGCCAACATATATGCAGTGCAATTCAGAGTAAGTGATGGTCCAAATAACTCTTTAAACCATCTGAAGATCTTCTGCACATGTAATAAATACTTATAAAAAGCCTCTGAGTGTTGAAGCCAGGGTTCTGCAGATAACAGGCTTCTCTTCTGGCTTTTATTTGAGATAATGAGGGCCATTACAATCTAGTATTCATCTGTATGGGAGGCTGTCCATGCTCCTTTCATCAGTCTTTGTTCCCCATGGTTTTGCCAAGCCTTGATTGAAATTTTAGGGTCTGCATGATTTCTGATTGAAAGGAGTGACTTTTCAAAAGCAGATGCCTTGCTGAGTTTGGCTTCCTTTACAGATAATTTCCAACTGAAAATGTTGTTGCTGTTCCCAAGAGTAAGATGGAGAAGGCATATTTTTCCATGTAGAAATTAGAATCAAAATCTTACCAGTGTAGACAAGACCATGTTTTGGAGGATAGATGTTATATGAAAGTGAGGGCCCCCTTCTTTTCAGGGGTGCATCTTATTACGCCTCCTCTGATTTTTTCCCAAGCTGAGGTACATGGTGAAGACTAGTTTGGATGATGAATTTTTGAAAGAATTGCACTGGCCAGGCTCTGTCCTGAAGCTTCGAAGTGTGATTCCTTATTACAGGTGGAAGGCATGGCTGGAGCAGGGAGGGCTTGTCTCAGCTTGCCCTGAGTGCTCCCTCTGCTGGTACTGCCTTTGAGGAAGAGGAGGAAATTTCCTGATGGGGTAGGTGGGGTATGAGTGCTGGGAAAGGAGGAAGGCAGGAGACAGAGGAAGCGGGAGTGCCTTGTGGAATCTGTTGCTCATTATAATGGAAGGGAAGTAGGAGTCAGTGGAGGATGAGCTGAGGTTTGGCATGTAGCTACACAGCAGTAGGTGCACACTCCCCATCTGGGGCCTGAAACTCAAGAGATGAGTCTTGATAAGACCGCTAGAAAATTTCCCATTAATTGTTTTTTGCCAGAGGACCTGGTTATGGGCAGTGATATACCTGAACATTATCAACCTTCACTGGAAAATTCCTGATGTTATTAAAAACAATCATCTGAAAAGTGAAAGGTTGTTTCAGCAAAGTCTGAAGAAGTTCAGTTAGAAAATGTCATGCAGTGGTAGACTGTAACTGTGTAACCTCTGTAATGCAGCTTTTTGAAATGTAGCGCATATCTAAACTACCTTAATAAAACACCTTCAGAGACTCCTATGTAGGATTCTTCACCTGAATGTTTGAAGGTAAGGAAATTTCAGTGTATTGGGGATTCTTACCCAACTTTATTTAAATTTTTTTTTTTTTAATCTGTTCATTTCCCTGAAGAAAAAAGAAGAAATTGCTTAAGTGATTGAATGTGTCATACCTCAAATGCACAGGGCCTTGAATGTACTTGTGTGCCTCATCTTAAAGATAACATTGTGTAACTCAGCGGTACTCTACATTTTACTGAATGCCGCACACAATCACTGTTTCCTAAGGTATTTTAAGATACTACATTTTTTCCCCTTTTTCTCTTCAACAGTAAACTCCACAGCTGCACGTGAAAGGCTGGGCCCTGTGGCTGAGATGCAGCTGTGGCTCCCAGCTAGCCAAGATCTACCTATTCCTGTCCCCAGTCTTGGTGTTCTGGCACCCTGCCAGCAGTGTCTGAGAGTGGCAGTGGTCTTACCACATCCCAGCAACTTCATATGAATGCTGGTGTCAGCCCAAGTGGTGGTCAAAATTTTCTGCAGGTTTTCGAGAGCAAATGTTTTCCAAGACTCCCGTTGCAGTCGGATTGCTTAGGAAAAGAGAAAAGACATCAACATACATGGATGGGTGTTTGAAACGGAGCTGTATTTCCTCTGGAGCCTCCACAGGTGACGAGAACACCCATGGACCCTCTGTACCAACATCTGGCAGGCTCCATATATGCTGCTGCTCCCACCTGAATATGTGTATTTGGGGGAACGGGAGGGAGTGAGCAATTAGGTGAGTCAAATGTGTGAGTCCTGAACCCTTGGCTACGCTCAGGGAGCACGTCAAGTTAAAAGAAGATAGGAGAGTGTTTGAAAATAAACAGGACATGAGCCAGCAATCAATAGCTGCCTGAAACATGAACTAACCGTTAGCTCAGTCAGAATCAAGGTTCTTGGCTAATCTAACAGATGTAACTGGTCTTGAAATACGTAAAAGGCTGCTGTAAAGAACAAGAGAACAGTCTGTCTTCCCTGTCCAGGACAGTGCAGTGCTGGAATGACTCACTTGGGGAGACTGTGTGTCTCCATCACTGGAGGTTTTACGGAACAAGTTGGACAAACAGCAGTGAGGAGTAGTCTACATATATTTGGGACAGCCTTGGGACAAAGGGAGGGGAAGAATAGTGGTGTGACCTCATGATCACATCTCCACTGCTGTTTTTCTGTGATACTGTGTTATTATCACTGTGCTCCTATTCTTGTTTGTCCTCTTGCTACACTCCCACATCTGCCTTGCCTATGTGCAATGTCTGCACAGCAGGGGTATTTATGCTGAGTGGGACCATGGCACTTTCTTGCAATAATAGGAGTAGAATTTGGGCAGGTGTCTTCCGAACCCCAAAACCCCCTTGAAATGTGAGTGAGCTGTTTTAAACCATTTCTGGAGTATACTGCACGTATTGCATGACTTTTGTTCCTAAGTAAAGTAATTCTGCTTCAAGTCAGCCTGCAGGGAAAGCTTGAAGGGCACAGTCATTCTCAGCCTGTCCTAGTCTTGTGCTCTCGATCTGGTTGTTTGGAGGAAAGCAAATGCAGGTCCTGCACCACCAATGCAGTATAGAGATTTGAAGTTGCTATCCAGTGTGCAGTGAAATGTCAGAGATCATACAGTAGCTGCC
The DNA here is from genome assembly GCF_963921805.1 of Phalacrocorax carbo. Taxonomy (NCBI): domain Eukaryota; kingdom Metazoa; phylum Chordata; class Aves; order Suliformes; family Phalacrocoracidae; genus Phalacrocorax; species Phalacrocorax carbo. The sequence goes on from NC_087548.1 coordinate 48,815,760, forward strand.
ATGCCTACCTGATGCGGAAGTAAGATACCCTTTCCTCTTGCATGCAGACCCTTCATTTCTGATTTGCGATATACTGGCAGCAGTATAGGACACATTGCATTGTTATACCTATCACAAGGCACAGAATCGGTCCACAAAGTTCTTCAGGCTCACTGAGCAACCCGATTTATTGGAATCAGTGAGGCTATTTACATGCTTGCAGTTTGGCATATGCCTAAGTGTTTTGCTGGAGGTTGGTGTGGGTAAAAATATTTTTCCAATATTTTCAACTCGATAACAACTTGCATAAGCATCAGTTTACTTAATAAAAATTAAATGCGGCGCAAAACAGCTTTGGTAGCACATACCACAGCAGTAATTATGTTGCAATTCCACTATTGCAACAGGTGTTCTAGTTTGTTAAGACCAAGGGATCAATAACTAAATTTACAGAAAAGCCAGCTGCTTAGTGGTTAGGAGTTGTTTTAATGTGTGAAGTACTGCTGCTTTGGCCAAAACTGATCCTCTGAAACAATATCTTTCAAAGCATGCCAACGACAGCCTTCTTTTTTTGCAGTCTCAAAATATAAGATAAAAGAAATCTGCAAAGAGTATTCTGATACATTGATCTCAGTTAAACACCTCTTGCTCCCGAAGAACAGTAAGGCACTAAGCCCTGTAAAATCAAATATTTTCCTATTAGCTCTTCCAGTGCAAGTTATTCCATCAACACATGCATGAAAAATCAGCAATTGTCCAGGATGTTCTCTAGTCCATTTTTAACTCCCCAATAATTTAAAACACATGACACATACAACATATGTACAACTTCTTTGAAAGCAGTCATGGACCTTGCTGAGAATAGGCTGGTATTGGAATTTGTGCTATAGTGCTAGTCCAAAGTCCAGAACAGATTAATTATAATGGGTTCAAAGTTCTTCAGGTAGAGTTACGGAATTGTTGGGATGGTGTTTATGTAAGTATGTGCAGATATGTTTGTGCCTATATTTAAAGAAAAGGATGCTGTGGATTACCTATATTTTGGCTCTACAGAATGAATGAATATTTTTGTGACATTATATAGCAACAGTAAGGGGAACACTTGGTAAGAGTTATCCAGGAATTGCATTTAGAAAATAAATAGGATGCAATACACATCAGAGAAAAATTCCTTGACATTTGGGTACATAAAACTGTAGCTGTGTTGGATTACATAGGTAGTCCATTGCCAATGCTTTCTCAAAAGGCACATGCACCCTGATTCCACGTAGCTCTACCAGGGAGGCAGTAAGGCTGCAAACCTATTCCTTGCTGCCCTCATCCTCCTGAGCGGCATGAGCTCACCCACCAAAGGCCCACTTGGATTGCCTGGTGCTCCTGCAGAACCCCAGCAGCCTTTCCAGGGGGCTAGACTGCAGCATGTGAACCTCACCATGTGCCCAAAGGCTACCAAAGGAGGAAAGATGTTCCCTTGTCCGGGCTGTCCTCATCCCTTATGGTGACTCCGTGACTATCAGAGTAAGGTGCGGTGCTCATTAACAGCGTTGGGAAGACTTTTTTCGACTTCGATGCTAGGGTTGATCTAGGAAACAGCTTCAGCTGAATTAAATGCAGAAGTGAAGAAAGGGTGGAGTTGGTGAAAAATGAATTATTTTTACAATTTCCTTCAATAAAAGCTAATAAATATCCTTAAAATCCCCTCAAGCCTAGCAAGTGTCGGTTTTGGACTTCAATGTAGAGCACAGTTGTGCTGCTACTTGGGTTAGCAGTGTGAAGAGACAACTAAGATGTGACCCATGCCTAGTACAGTAAAGATCAGATTCTGAAAAGTTTATATTTTTGCCTGACAAATTCCTTCACAGGTATTTAAGTGGTGTTTTCTGAGTATTAAGAATAAAGCTGTGGCTGTGTTTTAAGAAAAAAAAATATAAAAAAGGAAAATTCTGTCTGAAAGACCTTCTCTTGGATTCCCTCATGAAGTTCAGCTATGTAATACTGTTGGATTGCAGTTACATAGAGTTGTCTCAGCAGTAAAATGGTAAAACAGCTTTACTTGCTACAGTCTCCATGACATTTTACACTCGATAGCACAGTCACCATCTTGACATGTCATTGAATTCAACGAGTGTGTAGTCAGAAATTTATTTTTTTGGTTATCAAAAAAAGAATAAACCTGTCTTATTTGAAAAGTAGACTTTCTTTTTCCATAGGTAATAGCTACAGGAATTTATATATGTTTTATTCATTTCACCTACAGGGAAGATAAACTACTTTCAGTTTGGCCTTATTTCACCAAATGTTAGATTATGAGAGATGTTTTTACAAGAGCAATTTAGAGATTGAATACCAATTCAGCAATTAAAAAAAAATGCTTTGATGTTTAAATTTCCAGCACCATGCTCAGGTTTATGTGCAAACTGGAGCCTTCTAAAGATATTTGCATTCTTGACAGTCAGTTTCTAAGTTCAGGGTTACTCTCTTCCATTACAGTGTCTGATGTCAAACATGTGGCCTAAACCCAGGTGCACTTGCCCTGAACTCTTTTCCCTTTTGTCAGATAAGCATGATATTGCCAGAAGCTGCAATGGGACAAAAAGAACCCTAAACTTGGAAGATGTCAAGCCAAAGCAAGGCATAACAAAGTTGACTGTTAGAGGAGACCTTGGGCAGCTTAAGTGGTCTGGGGAGGTCATTCACTACCAGACACTGTTCACCTTCTCCAAACATATAACAAAAAAGAAAGAAAGATGGTGCTTTGGCTTTCCTACTTAATGTTTCCTACCTTAACTATTCCTCCCTTGGAGCCTCTTCCAGCTCCCAGGGCAGTGTGGCTTTACACCTCCTGTTCAGACCAGCTATGCTTAAGACCAGAGTTGCATGGGTGATCTGTGCTGGAGCCACCTGGGGAGCCGCAACTTAATGTAATTCACCTTCTCCTCCCTACAACCCATGACCAACCTTGTATTTTTCCAATATTGAGGTGTTGTCAGTCTCCTTTTAATCTAGCTACATGACTAGTTTAATACCTTGGAGCCGGGATGAAGAGCAATATGTCCTTCGTAGCAACTGGTTCAGCTGTAAACAGATTCCAGAGTTTCTTTCCCCGGCTATCCTGCTTCAGCAGGCAAGACTGCTCCCACTGCGAGTGTTGACTCTGTGATGAGGATGGCCTCCTCACATGCAGCATTTCCTCCTTGCTTCCTGCTCTCCCAGCTGAGGGGCTGAGCAATTATTAACGCAAAACGCCTTTTCTCTGTGCACTATATTTCCCATGGCCTCTTTAAAACTTTCTGATGTTCCTCTGATATAATTTTGGAGTGCTAAGTGGAGAAGACTCCTTACTTAGCCTACATGAGAGGCTATGACCAGCCTGCCATGACCAGGCATGGCAGATGTCATGCAACACTTTTTAGAGTGGGAATTTCCCTCCCCTCTGGTGACTGGAAGGTGAAATGACTACTGTGGTGAAGAGCTGAGAGTTTTCTCTGTGGGGTGACAGGCCCAAGAGCCATACTCTGGCAGTGGGACCAGTCCTAGTGGAGACACGATGACTAAAATTCCTGATGGAGACTCCTGTGCAATAGCATCCTCTTTCTGTGGAACATGGTATGGCAAAACTGACCTTGCTCAAAGGCAAATGCTCAGCTCTAAGTCAAAAGAGAAACTGAGAAACTGAAGGCTAGGAAAGGGCATGTAAGATGACTCACTGTGAGAGGACGTACCCTTTATCTAGACAAATTGGTCCTTGAAGTGCTGGAAGACCTAGGGTTACATTCATCCAGATGTCTGTGGAGGAGCGGTCATGACCATGATGATATGCTGATGACACCCTCTAGTTCAGAAGCACAGGTCCTGCAGAGGTACCCAGCTGACGCATGTCACTTGCACTCTGCTGTGTCAGAGCTGGTGTGCCTTTTCCTCGTGCAGTCATGCTGAGTCCCCTCTAAAATTATCCTACCCTCTGTACACTTCTTCTTGTATAAAATGACTTACGATCTTGTCTCCTGTTTTAGACAAGGCAAGCCTAAGCAGAGGAGAGGAGGCTGCTTGTGAAAAGTTGTTGTAATTCATGTCAGGGGCATGGAGGAAATTTCTGGACATCTCTGTGAACTTTATCCATCCATTTTTGGATTTTATGGCCGGTTGTTTGTCAGGAACAGTGAGGCTGTGCACTTAGAAACACCAGTCTCCTGTAAGGCAACATAGTGCCCCATCTTGTGTTTCTACCCATGACAATGCCAGCTTTAACCAGGGCTCACAGGCATCAGCAGTCCTGGCAGATAAGGGACATCCGCAGTGCAGAAATGCTTATCCTGGGGTACAGCTGTGTCATCATGAAGCGGGAATGTACAGTATACCCTTTCCATGAGCATAGCTCTGAGCACAGAAATCTATATACCATCAATGGCACCTGCCCCTCTATGGAGCAGTTCAGCTGTTGTGATAGCAGATGAGCTAAATTTAAGGTTTGCACATGCTTGATTTTATTTAATGCCTACCAAGGGGTGTTTACACGGGAAAAAAAAAACCCCTAGCTTTGGGATCTACATATATGCAGATTTTTGAAGTATTTTTTCCTCCTTTATGTTTAGACTTAGCTGAATCTGAAGTCACACTTTTTTTAAAGTAAAAATCCTGGTGTATTATGTATGGATCCCTTTATTAGAATATATAATGTGACTGAAAATAAAGCTGCAAGCTTTACATGATACTATTAGTAGTATTCCCCTTAGAATTTTTTGCCTTAGCCTCAGATATATTGTTATAATAACATTTTTCAAGATATCCAAAATTGCAAGGGAGAAGGTTCAATCTTGTTGAAAGTTAAGAAATCCAATACAGCAGTTTTCACTAGATTTAATTCCTTCATTATTTCCTAAGGATATAAAAAATGTTATGACCACATCTTTGGAAAAATATTCAAAGCATCAGAAACATATGCTAAATGTGGCTTGTTAATCATTCAGGGAACTGAGATCCTGCATATAAGAAACATGCTTTTATCTTGAGTCTGTGCCAAAAAGCCTTCTTCAAATTCTTTTCCTGCTCTGGCAAAGTGTAGCAAATCATCCCACCACAGATATTTCAGGGGTATTGAGTACTGGCAGCAAAAACCAAGGACTTGGAGAAACCTTAAAGGCACAGTATCAATATTATTTTATAAATTACAAGCTCCTTAGCCAAATATATGACTATGTGTGATGCTACTACTTGTCAGTAAGATATACGTAGGCCTTAGTAATGCAGTAAAGCCATCTTTCTTACTATAATTAAACTTAAAGTTGTGTTGCCACATTTTCATGCATCCCTTTCTATAGTGTTATTGGAAGTCAGATTTGCCTCCATGTGTCTGAGAGTGAGTTGATTCAGGTCAGCTGACATATTGCAGGAGTCTTTTCATGTAGAGATGAACTTTAAATTATCACCTATCTTTAAGTCTCATGAGACGTACAGTCCAAAAAATGAGAAACTGAAACTACCCAGTTTGACAGATCAAGCAAGAAAAACTCTCAGCCACTCATAAACAACTTCCAGGGAGGGGGTATTTACTTCCAAAAACTAAGAGAGGAAAGGATACAGAGAGACAGACATATCCATCCAATGTTTTATGAAAACAAGTGTTTGCAACCAGCTAAACCCTGCCCTAGGGTTATAGTAAACAAGCAATGATAAGGATGGTGCCATGCTGACTAGCAAGTGTACCAGAGCAAGTATTGTATAACAACAGCCTGGCAGTGTCAAAGCCAAGTTAGAGTAGCAAGAATTTAGCACTTCACAAACTCGTGACCCCAAAAAAGGCCACTGGTGTGTGTCAGGAGTGTGTTACAATGGATTCTGAGCAAGGAGAGGGAGGTGCCAGCCTCCCGTGTGCATTGGGACCATTCTCTGCTTAGTATGAGAGGTACTATTTGTGCTGTGATATTATTTGACTGGTTCATAGGCCTTTTCTTTTTTCAGCTGATCAGTAATCAGTAATCAGATGTCTCCTCTTTCACCTGGTTTAGAGAGACTTAGGATGAGCTTTTATTTAGGTGCTTAGAGAATCTCATGTACATGTTTATCTGCTACAGACAACCACCTTTGGTTTGCTGTCAGTAAAGATCTGCATTGTTTTCTGGCTTGAACAAACTGACTGCCCTCTCAGCATAATTGCTTAGCACTCTGTAAAGCAATTTACTCCTTAACACAAGTTACATGATTAGTCATAGTACTATTCCCATTAATGTGCAGGGGACTTCCTGCTGAAGCTGGCATGAGTGCAGCTTAGATGTTAGCCGAATACATGAATATAGCTGTGGCTCTGCACATTACACTCTGGATTTCTGAAAGTGAGGCTTTGGTAGGACATTTTGCCTGTTCTGGTGTTTAGGTTTTTTGAATTGCTTAGGTGTATTACAATTGCGCTTGTGAGAGAGAGGGAGTTTATGTACATTTAGTGACTAGTGGGTTCTTGACAACAATCTATAGTGTATCAGGGCTCAGTCTGGTGTTTCCAAATGATTGTTTTCAGTCATGTATTACTAATGCTTTTGTAGCCATCATAGGGAAATGATTTAAGATAGGCAAGTGTGATTGGCAGAAGAGCCGTGTGCCAGTTATTATCAGTTTTGCTAAATCCAAGCTTTTCTTATGCCTACAAAACCTTTTTGCTTTTTACAGTCTTACCTGCAGTCACAAGTCTCATGCATTTGATTTTACTAATATTACACCAGATCTATAAATAGGTTAATAATTTAAGTAATGCTAACGTTGATGGCTAAATAAGATAACTGACAAGTTTCTCAGTTCAGTCCTTTTCATGCATTTTGCTGTTCAAGTTGATGTGAAAGTATTGTGTTTGTCTTCAACAGTTAAAGACAATGGTCATTAAAGATGTTAGCTATCAACTAGAATTTAGCACTTAGTGCCAGAGAAATATCAATAGCAAAGTTTTCTCATCCGTGCCATTGTCTTTTCTGCTCCCTCTTTCTTCTGGAGCGTGATCTTCCCACTTACCACTCTCATTTTTTCTCTTTCATGGTCTTCAGAATTGCACTGCATGTACTAAAATTACAGATATGGAAAACCAAAGCATTAGTCAGTCACATTTATCCATGCAATTTCATGCATCTGTTATATGAGGAGGTAAACAGGTCTCAGGACACAACTGAAAACTTTTCCTCATGAGCTGTGCTGAAAATGTGAAGTGAGAAAAACATGGCTTGGCGTTACACAGCTATGCCTCTAGCTGTTGAGTGCAGCATAACCTCTTGTTTGGTTCTGCTGTGTGTCTGGGCCAGCAAGTGAGGGAACACACTTAGTACTCTTCTCAGGAAAGAGGATCTCAGTTCCTGGTAGGGGAGGAGGCACAACGCTCTCTGTTGAGTCTTCTGTGGCATTTCTGAAAAGTGCCCACAACCACAGTCTATTCCCTCAGGGCAGACACTACCAGCCCTAGCAGAGCTCCCCTCTGCAGCCTGCAAAAAGACCAGACAGCCAGCAAATAAACTTCATTCTACCTTATAGCTAAGCATCTGGGAGAGAAAGACAGAGAAGAGCAGGACAAAAATAACCAATGTCTATAAAAGCCCACTGAACATTTACTACTGAGAAAATGTCAGGATTCAGGATTTCCTGGAGTCTTCATCCAAGCACCACTCTCACTCAGTAGAAACAGCAGTCTGAACTGTGCAGCTTGATTATTGTACTGCTATGGTGCATGGCATTATACTGTAGAAGAAATATAGTAATAGGATGGAGGAAGAGAGAAGAAGATGGAGAAAACAGGCAATTACACTGTAAAGCCCCTAGGAGACTTAAATCGGTCAAGAATTCTCCCTGGAGTCAATGTAAATCTCTCCTTGTAGGTAAGAAAGTAGGTAAATGGCAGAGGGCAGTGAAGTAAAAAGGCATTTCTTCCAGTGAAATTTAACCAAATAAAATCAGTCCTGCATTTTTCCTTTTCATCTATAAAAGGCAACTTTTCACGTTGCCGTGGCAGGTTTTGAATTCCTAATGTATTTTTGCTTAATGCTGCTGAGATTGGACTTCTTTTGCCCCAAAATGCAGAGTGTGTGGGACACCGGTGTTTGGTCAGGACAGCATTAACTCGGTCTTGTCAAGAAGAGGTTTATTGAATTTCCATTTTATTGCTTCCCTTGGGATGTGGAGCTTGCCTAACCAAACCCTTCACCTCATGTGACCTAAATAGGATGTGGATAGTCCTTATATTGTCACCCATTTAGAGAAAGAATTTTTTATAAAAGCAGTCCAAAGACCATATTTACCTGCTGTAGCTGCTCTGAGTATTTTGTTGTTCCTTGTGAAAAAAAGTTAATGTTATTTTTCCTTACAACATCTCTGAGGTGACTCTTAATTCATATGGATGAGTTCTTTCTTTGGTTAGCAAAGTAAATTTGGCTTAAAATGGGAATGCAGAACCATGAAAAAAACCCAAAACACATTCATATAAAACCCAGTTCTAAAAAAGGTTTTCTAACCAAAGGAAGGCTATGCTGGCAGCTGTTAATTGCAAAAGTAAACTTGGTTTGGGCCTGAAATAAAAAATTAACAATTAAGCCAATTTTTTCTGTAATATAAACAAAAATAACAAGTCTTCTTTGAAGAAATTAATCCTTAACAAGAGCTATGAGCATCCCTTATTATTGACCAGTGTAACACTGTAAAATCAGGATTTGCTATTAGTTTTCAATAAACTTTCCACTGATCGTCTTGCAGGTTTTGCGTATTTAATATTTATAACTGTAAGAGGCAATTTGAAAGTGTTCTTTACAGACTGAAGGCTAAACTTCTAGAGAAGCTTTTTTTTCTGACAAGCAGTGGAACAAATAGCGCAGGAATACTTACAACATAACGAAGTAATAAATAATAGATAGCATTAAATTTTCAAAATTATTAAATCGTAGAATAGTTTGGGTTGGAAGGGACCTTTAAAGGTCTATCTGTACAGAACTGCAGGTAAGTGCAGGAGTACTTGGGCAATCATAACCAAAAGGGAGTTTTAGGAGAGCAAATAATTGCTAAATGAAAGGAAGGATCAAGTGGGATCTCAGAGATCTGTGTTGGCTCTGCTTCTGTTCAGAGTTTCATCTATGATTTTAATGATGGAACGGGGCATTGGTGCAGTAGGTTTTCTGGGGTAGCGATTTGGGAGGTCGTGACAAGCATACTCTGGTTTTGTATGCTGAATTTCAAGGTCTATATGGACTGATACAGAGATCTAATGGAGAGAAACATGATTAATCTGAAAAATATGAAAACTAGAAAATTAATGACACATTTGGATTAGTTTAGTCTGGAGAGAAGACTGATATCAAACTACAAATGCGCAAGAGAGATTTGGGCTAGAAGGAAAAATTTTAAGTGGAAGGTTAGAATATGGAGGACATGGACCCTGTATCATTTTAGGTCTTTAAAGAACATGTCATATAAACACTAACCAGGAATAACATTAGTATAGCTGATGCTGCTGTAAGCAGAAAACTTGATGCTCCCTTTGTTATGATATTTTTGAAAACAATTTTTTAAAACATTTTGTTGAACCTTAGGGAAGCAAGCTTTTTGAAATAGGTATTGTAGACATACCTGCGTTTTTGTTTACAATAACTGGGACTTGACTCCAGAAAAAGTCATAGATTCATAACTAGTGTGTGTAATTAATGAAGGACTTGTATGAAAACATGACTTCCATTGCAGTCAGTGGCCTGCCCTGTACCATCGGGGCAGAAAAGCTGGTGCACTCCCATCTCACGCAATGGTACTAAGGCTTCCACTTTGATTTTTATGGCCCCTTCTGAAAACTGCAGTTAAGCCATAGGATGTAACTAGGCGTGCATCCTGCTGGGCCAACAGCCATGCCTTGCATGTTTGTGTAGTACAAAGGATGCAGGCAGGGCACCACAGCCAGCTAGAAGAGATTAAAGAGCACGTGATCTCCTGTGTGTGTCACATGTACACACACAGTCCAGGGCCATACATACTCTGCATGTATGTGAATAAAACTACCATTGGCTATTTTATGTTTAGTTTTCAAAGTGTGTGCTTTGGGGGTGAAGATGGAGCAGGAGTTATTAGAAAACACTGCGTCTGTTGTACTTTTCACAAAATATGCTATAAAATCCAAAGAAAACCAGACAGCAGCTTTCTTTATACTCTCACTTTTTCTTCTGTTAGTTCTTGTTTGAACTTCCTGGGCTTAATGGGTTGGAAAGTGATGGAATGGCAAGATGTCAACACTCAGTCAAAATCAAAGAGCAAAGAACTTACTGCATCCATTTGACCACACAATTCAGATGGTAGGCTCTGAGCAAATCTTGATCTTGCTGGAGTAATTTGCAAATCTCTCCTTAAAGAGGCCAAAAATTTATCCCTCTTAAGTGCAACTGCTTAAATATTTCATAAAGGAGTTTCAGTTGAGGACACAAACTCCGTCACCTTGCAGCAACTGAATTGCTACTTCTTACTGCGTATGTTATAAAGGCAAATATTTTTTAAATAAAAGGAAGCTATATTACTGCCAAAGGTGACAGCATCAGCAACAGGCATGGTCGCTGGCTGAAATAAACTGTTCTGAATCTACTGACATTCAAAGGATCAGCATCATTTTACTCTGCCTGGCTGAAAATGCTTACCACTACACCGTGGGTGCAAAAGGAATTGCTCGTGTCAAAATTTCAGCCTAAGTGTTCTTAACTGGTTCATAAGGTTCCCTTCAGAAGGTAACAGTAACTGATGACTCACTTTCTGTATGTGTGTATTTATATGTATCTATAAAAATCCATAGACATATCAACCTGTGCACAGTACCCATCAGCGGCCTGACTGCTGGTGGCTGCAGAGTTCTGAAGTCTCTGCCGACACTTTCCTTTGTGGAAATCATATTTGTCATGCTAGAATGATGTTCTAAACACCACCTTATTCTGATTTTAAACTTACTATGATCAGTGAGAAAAATAATGTGGGCAGGAAAAAAAATACCATCTTTATAATGTGTTTATTTTACATTCTTAAAATGAGCACCCAGGTGTTACTTAACAGAAATATGCTATATATTGACAAGCTTCTTGATTTTTAGAGCCATCTGCATTTCAGTTAAGAACTCATGAAAGACCACATTAAAGCCCTTTGTTGTTCATGATGGCCAACATATTTTGACCTGATTCACTTTCTTTTAAGATTATTACATAGTCACAGTTAAAACAAACCTACAATTTTTTAAGTACAAGACAACTTTTAGGTTTAGTGCCTGTCTGTGGCTGACAGAGCAATCACTATATTTTATTTAAAATTCTTAAAACTCTAAATAAAGATGGGAAATAAAGGTATTACATAAATAATGACAAATTATTTCTACTGGTTATTAAATAAGGTGTCAAAATAGAACATTTTCAAACATTTAAATAACATTTGGAATGCAATATTTGAATAATGTGACCAGTTGAAAAGCATAAAGAGAACATGAACCTAACTTCACCTTTTATCCTGTGCTTATTTTTCACAGACTGCAGTGCACAGAAACCACATGTGTAGCATTTGCATGGAGGATAGCACTGACTGTTCCATGACACGTGCAGAAGAGAAGCGTTTTCTGAGTGGCACTATCTCCACTTGGCCCGGGATATTCACCCAGGGGACAAATGAAGCATCTTCAAGGCAGAGGAGGGAAGTCCCCAGCTGGCTTCCAGGCCTGGGCAGATATGATGTGGTGCTGTCAAGCGCCCTCACAAAGCACTGCCCCTCTTTTTCTTCCCAAATCTCTGCCATCCTTTATCCTGTCCCAGATGTCCTTTCACAGCTGCCCAGTCCCACCTGATTCATGTTTGTAATACTCTCAATTAAAAAATTAGTAATTAAAATGAAGCCCCCTTTGCCCATATTACTCCCAGCTTTTACACAGCTCCATCTGCCCATTCCCAGTCCCCTTCTTGTTTTTAAAAGACTCATTAGCATGTGATCTTCTCTCTGCCAGGATTCCCCAGTGCCATCTGCTCCCTTCCTAGATGATCAGTCCCAACGAGATCACTGTTTACCATACTCAAAAATCCAATACATTTTCTAAGCATTGTTTTTGGAGGATGCTTTTGTGGTTCTCTACCAAAGCCAGCTCCTATCAATCTCTTCCCATATCGTCAAGGCCATAGAAATGACTTTGGTCCTTAGATGGTCTGATGTACTTCCAGATGTGTGAGGTCTTTGTGGCAACAGCATATTGGTGTCCCTCAGGCTATACAACCACATGTCGCACTATCATTTATTTAAGGTGTTTACCTTCTTTTGCAATGACCAAAGGCTAAAGTATCACCATCCCAAACTCAGAATTCTCCTTATGGAAACACTTTGTGTCTACCTTAATTCTTCCAAGGTAAACATACTAAGTTCATGTTACATTGCTTTGAAGAGTTTTCAAAACATGCCTTCTTTTTAGATTTTCCCTATTGGTCTTCCCAGTTATTTTCATGCACGTTATGCTTGTAAAGAAGAGCAGTAAGCAGAGTAATGCTGAGAAATTAATTCGGGAAAATAGCTATAGTGTATCACCTCTGTTTATCAGGGAAAATACATTGTAGGGAGAACTGTCACAGCCTCATTCCTGACAGCTGAGCTGGGAACCCAGGTGGATGACCTGCAATACTCCTGCTGCTCTTTACTACAGGTCACTTCCCTCGAGTGAAATGGGACCTGCTGTAATTTTCCATGTCCACTTGCCTTTCCAGGAATGATCTGGGTCCTTTCTTCAGTAACTTGGACTTCAAAATATGCCTGGCCTTAACACTGAGATCAAGGAGATTCATGCCCTGACATACTCACAGCACAGCAGTGGATGAATGTCCTCCCATGGAGCCCACCATGAGCTCCCATCTCCATATGGGTGTGCTAACCCCTCTTTAGATAGCAGTTGGATCAGAGCAGGAAAAATCCAGGAGCATTGTAAACCTGTTTCTCTCGGTTTATACAGCCATACTCTTTACACAGGGCAGTGGGTTTCACTACTGAACATCAGAGTTTGCCCCTTTTAAGATCCAACTCTGCAATACTGGAAGAAGGTTTTGCTCCAAAGCTTGTAAAATAGGCTACTGAATTTGAGACCCATGAGTACAAACAACTACAAAGACTTTAAAAAGACCCTGATTAACTAAGTTTTACTTATATTTTTATTTGGCTCATTGCTGGCTGTGAAATCTGTCACTGCAAATGTGGCTTGTCTTTAAACCTGAGAATACGTTCATTCTCCTCGATGGAGATTACCCTTGATGGGATCTGAGAGTGAGGTGGGGAGAGCTTGTTCCTTGTGATTTGTACATGTTCAAACCACCAATGTGTAAATATGTTCAGGAATTATGTCAACTGAAAAAGCAGATTTTTTACTTGATATTTGAGTGTCTTCAGTACAGCAGTGTTTTGACAATATACGTAAGGTTGCTGATACTATCTGCAAAGTGCAGTCATTGTGTCTGTGTCACAGCTGTAACTGCCTTTAGCATTAATGAAAGCTAGCAGCTGAACTCAATTAACATTGTCCCTTCCTCTTCCCTAGCTGGACTCAATACATATATATTTCTTAGAAGTACTTTTTGAACCTTCCCTCATACAAGAATTATTTCCTTGCTGTCCTCCAATTTCATTGAAATTGATCTAAAAAGTAAAAAAGATAAAGAGGAAAACATCTATTATGCTTTCAGAGAAAGAATTTACAGCCATGCTCCCCATACAAATCAAAACCTCTCACTTTTTTTCTCTAGTAATTCATTGTTCACTATAAAAGAAATAGTAAGACTATGGATTCATACAATATTTTTTGAACGTCACTATTTGACAAACTGGATATTAGAAAACATAAACTGTGTACATCAGCTGGAATAGTTGAGACATCAGATATACTAAAAGTACATATGCTAGCTTCTTTACCGCAGCTGCATACATCTGAGCTTATCTGTGAAGCCAGAAAAGACAGGACAACATATTAAGACCCAGAAAATCACTTAGGAAACCAATTATTCCAGGTAGAAATATATTTGCTTCAAAAACATTCAAAGGACAACCTGAAGTGCTTTATTCTGGAATTAACTTACCATAGTAGGTGTTCCAGAGTCACTAGGAAGACATGTAGTATGGTGTTTTATCTGAGTAATGACTCTGCCTGAGCTCTCAGGCAAAGCAATGGGGAGATAGGGGAAGGCTGAGTTTCCTGTGAGATTTTTCTAACATGGAAACTATATTGCACAGATTTTGTACCTGAGAGAAGCCTTCAGATCTGAAAGAGGCTGAAATTCATCATTAAAGGAGACAAGCTGTTGGCTTTTTGCCACTGTCCTTCATCAGTTACCACTGCAACAAAAAAATGAAGAAAACTTCTTGCAGAAATGAAGTGGACAGGCTGCAATACCACTGTATCAGAGACACCTGGCACACAAACACCTTCCCTTGCTTTCTTTTAGACTGCTGCAAAAATAAGAGAAACCATAGCTGATGACGGAGGTGTAACCTACCTTTCCATTTATTCCCACCTTTAAAATCACTTTTGCAGAAGTTTGCAAAATGCTGCAAGGCTGACAATGCTCATGCTGGGACAGGCCCTCTGGGAAAACACTTCGTCAAAATTTCACTGTGCTTCAGCCAATGGTGATTCTCGTTTCCTTGCTTCCCTTGGCAAAACTTAGGTGATAAATTCTTTGTGCAGAGGCCCTGCCTGCGAAGACACTATCACACTATTGCTTGTTCCTGTCTCTGGATGCTCTTGTGATTCAAATGAACAAGGTCACTTTAGAGGATAAAGTCACTTTAGGGATGACGTCACTTTAGGCAAAGTACGCCATCCTTTCCAAACAGAACTTCCCACCTAGTTCCCTAACAGAGAGAAAGTAAACATTTCTGCTTTACTGAGAATGCTGCCTGAACCACTTATATTGCAAACAGATGCATATATTACCAACTTTATAGTTAAGCAAGAGTTAGCGTAGCATCAGGAAGTACCTAAACTTGCCCTAATTTCTCAGAAACTTTAATGGATTTCTACCATAAAGAAAAAAAAAACCAAAACATATCAGTGTTATCAACTTAAATGAGACTGCAATTATAGTATTACAAAAATAAAAATCAGGTACAAAAGAACCCAGCCTCATTGCATAGCTTCTCCAATGTACTTGCATCACATACATTCCACAGATAACCAGATTATAGGGGCATATACTACAAACACATATTACAAAAATTACATGATTCCAATTTTTAAACTGAATACAAACTTAAAGGAGTGATTTCAGCACATAAGTGAGATTTCAGTACTAACAGAAAACACTGAGGTAAAAACATGAATCTGAGTGACCACAGAAGTGTGTCTCGATATTGATATATGAACTAGGCTCAGCAACTACCTTTGGTTCACTGAGGCCTTTTCTTCTCACCTTGGATTTAATAATGACCATTAATAACATGCACACACTATGTAGCTTTCAGTAATGTGTCTACCTCAAAGGTTCACTAACAAGTGATAGAATTCTCCAGTTCCTGCCTCCACAATACACATTCGGATTATGAATATGGTGCAATGTCGTTGCGTTCAGCGGTTGCTGTAACAATCTCTTATCCTCAGTCGCTATTCCCAGTCACAGCACATTTCATATCTGGAAAAGGTCACTGTGCTGTATCTTCCCCTTGGCTGAACTTTAATTGGTAGCACAGCTGCAGAAGTGGAAAGTTCAGGTAGGAAGCCCTGCGGTATATCCCCAAATCAATGGTCACTGCTTCCTGTTCATCTGCACTAAGCTGTGCATGCACTTTTCTGCTGTATAATTGGATTTATTAGCCTGTTACCATCAATGATTTTGGATTTCAGCTGTGAAATTACTCTTCTAGACCAACCAGGCATTATCATCTTCATGATCACCATCACCATCATCAATATTTTTACCCCGTATGAGTTACGGCAACTGCCCTTGTCTTAGACTTGGCCACAGCAGCCAGTGTCAGCTGGTTCACATTTATTCATGAATGCTGCCACCTACTATGGTTTCTGCGTTGTTCTGGAAACTACAAGTTGGAGCTTGCATCCTAGCACAACACTTTGGAAGTGTTACTACCTAGAATTGTTACAGGACTAAAGGAAGGGGTAAGCACGTCATTAAAAAGTGATGGAAGCATTACTTGTATGTGAAGCAATTTCTAACAAGTGATATCTGAGCTGCCTGACCTGCCCACTTTACATTTAGGTTAAATGCCAACAGGATTGTTAAAAATTAAAAATTGAGTTCCTCTTCTCTGCTATGACAGACTAGAATATTTTTATGATTATTTCGCAGAGTTTTATAGGTAATGAGGATCTTTTGAAGAAACATGAAGCTTTACAGTGGAACAGCATGGTTAATTACAAACCCTTCCTCTCATAATGCTTGGCCTGTGTAATCTATGCTAAACACAGATGATCATTGCAAAGTAGTTTTGTCAGGGTGAAAAGAGGAATTGATGGAAGTAATTAAAAAAGGAGTGAATTCTTTTGAAAAGAGTGAGCTAACATTCAGAGGATACGAAGTATGATGAAAGAGAGGTAGTAGTTGCATAAAATCCTCACGTGCTTGCCAGCTCCCCACTACGGTGACTAACTGTACCATGATTTACTGTGCAGCCTTGAACACAGGATGAATTGAATTCATCACCTTCCCGGTGCTGTCATAATCATTCTTCGGTGTTTCAGAGCAAGGGAGGAAAGTGATTTGCTGGAAAGCTGCTCAGTATGGTGTGGGAGTGCATAAATACCTCCCTTGATCACAGAGGAAGTATTATCAAAATATATAGAAACATCAATGATACAGATGTACTCGATAGAGAAAAAATACATTCAGGGAACAATTAGACTTTGACATACTTGGTTGATGCTCAGACAGCAAACATCCAATACTTAAGTGCAATGGGGCAGAGTGTGTGTTAGTAGGCAGCATAGTTTATGGTAAACCCTTCTGAATGCTTTTTAAGAGACATTATGTTGAATGGTAGACTTCGATTTCTTTTCAGAATACCCTTCCAACAAAGATTTAACGGGCATATATTCACTATTTTATTTTTTAATTCCATATTCTGAGCCTGAATGTACATTGAATATACTTGAAAACCCCTGTACTGAACATAATGGAGACTGGAGTCTCTCTGTTCACCCACAGAAGACACACAACAGGTTGACAATTCATGCTGTTGCGTGTTGCCTCATCACTGCTCCTTGGTTTCTCTCAGCAAGACCCTTTCTAGAATGGATGGATAATTCAGTCTCTATAACCACCATGCTGTGCAGGCAGCTACCAGGACATGGTAATTGCCTCTGACAATTTCACCAGATTCAGGTGGGTCTTTGGGCACACCAATACAACATGTGCTAAAGGGAATACTGCTGCACAGAGCAACGGAGCAGATCATACCCTTGAAGGTGGGCCTCCTCAACACAGAAATGAGAAGGATGGGATTTTTTTTTTGTTTGGTTGGGCGTTTTTTTACATTGTTGTTTTGGGTTTTTTTTGTAGAGCTGGGTCTCCCAAACCTGCATTTGGCTTGCTGTTAAGAATTAGCCCATAATTAGAAGGTACGTATTTAAATGTAGCAGTTCCTGCTCAGTCAAGTTTGTGTTGATCTTGATGAGCAAAGGCAGGTGAGCTAGAGCTGCTATTGTATGGAGGTTGTTTTCTAGGAAAGGAGTGGATGTTGATAATGCCAAGGACAAGACTCCTCTGAAGTAACTACCTACCTGTCTGCCTGTGTATCTTCATTTGTGGGAAGCTAGTTTATAGGCTTATACACTGGTAGATTTAAAAATATTTGTTCAGAGAAAGATTGTTATTATCCTATACAAATATTAAAAAGGATGTGAGCATATAAAATAAATATTCCCTTTCCTTAGCCTGAAGGTATGACTGGATAAAAATGCAGTCCTTGTGCTTGGGGAATGCAAAATCAGTGCAAGGTTAAGTGAGGAGAGACAAACTCCAAAGGGGCAGATGTAGGATGGTTGAAGCCTATATATGGTTTCTCCCTCAGCTCATTTTCCTGGGGAAGGATTACATTGTGTCCTTCAAAGCCACACCGTTCTGCACTACCTGGGCTATGCCTGTGTAAGGCCCATGTTCCAATGCAATTTTATGTGCAATACAGACAGGCTAACATTGAACAAAAGCTTGTAATTTCTGGGAGAGCGGGTACAAATGCGCATTATGAGAATTTGTTACTTCAGCCATTCTCACACTCTGTGGGATGAACAGAGGAGAATACATAGTAGAAATTAAAATGATACAAGTCTGTCCATTCTTATCCACAATCAAAAGCTAAGAAAAATAACATGAATGGAGGAGAGATCTGAGTATGTGCGCAGGATATGCTTTGCTCATCACACAAGAAAAGAATCAGTATTAATGCCATGATACTGTATGCATCTCACTGAGACAGTGACGATGGATAATGCTTGATATCAGCTGTGATCATGGGGACTTGTTTTCAGATTGTTGAAATACATGTGATATTTGTCTACTCGGCTTTCCAAACAAGAGGCTGTCACGAATTTAGTATACTAAGTGAAGCCATGTAAGTGTAGACTGGGATTTTTTTTAGCAACTCTCTTCTGACACCACTCACAGATAGTATTAAGGCACTGTAAATTTGTCTCTCTGTGAAGTAGCTCTCTGCACTTTGAAAATTTCAGGCATGGTAGTCACTATATATATGCAACTGGGAAAGAGTACAGTGCAACCAGCTAGCGTACTGCAAACTCACTCCCCTATCTCATTGCTTCTCTACAGATTTTGAGCAGTAGGATACAGGCAATCAGTACAAACAAGCATCTGTAGCTTAATGACTTAATGCTTATTGCCATGATCATGCATACACCAGCTGTGAATCAAGACGTTTTCACCTTGATTTCAAAGAGGGAGATTGAAGCAATTATATTGTAACCAACCTGCTCAATTATTAAATTGTTGGCTAAACCACATCTGGTTGTACACCCACAAGCTAGCATACAATGCCCTAATTTAGGAAAGTTGACTCCTGAATGACTCCTTGACTGGCTACATCTATAACAGAATTTTTTTCAGTTGTTGTTTTCCAGACTGCTGCAGGACACTCTGGTTTTTGTCATTCTTACTATTACGAGTAAGACTAAATGACACAGAGGTGAACATCCAGAGACTGGCCTACACAGCATTTTCCATTGCTGCAACAAGTGGTGACATTGCAGCAATGTTGGGTATGGATGTGATGTTAGCAAGGGCAGTAAAATCTGAAGTAAGAATCAAGAATTTAGCAAAATCAGCAATGTAGTTGAACTAGAGTGAGTCTAGCTTTAAATACTCATCCAAAAAAGGCAAAGCACCTAGAGCACTACTCCAGGTCTTTTCACAAACCTGGCCACATGCAAAATCCTTGCACTTAGAAAATGGCTGGTTGGAGAAAGTGAAGTCCTGGTTTCTGCAAAGGTTTGGCAACAGGTAGGTCAAAACTCACTGATTTTCAAAAAGGCACATGGTGTTCTCAGGACAGATGCCACAGAAATAGAGTATTTTACACATATTTAGGCTGCCCAACCTCAGTCAAGCACTAGTTAAAAGCAAACAGACAACATTAAAATTTCAGGACGTTGGCTTTCTCAAGCTGACCAGAGGTAAAACATTAACACCAGTTTGGTCAGCTGGCCATCTGAGAGAGTCAGTTAAGATGAAAAAGAAGTAGCAAAACCAATCAACAATTATCTGCCTCTTGTTATGCCTCATCTGTGGTTGGAAGTGAAAGCAGCACTGAGATGAGGGGATGTTTATTTAATTATTTATTTAAAAGCAGAAGGACTTTGTGATCAGATGCTCTGTGCTGCCTTTGTGTTGATCTTTGTCTTCCCTGGCTTGGAATTGCTTATCCTCATATGGAGAAAAGTCAATTTTCCTATTTTCCTGTTTTAATAAATAATCTGTATGGAACTTTCCTACAGAAGTCAGAAGTATTAATAAACCATTCAAACAAGAAAACTTACTTAGAAAAGCATAGTACTTGCAGAATCATAAAGTAATCAGGTTCACATCCATTAAATAAAAAGTTCTGTTTCTTATTAATTTGACCAGTTTGAATCTGACAGCAACTCTTTGACTATTGTGGAGAGGTATTGCTGTTTTCCAGAGTGCAGAAGTCATTATCTGATCACGTGTGGAATCAAGGCTGCATCTGCCCTCCCATGCCAATTGTAAAGCCTGTCATTAGAAGCAGCAGCATGTAGCTGGGGTTTCCACTAGACCCCTATAAAGGGTTGAAAAGCAGCAAGCTCCTGGGAAAAACAGAAAACTTGGCAGGCTTGTCTGAGATAATTGTTGTTTTCATGGTTTTTCTGGTCTAGCCTGAAGCAGGAAGAAACAGAAACAACAACAACAACAAAGTGTGTAGCTACTCTATTTCCAACCTAGTTTCATAATCTCAAGAAGTTTGGA